>NW_023270265.1:21039400-21200267 GCF_011800145.1 Mirounga leonina | reverse complement strand
GGAAGGAAGGAAGGAAGGAAGGAAGGAAGGAAGGAAGGAAGGAAGGAGGGAGGGAAGGAAAGGAAGGAAGGAAGGAAAAAGGAAGGAAGGAAGGAAAGGAAGGAAGGAAGGGAGGAAAGAAGGAAGGAAGGAAGGAAGGAGGGAAGGAAGAAAGGAAGGAAGGAAGGAAGGAAGGGAGGAAAGAAAGAAGGAAGGAAAGGAAGGAAGGAAGGAAGGAAGGAAGTACATCTTGCAGAACAGCATAATAACTTGGGGACAAAGGCACTCAGTGAGAAAATATTTGTTTGTCTAATTCCTCTTGCCAGACTGAGCTCTTCCAGGTTGGAACTGGATCTTATTCATCTTTGTGTGGCACTTCCTAGAGACTATTTAGGATGAGTCATATGGCATTGCATTTTTGTAGATCAAAAATAGTCTAATATTGGCAATGCCATATGAGTCAACCTAAGTGTTAGATAGAGATGCAAGAGACCTAAGGGTCATATTCACTCAGTCAACTTTAACCTGTTCCCTCATAACACCTTCCCACCTCTAGCACCTGATCAGAGAGGTTAAACTTTCCTTTCACTGTCTGACCATTAAGATTCATGCTGCTCTCTTTGAAGACTGACTTTGGTGTTCCCTTGAGCTTGAAAATGTCTGGATGCTAAACACATGTTATACCAGTGTCCCCTTTTTATAAGAGGCTTCCTTAAGACCCAAATTTCAATTCCCATTTCATTTAATGGACCTAACAGGCTCTAGTCAAATAAAATAGATGTTCTTCATTAGGGTGTTGTATAGATTTTTTTTCTTTCTCCCTTTGCTCCCCATCTCTCCCCTCTTTCCTTCTGTTTTCTCTTCCCCTTCTTTTCTCCCTTTCTCCGTCTCTCCCTTCATTAACCCTTCCACCCATCCTTTTCCCTTCCCTTCCATCCATCCATCCTTCCTTCCTTCTGGGTCAGGTAGTCCTTTAGACTGGAGAGAAGATACACTTGAGTGAACCAATGGGAATAGCAAGGCTTATGTCATGAGTTCCCAGAGAGGACACGTGGATCTTACATCCTTCCTTCAGTCCTTGATTATGCTGAACATCAGACAAAAGCTCTGTTGAATGGGATTTATGTGAATTAAGCACCTCTCAAGTTGAGGTCATGACTTCTATTTCTCCTTCCATATATTTGTTTCTGTTTTTTATTATTTTCTAAACAATGATGTTTGGTAGTGTTTGGCTCTGTGATAAAATGGCATAACATGTATACCATACACAGCTATTTCTGTATCACATTACAGGATTGATATGTAGCACAGCAAAGCAAATGTTTTTTATTATAACGACTTTTTACAGAAGACTTGAAGGGTCTAATGATTTGTGTGTAATACATCTGGCCATCAGTGCCCCTTACTGCAAATCCAAACAGCAGTTGAGACAAGGTTTGGTGAGAGGAAGCATTATGACCCTGTGGACACACTAGAATGTAGACTCCAAAGGCAAGTATTTTTGTCTGCCTTGTTCCCTGCTGCATCCTGGGGCTTAGAACAGAGCTGACAGTGAGGTATTGTGAGGGAACACATTAAAGTTGACAGAATGACACTGGGATCTCCTGCATCTTTGTCTTAACACTAATGAGACACATATTAGGCACTTGAAAAATAGTCTTGAATGGATGAGTAGCCATTGCAGTTCAACTACTGAATTGATGTTATAATCCCATAACTATTCAGCTCACTAGTCACATATCCCCTCCAGGTCTCTGTTTTCTCATTTCTAAAATGGGGATTATTGTGCCTATCTGGCAGGATTGTTGAGAGGATTAAATAAAAATCCATGTAAAGCAAATTGACTGACACAATAGTAGGCACTTAATAAATGTTAGTACCTTTTCTTCCCATGCCCTCTAGCCTCCTTCAAAATACATGTGTGTGTGTGTGTGTGTGTGTGTGTGTGTTTAGGGGGCAAGAGAGGCTAGGAGAAATAAGTTATTTGGTTCATGTTTTTCAAGGCTTCCCAACCTCAGCACTATGCCATTTTAAGCTGGATATTTCTTTGTTGTGGAGGCTGTCCTGTGTATTGTAGGGTGTTTAGGATCATTGCTGCCCTCTACCCACCAGATATCAGTTACAGCCCTGAGTTCTGACAACCAAATTGTCTCTAGATATTGATGAATGTTCCCCAGGAGACAAAATTGTCTACCGTGAAGAACTATGACTATAGCTATAAGTCACCCATTGAATAAGTATTTCATTTACAAACAAATTGTTCATGTACTGTGTAGACATTGCTGGTGGTTATAGTATATGTTTAAATGTATATAAAGTCAGGGCTTACACAGAAAAAGAAAAACAGCACATATCAAATTAAGCTATATAGTCAAACCATAATTATCCATGAAGTGAGTAATGATGTAGATAATAAAAAAGTTATTTCAGTCACACAGTTTCCCTGCATTAGATTGTTTTCCTAATTATTGTTGGATTAGGCTAATCATATTAATAGCAATCAGTTTTCTGAACCCACATTGACTGATGAGAGGGAGATATGGCACATGTACATGGGGAGAAATCATTTGGGTTTCTTAAGTTTCCACGGACTACCCAAGAAGTGGGTGTTTGAACCACAGGTTATCAAACTGCATTGTCCATTAGTAAGCTTAAAAAGTAATAGCAACATTCATACTTACAGGTGAATTAAAGACTTTAGTCCCCGGAAAGTATGTCTTGAAATGGACTTGATGTTGTTGTTTTCTATGAATCTGCAATAGGTTATAATATTTGTTGTCAGACAGCTGTAGGAACCTGAGAGCACTTGTCCTGAATTATCATGTCAAAAAAAAAAAAAAGTTTCTTTACTTACAAATACTCTAGATGTGGAAGACCAATAAAAGCATCATCACTGATCACATCAAAGGAGTTCGATGTGAATAATCTGCCCAGAAAAAGTACACAATGAAAATGGTTAACCTGACAGACTGTCAATCTTTGCTGCTGTTATCTCTTAGAGAAACAAGTGAAATTTGTGTATGAAAAAGTGTCTGAACATCTGCCTTTTACAGTGTTATTTATTTAGGTAATTTTTGCAGCTTCCCCGCCCCCCCATTATCCCCTCATCAAATATTCATTGAGAGAGGCTTTATGCCCCACTTCTCACAGTGGTGGATGTCACATGCCTTGGGTAACATTTTGAGATAAAACTGGACAAGTATAACAGTCAAAGCAGTCAAAGCAACATTTTGCACATTATCACAACAAAGACACTAACAGTCTTTCCCTCTTGCTCTAGAAACTTCTGGAACATTCTCATCAGCTCAAATAATGGTGCCTCAGGGTGGGAAGCCCGGAAACTCTGGAAAAGCAGCTCCATTAAAGCCTAGTCATGCTTTGATATCTCAAAGTAGATAAGCCATTGACACTGGCTCAATGAACATCAACTAACCTTCTTAGAAAATAGAACAGGGTGAAGATGGGAAACAATGAAACTTAGGAACGGTATTAGACCCATTTCATTACTAACTAGTTGAAAAGAACAGTTTCACTTGGACACATTTATTTGCAATTTCAAAATCCACAAGAATTTTGTTTTGAAATTACTGATGAAAAAGAACATCAACCATCAGTCCCAACATCCTATTGAACAATTTGGAAGAGTTGCCAGTTTCTGAACAGGAGATTTAAAAGAGGTGGTTGTAGGCCAAATAATACAAATACAAATTATTTTTTTTTTTTTAGAGTGAGTATTAATTTATGAAATTCATTAAAGTGTTGACGCAAGCTAAAAATAAGGTTTTAAATGTACTGATGACAAATTTATATTGGGTTCAAGTGATGTTCAGTCTACATATTACGGTTCTTGTGTGGGGAACCTCTTATTCCACTTATAACTATTATCCAAAATGTGACCATGGTCACAGACCAGACCAGATGCTTGACATAATTTGACAGCTCATATTTCACACATACCATTTAACTGCACTATGTAAAGTCCAATATTCTGTTAGTAGTCTTTTGACTTACTTTTGAAGTCTAGGGATTAAAAATAATTGCCACTAACTAGCTTGCTGACTTCACCTCTCTGTGCCTGTTAACTAAACAGATTAAAACTAAGAGACCTCACTTTTTGAGCGTTTATGAATAACTTATCTGACAACCGGGATTGCTTTATTTTTATTTTTTTTAAGATTTTATTTATTTATTTGAGAGAGAGAGAATGAGAGACAGAGAGCACGAGAGGGAAGAGGGCAGAGGGAGAAGCAGACCCCCTGCTGAGCAGGGAGCCCGATGTGGGACTCGATCCCAGGACTCCAGGATCATGACCTGAGCCGAAGGCAGTCGCTTAACCAACTGAGCCACCCAGGCGCCCCCGGGATTGCTTTAGAATAGTCAGAGGAAGGAAAGCAGTGGGTTAGAGATGAATTGAGCATGATCGATAGTCTTTGAAGGTAAAAGATGGGTACATGGAAGTGAATTTTACTATTATCTCTACTTTTATGTATGCTTGACATTTTCCATAAAAATGGGGGAAAACATGAATTAGACAAATAAAACTAGATGATCTGTTCCATTTCTTCTTAAGCTATCAATCCTGGAGTGATGTTGGATTCTCTGTCCCTCCTCCATCACACTCAAATCATTCACTAGGCTCTGAAAAGTCACCACTATTGAATAATGATACATATTAGATGCTTGTAATTATTAAAACGAATTCAAAGGTTTATGATTTCAGTCTAACTTTGGCAATTGTTTCTTTTTACTTCCTGGTTCTAGAAAGCAACAAGATTGCTCAGCTTTACTCCCAAAGTAAGCTAACATCCAAAGCCTTCTTTAGGTTCCAGATTTTTGTTTCATTCCATATAGGCAGTATCAAGGATGGAGAGAATAGAATAAGGCAAAATAGATACAGAGAAATACCTCCCATGCTCACTGGTTTATAAACTGCCTCAGGTTGGACCAGCCACTTCAAAGCTGTACACTCCAAGTCGCCAGAAGAAGTAGCTTTCAGCACTAGTTCCCCTCATGTTGAAAGCAGATGCAAAACAGAGCGGGAAATGGATATTAGTGGGCAGAACTTGCCCACACATGTCAGGGAAATAAAACAGAGAATTTCTACTAGAATTTGTATCTGCTTGTTCATTGCTTATCCCTAGCACCTATAACACTGCCTATCCCATAGTGGACACTGAATAAATATTTGTTAAACAAAAGGAATTCACTTTACATTAAATTCTTGTCAATACTACTTTACTAGATTGATTGTTCCTTATAGCAGGGACTTACCCTATTTGCTTTTGTGTCCCCAGCCCTGAGCATAGTTCCTGGTTAAATAATGCTTATTGAACTAGATTTCAAGGATCAAAATCTCTGGCTAAATCTGAAACTACATGCAAAAATATGAATGAACCAGAACACAATAGAGTATATCCTATGCGATTTCACTTATATAAAGTAAAAAAAAAAAAAAAAATACAGCAAAACTCATCTATACTGGCAGAAATCAACATAGTGGTTACCCTTGGAGGTGGGTAGTCACTGGAAGGGAGCACAAGGGGAGCCTTTGGGGTGAGGATAGTGCTGAGTTTCTCGACTTGGGAATGACCTGAGAAGCTTTAAAAATACTGATACCTGGTTTTACCCTGAGGGGTTCAAGTTAAAGTCTACGTTTGGGGTGTGGCCTGGGCATGGGGATGTTCAAAAGCTCCCCAGGTGACTCTTATATGCAGCCGGGGCTTTCCTTCCAGGTCAGTTACACTACTCCCCTCCCCCTTTTACCTGTGGCTGCTTCCCTAGAGAGCAGTCTGCTCTCCTTGTAGCAAGTCTGGTTGGAGCAGTGGCTCTGGACATGGAGGTGCTGTGGACTGTCCTGTCCCCATAACTACATGTGGTAAGAGTCTGCAATAATAAGACTCAGATTTGACAACCATCCTCACAATTGCAGCATCCTGGAAGGGTCGGTGGGGACTAATGTGCCGTATGAATGGACTTGTTACTCTGAGCCACAAATCAGAGATCTGGATCCCATAGCCTTGCCAAGCAGCCATCCTGTGGATTTGTGTGGAGATAGTGTAGAATTTGCCCTTCTACCCTGGTCCTGTGGGAACCTGTGAGGTCTCTGCCATTTCCTCTATTCTCAGGGAAGGAAAACACCAGGCATTTCCTCGTCGAGTTTTGGTGGAGGGATGTGTGATGAGCTATCTGTACCTCACCCCCAAAGGAGACGCACTTATATCCCTTAGTCAGCACCCTCACGAATTCAGTAGAAAAGGGACTATAGGAGGAATGGGGAGGACTTTTTTCCCCCTCTGCAACCAAGGGAGTATATGTTTCCTTACAAGAAGGAGACTTAGGAAGATTGTACAAACCAACTGCTAATTCCAGGCAGGCAACAGCTCATTGTTTAAAGGATGGTTGTTGCCTTCATAATAGCCTATATTTCATAGACTCCTGCTGGATTATATTCTTTGGTCTTTGGAAAAACTCTGTGAAACTGGTAAGGGAGGTGTTAATATCTGTTTGATGGGAGGAAACTGAGGCTCAGAGGGCTGTTAAAAGCTTTGCTCAAGGGGCGCCTGGGTGGCTCAGTCGGTTAAGCGTCTTCCTTCGGCTCTTTGTCAAGGTCCTGAGGCCCGAGACTCCTCCTCCAGTGCCCTATTGGCACAGCTGGTAGCAGCTTAGTAAGGGGTCACGTAATGACTTAATATCTCCATTCTGGCAGACAATCATGACAACACTGCTCAGCTCATAAGGATTTAAGAAATCTGATTAAATAATAATCCCTTTTTAAAGGGAATTAATTAACCAATTTAAGTAGACTCAAAGTGACATTAAGATCATTTAAACCTGTGTTTTTCTTCAAGTAAAGACTAAAGTTTTGGAATGCACTTCAGTGTATTCTGCTTATGAATACAATATGCTCATTGTTGAAATTCTGCAAAACACAGAAAAGTTTAAAGGAAAAAATAAAGATTGCATAATCATACTATCCAAAGATATTGATATGCGTATACATGATACATACATGAGATATACACATATATATTAATAAAATTGGGATAATGATGTTATGTTTTTCTGCCCCTTTCATGTGCTTATTTTATCATGAACAATTTCTCATGTCAATAAATTTTCAATAGTATAATTTTAACAGATGAGTACGTTTTGTGTTATAGATGTAATTTAATTTTTTTTTTTAAAGATTTTATTTATTTATTTGAGACAGAGAGAATGAGAGACAGAGAGCATGAGAGGGAGGAGGGTCAGGGGGAGAAGCGGACTCCCTGCTGAGCAGGGAGCCCGATGCGGGACTCGATCCCGGGACTCCAGGATCATGACCTGAGCCGAAGGCAGTCGCTGAACCAACTGAGCCACCCAGGCGCCCCAATGTAATTTAATTTTTTATTGTTGATTCCAATTTTTATTATTATAAACACTATCATAACCATCCTCATATACAAATATTTTGCCTATTTTACCACATCAACATTTATAATTATAATTTTTGTTTCTTTTTCTATGAAATCATGTCCTTTGACAATTTTATTGCTTTCTGAGCCCTTTTATATATTAAGAACATTACTTATTCTTTTCTTTATTTGATGCTAAGAGTTTTTCCCTATTGATTATGATTTTTTTCATTCATGATTTTTAACATATAGAAGATTCACATTTTTAACAGAATATATCAGCTTCTATTGTATATTTTCTTTGCTTTTATTCTTAAAACATTTTTTCCTACATAAAGATCAATGAAATATTACCTACATCTACTCCCTTAAAAATTCTTTTTTTTTTAACATGTGACTCCTTGATCCACCTGGGACTTACTTTTATGTATAATGTGAGGTGAGACACTGCCTTGATTCTTTCCTAAATACTCAAATTTACTCAAAACCTTTTGTTGAATAATTGATGCTTTCCCCATTTATGAGTGTTGCTTCCTTCAAATGTCTGCTATTTTATTGGGTTTTTCCAAGAATCAAATGTTGGATTTATTTATTATTCCTAGTGCTTCCTAATTTATTATTTTATCTGATTGCTATTTATTTTCTCTTAATTTCCTTAGAATATTGAGTTTAGTGCTCAATTCATATATTTTTATTCTTTTTGATTTAGAAGGAAAGTATTTAGAAATATGACTTTACTTCTGAGTAAGGCATCCAGTAAATTTTGAAGGTAATAATCTTTTAAAATTGCATATTTGATTTCCACAAGTATTTAGAATAATACTCTTAAAATTCCCCGTCAATGATAGGATTTTTAAAAAAGCCTTCATGATTTTATTGTTAATATAGCACTGGGAACAGAGGATGACATCCCTGAAAGATATCTGCTCACCTCGAGCTCTAGCTCCTCCTTCTGGTGTCTACATCCAACTACCTAGGTTGATGGGTCACATCTCTTCACAATCAGTAAATTAACACCAAGGCTGTAAAGTTGTTATGGGGTTCCTGGTTGAACTGAAAAGCTAGCACCAGAGCATTTAATTCAAAAGGAGCAAAAAAGTGGGCATTAAGGTTAGTGTGGAGCTCGGAGTCCTGAGGGAAACCGAGGTGGCAACAGAGAAGCAAAGAAATGAGCAGATCAGAGAATGCAAATCTAGCTAGAGGGGAAGAAAGTGAAGTTTTAGGCTGCCCAATGTCCAGCCAAGAAGGTGGAGATGGGGGTCCACAAGAGCAAAAGGACTGGGCAAGCCCAGGTGTCGATGCCGAGGCTGATGGGCTGCTGAAGTGGTTTCCTGCCCTGGTTCCTCATTTTTCCAGGTTCCAGGGAAGGAGCACAGTGAAGAGGCAATCAGAAAGGCTGGGTCTTAATTCCTGTGAATTGGTGATAAATCCCCCGTGTGGCTTTAAGACTTCTCTCTATGTTGTCAAATGAGGGGGCTATGTCGTTTCTAGCTTGAAATATGTAGAAGTCTATGCTTGCAGCGTTGTGGGCTTCATTCTTGGAAGAGTATGCATGGGCTCTGCATGGGAAGCAGGGAGTGGTGTGGAGGCAGGTCTGCAGAGAGCTGAATGGCCGTGTAACCCTGCTGAGAAAATCTCCCCTTGTCTCAAACTGGATTGCTCATCTGGTCATGTGCCAGGGCCCCCTGGCTCTACTGATAATTCTCAAACTCCCTCCAGGCACTTGTGACATCTCCATTATCATCAGAATTGTCATTGACCCATGAGTGGCCTGCATGGTGCCTTCTAGCCCAGAACAGATTCTCCTGGCTATGGAGGGGAGATGATTTGGGCGGGAGTGGGGGTGGGGGGAGGGGGGTCTCCCATATAATCTCCCCTCAGTGAGGACTACTCCCGATGAAGAAGAAAAGAGTGAGCAGCCAGCACTTGGTTGTCACTTGGAGATGGCAATGATCAGATATAGAATGGAGAATCTGGTTTCTAAGCTTGTGACTGCCACTCATTATGTACATGATACATAAAGTAGGTGAATCTGTTTCATCATCTGTCAAGATAGGAATTATAATATCAAAAAGACTTCCTGGAAGATTCTAAGAATTACATGAGATGACGTATGTGCGCATGTCTCCTCTGCTTCTGCCAAAGAATATCTAAGCAAAGAGCATAGACATAAAACATCAGAGCTGGAAGAGCCTTTAGATGTAGTGAAGAACCTTAGTTTTACTGCTAGGGAGACTGAGAGCTAGTGAGATTGTCGCCTGTCCCAGACAACTGTTATGGGTATTGTCCAGGGAAAGAGGCAGCCATGGGTAGTGTGAGTAAACACAGAAACGCACAAAACCAGGCACATCTGTGATGTGTATTTGCATATATAGGTAAGAGAGAGATGAAGCCACACAGGCCACAGTCTGCTGGAGGAGTTGGGGCATAGCTGGAGGGACTTGACAAGTTGTTTAGAGCTTGCTGTGCTGAAATGATTCAGCCCCTTCAGATACTAATATTCTCCTTTATCCAAAAGAATAGGGCTGGTTGAATGATAATTAATAATAGGCTGATGATTCACTTTAGTTAAATACGCACATTCTAAGGGCATGTGCCATGTGAATAATTTAATTTGAATATTTAAAAATACGCTTTTAAGGCAGGAAAGCATTAAAATGGGAAGCATCATACATGAGCACCTTATGTCACAGTATTTTGTTTTTTGGGATTTTTTGGGTCTCTCATCCTTGAAAAACATTTTCAATGAAATTCAGCTGATCCTTAAGTAAACCACCACCTCTTAATCCGAGTTGATGGGAAATAACCCTACTTTAGCTTCACATAAATCTGGTGGGTGGTGAGGGGCACTCCAGAGAGATACGTAGTTCAATTCCTCTTTTTACAGGTGAGGAAACTGAGGTCTGCAGAAGTTAAGGGATTTACCCAAGGTCATATACATCTTTTATCAGCAGCAGGGCCAGGATTAGAATGTAGGTTTCAGGGATCCCCTTGGGAATATTCTTTTTTTTTTTTTTAAGATTTTATTTATTTATTTGAGAGAGAGAGACACGGCGAGAGAGGGAACACAAGCAGGGGGAGTGGGAGAGGGAGAAGCAGGCTTCCCGCGGAGCAGGGAGCCCGACGCGGGGCTCGATCCCAGGACCCTGGGACCATGACCTGAGCTGAAGGCAGATGCTTAATGACTGAGCCACCCAGGCACTCCTCTTGGGAATATTCTTGGCATGCCTACTAGCAAATATCAAAGCACGGATCTACCTCTTTGCTTTTATAGTCTGTTATCTCTTATCCCAGGACAGTCAAATTTTCCTTTCTAGGAGTTGGCATAACTAGTCAACAGCCTACCCTCCTGATGTTGTTTATAAATTCAGCCTATATCACCCTGGTCCTGAAGCACCAAGGAGAAGGGACTTAACATTTTATGGAAAGCCTATTCTGTGCCAAGCCTCATCTTCAGCAGCTTGCCATCTAGGAACTCATTTTAATCTTAAAATGAACACTATAATTTAGGTTTTATATTCTCCTCTTAAAATATGAAGGAAACCGAGGTGAGAGAGGCAAAATAATTTGAAGCTTGTCACTGGCAAAGCTGGGATTCTGTGCTCAGACTGGTGACGGTCATAGGTGAGGCCATGCTTTCTCTTTTTAGTCCCATCAGATCTGCCCAGTGTCTGCTGCAAGTCTAGAACAGCCTTGCCTGGTAATTCCCAGAGTCTATTCCCTGGAATACAAGGCCTTCTTAGGGTCGAGAGGTTTTACATGAATAGAAAAATAGATAAGTCTGGAGAAAGTGGGTAAGTAAAGATCATTAGAGTTCTTAATTACACTACTCTTTCTATCCTTAAATAAATTGAGACTCTTCAAAAGGGAATGAAATACGCAGTTTCCCAATTTTATTGATCATGGGACCCTTTTATCATTAAGCCTTATGTAAAATGAATATTCCATGAATCATACCCAGGGAAATGCTGGATTAGCCATTTGAGAAATGGCTGTGAGGGAACCTGCTCCAGACAAAAATAGCGAGAGTGTAAATGTAAGCTCAGGGGAGTTTTTCCTGTTGAATATGCTGCAAGGGGTAATCTACTTCCTCAGAAAGATGGAGAATTCACTGAGAGGTCCCCAAGGCAGCTGTGTGTGCCAAGCTGCTTGACCAGGTGGACAGTGTGGGAGGGAGGCATGCTTCCAGATATCACACTCAATGAATCCACACGAACAAAATTGTCTGAGTTAACTCCTTATATGGAGATAGATGGTTTAGTGTATCCTTTAAGATGGAATTCTTTGTACCTGCCTAACCACTGCTAGCAAGCCTTTCTAGAACAAGGTGAGTATAAATAATTAAGCTAATAAATAATATGAATACCAAAGGCATAGATTCCCAATATCCTATGAAATGTGAAGAAAAGCAAAATGACATAAAATAATTCCAGAGGCTTTTCTAAGGCAAAATGCATTGTGAGTAGCCAAGGTGGGGGGATAAAATGTACAGTTTCCCAAATTTATTTGAGCACAGACCCTTTTCTTGCAGGACAACGGTTCCACAGGACACAAGTTTAGAAAACATTGATCTAAGGCATAACTTTAAAGTATATAAGTCCTTTTCTTTTGCTATTTTCTTCTCTCTCTCTTTTTTCCAAGCAAGGAGACCAGGGCTTACACATACAAATGAGAATTAAATCCTAGGGAAACGAGTTGCTCTTGCCAATAATGCTACCACTCTTTCAAAGGGCTTTTGAAACTCCTTCTCATTAATTGTTCTCAGGAATCAGGACACATTCCCTTGAATACCCTTGTTAATGGCAAAGGTTGACCCTTTGAAAGAAGGTTGGATTTTGGGAACGGAACTATGTAAAGTCAAGCCCAGTGATTCATGTTCAAGAGGAAGTAGATGCAAGTAGTTAAAAGTGAGGATGTGGGGTTAAGCCCCAGATGTGCCACTTAGGAGGGATGTGACATTGAGGAGGTTACTTAAAACCCTTTTATGACTCAGTGCTTCATCTGTGGAATGGAGGTAATCATATCCCCTCATAGGGTTATTGTGATGATGAAGTAAAAAAATGAGATCAATCAAGTGCTTAGCATGAGGCAATACAAAAATGACAAACACCCCCTAACAAAATTTTGCCTGGTTTTATTGCATGGCTTGTAAACTGGCAGTGAAGACAGTTCTCAAAGAAGGATATAGAAATGTTTAGCCATGGAAGCATAGTTGGGAGGAATCTATGACCTCCCACAGGAATTCTCTAATGACTTCAGAGTTATTTGTACATATAAATTCTAGTCTTTTTTTTTTTTAAGGCTCATTGCTTTTTAATCACATTGTGCACAAACACTTGCCATTTTGCCATGTAAATGGGCACAACAATTTCTCTCTAGTCCCTGACCATGGGAGGGATAATGAAATATTGTTTTATCATCAGCCACCATGGGGAGGTCTTGGTAAAATCCCAAGGGATGTACTTGGAAAATTGAGAACCACATTATTATTTTAATAATGACTTTATAATAGCTAATTCCATATTATGAGGCTCTTTCATTTAATAATCTAATTTACTGGTTTGTTAGAATTGATCCAATAAATTTTGTCCATTTTCTTTAACAAGATCACCTTCTATATTATATTAATTTAAAGTAACTCTATTTGTAGAATGGAATACAATACAATAGAATTTTTTTAGGCCAGGAAAACACCTCAGTTAATTGAATATATAGGTCCCAAAATGTCAACTTATGTTTTGTTTGGTTTTTATCCTTTTTAAAAATCTGCTTCCAGATTTTTGCCTTCCCCTGAAAATTAGGAAAATATGGCTCCATGTTCATGTACCATATTCTCATCAGCAATGATTAGCTGGAGCCGAGGTTGTCATTTTTAGGCAAGGCTTGTCTTCTCTGGTTCACCCCAATCACTACCACCCCCTATTGTCTTCTACTCAACTGCTTCCTTTATTTACCCTATCACCCAACCCCCACTGGCATTTGAGTTCAAGAACCATAATTTTATCTATCTCTGGCATTTTATACATTTAAATTTTAGGCCCAGGGATATTTTGTGACCAACCCAAGTTCAGAAAGCCCATTAGTGGCTGAACTGGATTTGAAACTCATGTCTTCTAGTTCAGACCTCTTTCCATCCTACCATAGAACCACTCATCTGAAGACTGGTCAGTGTTAATTATTTTGAACAAAATCATATTTTACTAAATGTGGTGCCAGTTGTTTTTCCATGAGGAAGAAGTGAGAGGATTCTGCTCATCTCAGTCTTCTACACCCCCAAAAGGCAAATAGTTCATGTTTTCTGTGAGAAGTATTTGAAGGAAAGATTTCTTAGCAGGTTCTGATGGAGACCTCTGGGTAGAACAATAACATTTCGAATCTAGGATCATAAGCAAATCCAACCCATACAATCAGATGCTAATCTGATATTGTGGTAGGTCAAATTAAAGTGATTTTCAAAAACCATAATAAAAATAACATTTATTATTGAGTTACAGGAACTGTGCCAAGCACTTTACATTTATTGCTTCAGTTAATCCTTACTGTAATCCTGTGCAGTAGGTATGATGGTTATTCTCCATTTTGCAGATGCAGATCATGAGGCTTGACTAAACTTGTCCCAAAGCATAGAACTACTAAGCAGCAGAGTGGGGATTGAACCCATGTTTATTTGACCACAAAACCTGCATTCTTTGCTGCTTGCCACATTGTCAGCTCTCCAGGCTTCGCCACTTTGATATCACAGCTGTCACCATAAAGCCCCTGTCATCATTTTGTAGCCTATAATCTCAACAGTTGGCAAAAGTCACCATCATAACCAATCAACTGAATATGATTTTGAACAAAATAAGAAAGCCTATCAAGACTACCTTATGATAAAAAATTTTTTTAAAAGTCTACCTTATGATGCATTCAAACACAGGCAATTATAATTTACATTTTTAGGGATCACTGCCAACTTGGAGCTGCCATATCAGAGCAGGGAGGGAGAAAGATGACACTCATCTTCGTGTCCCTCACAAAGCCCAGTGCTGTGCCTGTTGCACAGTAGAATCCCAAAATGCATTTACCGAAATGGGAGGCTTTTGCTTTCATTTTGTTACTGCTTGCAGCACTACAACGAATACCTACTTTTAGCTAAGCAAATATAAATAAGTCAAAAAAGAAATAACCTTGGACGCTTGGGTGGCTCAGTTGGTTAAGCGACTGCCTTCGGCTCAGGTCATGATCCTGGAGTCCCAGGATCGAGTCCTGCATCGGGCTCCCTGCTCGGCGGGGAGCCTGCTTCTCCCTCTGACCCTCCCCCCTCTTATGTGCTCTCTGTCTCTCTCATTCTCTCTGTCTCAGATAAATAAATAAAATCTTTAAAAAAAAAAAAAAGAGACGTATTCATTAAAAAAAAAAAAGGAAATAACCTTTCTGTCAGTGAATTTTTTTTCCATCTTAATACTGCTTAACCAACATTTCCCTTTGGATGTCTTGTCAGACTGAATAAAGGGGGAATGTTACCCTTCACACCATTGATGCTAGTTAACCTCCAGAGTCAACAGAGAACCTGGGAGGCAAATATGATTTTTTTCATGTCAAAGGCCTAGAGGAAGTCCAAGTGGGACAGAAGAGACTCAGGCAGTGGGTCTAAGAAAGGCTTTAAATGCTTTGCCTTTTAAATTGTGGTACACTAGAGATCTCTGTTGAAGAAGTTTAATATCATAACGCTAGGGTTTTATCCTTTTTTTTAAAGTATAATTTATATGTACAACCAATACACATGATACAGAAGAGGGGATTGGGACAGCCCAGGAATGGGTGTGAGGAGACTGGGAAAAAGGCAGCAAGAAAGTGAAGAGGCAGTGAAGAGGAAGGAGGTGTCCACCATGCAAACTGCTGCTCTCCCTGGCCTCTCCTGGGGAAGACAATGTGCCTGTGCCTCCCAGAGTGCCCTCCACTATTTTGTTCTGGTCCCGAAGGCAAGGTAGTTAACTGACTTAGACTCTGCCTGACCCATTCAAATTTAGTCGGTATTCAGGCCTCCAGGAGGGAGGGTAGAAGTCCTCCAGGAACTGGAGCCTCAGACCTGGGGGCTCCCCCCATGATGGCCTTTTGTGTTCTGTCTCATACCTTCTACGTTACCTGGGTCCCTAGGACAGATTGGGGAGCTTCTCTTAGGCTTGAGGGAGTATCATCCAACCATTACTCTCTTTGTAGGGGTAATCCTTGGTTTCTAGGGAAGGAGGCCAATTCCCAACATGAAATGCCAGTATGGGGGAGGTGACTGAGTCAGTGAACAACACCTTTATTCTGAGGCTGAACAGAATCTCTTCACAATTTTTGGGTTCAGTTCACTTTCTAGACCTCCACGCACTTAGTTCACGTGAAATCTGATAGGGTACACCAAACATAAAAAAGAATGTGACTATCTACTGATAGGAAAGCAAGACTCTTTAGTATAAAATCTGTGAAAATATGGATTGAATTCAACAAATATATGCTAGTCTAGGCTTGCAACATCTAGGCTCTTTTCTAGGACCTTGGCTATTGATGACCCTCCACGATGTCCAGAGACATGAGGCAGATAAAAGCACAGATAGCTCTAGTAAAAGACAAGAAGAACTAGAGATATCCAAAAAGTCTATAGAGTTTGAGAGAACAGAGGTCAGGGAATAAGGTACTTCAGTTTGTTAATGGACGGAGCTTGGGGAGTGTTTGTGTGCATGTGTGGTGTCAATATTATGAGATGACCCTGGACAAATAGCCACATTCTATTAAGACCAACTCAGGTGTTCAGACTTTCTCTGTTTCTGGGAAACCATTAAAAATGTCCAAGCACAAGGGTGACATGATGAGATCTGTGTTTCTGGAAAGTAACACTAATGGAGGTGGATAGCAGGGGCACCCAATGCAGAGGCTCCCACAGCAGCTCGTGAACCCCTGATGGCAGCTTCAGTTAGGGCCATGGCCTTGGGTTGAAGAGGAGGTGGCAGGTTCTCATCCTGTTTGAGAGAGGACTTGTCTGGTTGGAAAACAGTGAAGGAGAAGGGGCCAGTAACTCATAAGTTTCTTGCTGGAATAATTGAGGGGATGAAATATACTTTCAGAGGAAACATTGGTTATACAAGGTTACTTTGCAGTCACAACAATTAAGTAATTAAAAAGTTGAAAATCAGAGCTATGGGTCATGAGGCAAATTGTAGACAACACAACCTACTTGCTGACTGAAATTTTTACTTCTTGGTCTATTGTGGGGGGCATCAGCTGGCCACAAACCAAAGCATGCTTATCCATTACCAGCTAATAATTCTTTGAGAAGCCCCCTTAGCTTATAGGTCTGGCTTGAGTAGTCATTAAAGAGTGCTACATTTTTCTTATGCTTGTAACATAAGGAGAAATAGAAGAAGGGGCTGATAACTGCAGAGGTGAGATAGGCCATGGATATTTTCTTGTGGGCAAATAGTATTTTGAAGTACTAAACGATAAAACCTTAATAAGTTGGATGTATTATTTATCTTGCTCATGGTATTGCTTTTTCCTTTTTAAATTTTTTTACTTCTTATGGGCTATGTACTTGTGTGCTTATTGTGGATTAATAAAAGAAATAGTGATACTTTTTTCCCCCCCAGAGGGATCAATTCTATTGCTTCAAACAAGACCAAATCTCACTGGAATAAATAGAATTTTTTCTGACCACATTGAATTCTTATATACATGGATTTTTTTTTTTAGCATGATACTAAAATCAACCTTGTAATTTGCTCCCTGCAAAGAGAACTCTCGCCAAGAGTTGGAGGGATTTAGTTTATTAAAAATTTTATAAACAAATGGCAATGTTGCCACATTTTATATTCTTCAGTTAGAATTTTACTTCCTCAATGAGCCTTTATCATTGGGGATTTCAGTCTGTAGTTGAGAAGAAGGGGGCTTTAATGTGTGAAAACACATTTCTGTAAATTGCATTTGCTACAAGCACTGTTCCCCACCCCTAAGAGCAAACCCAAATGAATAATCATTCTCATTGGTTATGTTTCACAACTGGCTCTATGGAAAACATGAATGAAATCGCATTTGCTTGGGCAAAGTTTTGTTATTGTGGCTGTTTAAAATCAGAAATAAGACATTTTTAAACTGTTTTGTATAACATTTTTGATGAATTTTTATTATATAATTCTATTCTTTCTCTCCTCTCTACAAAGTGTGCACTTTTGTTGTTCTTGCTCTCCAACACACATTGTCTTTTCTCCCAAAACACTGTATGTAACTTAAGGAGGGCACTGTGTCTATTCTCCTCAGTACCCCAGGCTGACATTTCAAAAAGTACTTCTCATCATGCTTCTGCAGAAGGTCTGAAAAAGCATCAGGGGCCATAACAAAATTATCAGATTGTTAGCATGGATCATGGGAATGGGTCATTTCTTTTCCTTTTTTCAACAACAGAGCAAGAAACCAACTGCCTTTGCACATCAATCAAGCAGAATCGAGTCTGAAGTTTCTCTCTTCACAGGATAGGACAGGTCAGTTTGGTAATCCACGGTCACAAATGCTGTTAGAATTCATTGCAAAGCATAAGCCATGGCTGGTGTGATCCAGGCCTCGTCTGATGGCCAAAGTCATGCAAAGGCAAATTCAGGCCCCTTCGTCTTCGTGTTCCGGGGGGGACTGGCAGCCCACGTGGGGTTTTCAGGGCACTGGGTGGCCATGCCCCACAGAAGAACTCTTTTCATCTGTGAACCATCTATTTCCATTAATATTATGATTATGGCACAATTCCTATTTGGAGCCTTATGATTTATTTCCTCCTCAGTGAAAATGAGCTTATTAGACCCTTTCCTGAGGAGAAGGAGGAAGCAAAGAAATTGGGCAAGAAGAATGGGGAGCAAAATCTTTAGGAAACAGGGTGCTGAGATCAGAGACAAACTTTGACACCTGACACTTTTGCATAAGTTCTGTTCTGGCACAAATCTGCATGTTGAAGTTAGCCAATGTGAGTTAAGTAAGGACATATAGGGCAAGAATTACTCGCCCTTTTGTTATTTCTGAAACCTGAACTGCTTTTAGAAATAAGGGCTGGAATGTTCTTTAGGAACTCAGAGCATGGGACACAGGGGCATGGCACACACTCGGTGTGGGCTATTTAAAAACCAGTTCCTTGGCTTCCCTCTGTGATTCTAAATACGTGTAATCACATTACCCTGCAGCAGCCGGGTAACTATTCCTATACCACTGTCCAGCATCTGTGCTTGTGAGGTTGGTCCACCGGTTAAAAAAAAAAAACAAAACACAAAAAATCAAAGTAGACATGTTCTAACTGATCGGGTTGCTCAATCCAGGTTTTCTATGTTACAGCTAACGTCTATTTAGTGTTGGAATATTAGTATGTGTTGACTGATGCTTCTCCTTGAATTTTAAGGACTCATCTATTCAACTATCCTTGGGGGGCAAGAGGTGCCTTAGCTCCTGAAAAGGATGCTTTTTAGATGAGCCATTTATTTATTTAACAAGTGGACAACATAAGCACAATTACCACTTTTTCAGATACAACCAATTCTTATGCTGCGGAAGGATCCCAGCATTGGAGACTTTGCCTCTCTATGTGCTAAAGACTCTTTTTTGGATTTGTTTGATGTGCTAACCCTTCCCCTAATCATACCACTAGCCATCAGTCAGATAAATCCCTTAAGCATATTCTACTCAATTGCATATCAATCCAAGACATTAACTAGTAGAAAGACATTAGCCAACATTGTTATATAATGTCCGAACACCTGATCAGGTTTGTGAATTCAATGAAATAGTCAAACCAGTTTTGGAATTTCATATAGATAAAACAACAGATTAACAGGTTTAATTTATAGATTTTTTTTTTAGCTTTTTAGCTTTATGTAAAAAATTAAAAGCCCTACCGTTCATAAAACTTGTAACCATTTGTCATACCTGATGCCAAGCATTTTATCTACTTAAATCTTATTTATCTCTGATAACAATCCTTCAATGTATCATCACCTCCATTTTACAGATGAGGAGACTGAGGCTCAGAGAGATTTAGTCATTTGCACAAGATTCCATGTCTAGTTTCTAGTGAGTAGTGGGGTTAGATTTACACAGGTCTCTCCAATTTCAAATCATGCTGTTTGTCTCCGTATATATAACCTCAAACAGCCAAAATGGCCAATTAAGGCAAAAAACCCCAAAAAACAAAAAACAAAAACCCACCCACCCAAAAACCAAAAATCAAGCAAGCAAAAAACTTGGGTCCTGAATCATGCAGTTCAGATAACAAAAACTCAGTTGATCGACAATTGGCTAATTTCCTCCTGGAACCATGTCACTACAACTCCAATCTGTCACCTGACACCTGAGTCTTGGGAGACCTCTTGACCCTCATGTGGTCCTGCTCTAAGAACTAGCACTCCAATGGCCAAACATTACACGTCAGAACAAATTATACATGTGATATTGTGCCTGTGGAGAAATCTGATTTCTTAGTCAAATATTGTTTTTTGACTATTTTGAGACATAGCTGGAATATGTGGTTCCCTCGTGGCTAACTCAAAACACACAGCAAAGACTAATCCTTTGCACCATCCTATATTAATATTTTCTTTGCCTCCTTGTAAGGTGACTAGTTATAAATGACGGGAGATTAGAAAACAATCTCATGAGAGTTAATATATTAAGGAGTTACCTAGAAAGAACCCGGATTTGTTTTTCCCCACATGGTAAATCATACAGAGTAGCAGCCTGCCCCAGATCCCCGGGAGACAACATCTTGAGCGCATATGTTATGCAGGGTTCAGTATCGACTAATTCAAAAACTACAGGGCAAAATAAGCAAAGTTCCCAAGTCAAAAATGAAAGTAAAATAGTGGCATGGAATTGGGAGCATTGTTGCAAACATTCCAACAACTTCATAAATAGCCATTAAAGTAGACAGCATTACAGGTTAGCAAATTTACCATTGCAAGAATCAACCTGCACTGCCTGTGTCAAGTCGCCAACAAACCCAGCTACCTCTGACTTTACTGATAGTCTTTTTCCTTCCAGAAATGCAATCACATTTGACAAAATCAATATTGAGATTGTTTTACTAGAGGGCTCATCCAAATATATGCTATATTAAAAATAGTCATGATATAAATATTTCTCACAAGAGCTGCAGCGATGGTGTGAATAAAAAACTCCCTTCTGAGATTTCAGTAAAACCAGATCTCACAAAGGATCTGAAAGAAAACAAACAAAAAACAAACAGACATACACAAAGAGACACACACACACACAGAACAAACCTTATGTTAATCCGGTTTAGCAAAACAGGCACTATTTTGACACTATTTTATGAAGTACCATACTGTTCCTTCCCAGATGGAGTAGGAGAGATGAATCGGCTACAGGTTTCTCATAATAATGTTCAGGGGTAGGGAGTATCTAAGCATGTTCCATAGCAGCTTAATCAAAATCAAAATTTCTATATGCAGCAAAATGTTAGCACTGTCAAATGGCCAAGCACGCAAGAGGAATTTCTCTCTCCATGCCCTCCTACCGATACATACAAAGCCCCAAATACATCGGCTGGAATTTTTAAATCGTAAATTAGATATCAAAATGCTTACGGGCCTTACAATGAGATAACATCAGGAGGAACGGTGCGTGGAATGGATCTGGCATTCTCACATAAAGCATTATCTTTGGTACAAGTACACACGGCAGGGCATTTTGGCTTCGCCGGTTTCTTCCCCTCAGTCAGCAAAAGCGCAGATAAGAGACATAGGAAATAAGCAATTCTTTTCAGGGGGATGCAGGCATTTCCCATCCTCTGGCTTCTCTCTGATTCCATGCAGTCGAAAAAATATCCCCAAACATGAACAGGGCTTCTGGAATTCAGCTGGTGATTGTCTTGCTCTGAGACCAGGTCACACAAGAGTCCACCCTTTTCCTCTGCCTCTGTGTCTCTGTTTTTCAAAACGGGGACCTGCAGCTGATTCGTGAGCTGCTCTTCGCTCCAGCAACGCACTGCTCGGGGAAGAGACCTGTGAGGTGCTGTACGATGGGAGGGACCCAACTGCTGGAGGAGAGAGCCGACTTGCATCACCAAGAGAACACTGAGCACAGACCAGCCTTCGAAGGCAAAGTGAAGTGATGTAACAGAAAATAAACAGCGTTCTGCTTGCACCGGGAGGCCCTTTAATTGCTACCAAAAATAGGACGGCTTTATGTCTTATTAGTGGTGGGTGGGCGGGTGGGTGGGAGCAGTCATCTTGTGTCAGATCTCGGCAGTCTCAGAAACCTCTGGGAATTTGCTGTGCATGTAGCAAACGACCGAGTCAGAAAAACTTGCTTCGGAGCCAGCCCTGGCTGGAAAAATGAAGTTAAATGAAACTCTCTCCCTCCGCAGCATTTGGCTAAAACCTTGGTATGGCTGGCTGAATCCACCTGACTGATGCCATCGTTAAAAGACAAATAGGAACACATGGAGAATGTGACTTTGAGGGAATGAATGTGAGTAAATACTTTTCTGACACTTATCAACTCTTATGAATTCTTGCCTCTCATAATGGGCCCCCCTCCCCCATGTGTAAGCCATCCCCTCCTTCCACGATGAGGGAGGAAACAAGAGTGTAGACTGCCCCCGTGCATAATCCACCCTCCTCATTTCTCACACTCCCTTCGTTAGCTATAAGACCAGAAGCTTGAGGGAGTGCCCTGCCAGCAGGAGGCTGCCAACTTTGGCTTCTCGGGGCCCTGTAAAGGACCTGCTTTAGCCCTGGAGGCTCAGACAGGGTGGGGAAAGCACTGGATTAAGAGCCGGAGCCCTGGCTTTGAGGTCCCAGATCTGCCACAAACTAGCTGGCCTTATCCCTGCATCTGTTTCCCTGTCTGTGAAATGGGGATGGTAGCAGAGGTGTTCCATAAATATCATGAACGTTACATCAAAATGGTAGGCTACGTCACTGTCATAGTTGATGGGAAAGAGAGCATACCCTTGGAATAGGAAATTTATTTAAAGAAAAAAAAAACAGGCCTTGACATTGGGACATTGGGGCAGGGTGGTGTAGTCCAAGAGGGTGGGAAGACCCTTGCCTTGGAGGACAAGGAGGAGAATAGACCCTGGGTCCTCTTACCACACTGAAGTCAGCCACCCTGGAGCTGGCCCAGCTGGCCAGGGGATGTCAGTCTACAGTCCTTTCTCCCGCTCACCTTAGACTGAAAGCAGTAAAACGACAATTTGAACAAATGTGTGATTATGACCAAACTCACCCTCCACTGGAGCTTGATGCATTGGCGGTCTACCCCTTCCCTCCCATCACATGCCCCACACTCACTGCAATCACTTGTTTAATCTCTGTAAGCTCTGGAGGTGGGAGGAGGGGGGAAGTGGCAGGCATGTTCATTCTTGTATTTGATTACTGTCTGTTCACTCAGAAGACTCTAAGCTTCATGAGGGCAGAGACCCTGCAGTGAATCCAGTGCCTGGACAGCGTTGTGCACATGCTGGGCAAACAGTACACCTAGAGCAACAATGGGGCGTAAAGGCTATTCATGACCAGACCACGCTCATCCAAAGAAACTTCACATCACGTCTCAGAGTTATAATAGAGGAATTTGATCTCATCAAGGGGGTCAGAGGACAATTCCCTGAAGAAGTAATGATTGAGCTGAGTTCCCAGGTAAGGGGGAGTGAAAGAGAGAGCAGGAGCATTCCAGGTGGGGCAAATAGACACAAGGGCCTGGCCTCGACCCTGAGAACAGCGGACACCTCTGCAGTGCTTTAGGCAAGAAGTGATATCACCTGGTTGGTGCTTCAAAAGGACCAGTAGATTATGATCATTAAACCAACTCTTGAGGGCATATAAATATGTTGTATTTTTACAGAAGAGGAAAAAAACCTCAATCCAAGAGAAGTAATGATTTTAGAATAGATTCTACTAATGTTTCACTGTCAAAGTCTCTATGGGGGGAGGGAGTATATGATAGTGTTTTTAGAAACTGTGACCCATGGGCAAGCCCCACTTGAAATGGTAAAAGTGTCACTTAAAAGTTGGCTGCAAGCCAGATTTCTGTAAATTGAATCCTGTTTCAAGCGCACAGTGGCAACTTGCTCCATAAAATAATTATGTAGTAAAAATTTTATAGAGGACGTTTTTTATTCTAACCACCCATCCCCTAACTTATCTGACTTGTAAATGATGCATTTTGTAATTATAAAATAAAGACCCCGAGAACCTTCGGGGAACCTCAGAGTTCTCAGATCCAACCCCCAAAATGTTATAGGTGGGGTAACTGTGTTCCTGAGAGCTCATACAGATGGCAGGGAACAGACCTATCACTCTGTGTGGGGTGACATTCTCACAGAGACTTGGTGAAACTGATCAGTGTGGTTAAACAGGATAATTCACTTCCTATGTTTCACTTTCAAATGTATCAAATTATCTAGATTGTTTGATCAGTCCTTGGGTTTGTGCTCTGTAGACACGGTCAGAGGAAGGGTGGGCAGTCTTTCATTTTTGACTGGACGAAGCCAGAAGGGCAAATGAATGAGGGAAAGAAATCATACCCATAACTTCACTTTGCAGCTGTATTTATCTGGTGGTTCAGTGTGTCAGTTCCAGTGGAAAAAGGACCATGGGGGGGGGGGTGGACTCTAAGGACAAATTACAATGGGCATTCTGAAAAGACAGTAACTTTTTCTTTTTCTATGGCATTTAAAGCCCAGACTTGAATTCCCTATTCAATTAAAACACCCACTAACCCACTAAGATCAGGCAAAATTGTAACCATGTAATGTGGAATGCTGATGGACTTTTAAGGGAAGAGAAACCGCCTGACTCCAGAATTGGATCTGAGGAGGGGGCTAGGAAGAGCAGTTTGCCATACTGAAGACTTGAAGGGCCTGGAGAGGGGACTCTTACTGCTGATGAGACTTCCCCACAACTCCTCCGCCTCCTCCTCCGGGAAGCCCTGGTAGGGCACACAGAGGATGTGGGAATCGGGAGGGTGAAAGCTTAGGGGTTTCCACCAAGTTGGACACCTTTAGATAAGGTTTGATAACCCACCTGTGCATTACGGTGGGGGCCCTTGGGAGAGTGGCTTAGAAAGAATGAAAACAGAGCTGGAAGGAGGCGCAGGGGGTACTGGGAGGCTTGACTGAGGAAGGCTGGATGCTCAGGCCCAGCTGTAGAAGCCCAGTGGGTCCCAGGCTGGCTCTGCACTTTGCCAGCCTATGACCACAGGCTACAACGTAACCTTTCTAAGCCATAGTTTTCTCTTCTTTATCATGAGGATAATAGTAATACATATCACATGGAATTGTTGACAGAATTAAATGTATCTAAAGTGTTTAGCATGGGGTCTGGTACCTGGGGAAGATTTGTTATCATCCTCCTCATCATTGCTGCAACAAAACTTGAACTCTGAACATGTGACTCCCAAGACCTGGGAAGCCAAGCTCTCAAATAAAAATGGGTTTATCTTAAGTCTGTATTCGCTCTAGGAAGCAGGCACTTCTGGGCAGGATGACAGACTGTGGCCTTGCCAAGAGTCTATTTGCATAAAGCAACCAAGGATCCTCCTGGGAAAGAACGAACTCACCAGTCTGGGTGAGAGTAAGAACATCCAAGCCCAGTCCAAGGACAAGGTCCAGAGCTGGAGAAAAAGAAGGTGGTTTTGGTGATGAACATAAAATGGAGATTGTTGTCAGCCTGCTGCCCTTGAACACGCGTAAGTTAGAAGGGGTAAGAAGAATCTACATTTGAGTCCTTGGAACAAAGGGGGTGCTTTCTAGGTTAGTGGGCATCATGGCCTTGCACGTGGGTGCTGTGAGGAACTGCGCCCAGCGCTGCGGCACCAGAACTGCCATGGAGATATAACAGCGTCCCCATCCGAGCCCGTGACTCACACGTCACCAAAGCCACTGGGTTTTCCACCAGGAGCAGCTCAACATTAGTGGCCTGGCAGCAGTGACGGCCACACCAAGGAGTAGGCAAATGATCCCAGCAGGGAGCCAGAGCACAAGAGAAGGGAAACAGGCCCTGGCGTGTGTTCGGGAGCACATGTGCGATGTTCTCTGGGCATCCTCAGAACTGGGACAGGGGCTTGGTGGAGGGGCCGGAGATTCTGGGAGAGCTGATGAAAGCAGAGGGAGAGAGGAACAGCCTGTGCTGGTTCTGATCCCAGCTCTCCCCTCAGGCTGGCGTGGCCTAGGAAACACGCATTATGCAAGTAAACACATCATTATTATGAGCCTCAAAAGGTCCAGCTTGGCCCTGCCTCCCTTTTACAAACACTCACACATGCAAACGGGTGTCAGTTCTTCTGTGTGTGTGTGTGTGTGTGTGTGTGTGTGTACGGTTGTGATGTAAAATGTTTCTTACAATCAGTCTATGACCAAAAAAAAAAAAAAGAAAATGCTTCATTAGAGGATGCAAAAGATCTTCACCCACCCCAGGAGTCTGTGAAATGGCAGAGAAATGTTGATCTCAATATCAAAAAAATTCACTTACTGATTGAGGGCAGTAAGTAGACTGGCTTGAATATCATTTCTGTTATTTACTAGCTGTGTGAATTTGGGCAAGTTGCTTAGCTACTCTGTACCTCATTTTCTACATTGATAAAGTAGCAGTAATACCATCTTTACATTGTTGATATTAGGATTAGTGATAATGCATGTGGAAGGCATGTCACAAAGAAAGCATTCAGCTACTGATAGTTCTGCCAGAAATTAGATGGG
Organism: Mirounga leonina; assembly: GCF_011800145.1. Taxonomy (NCBI): domain Eukaryota; kingdom Metazoa; phylum Chordata; class Mammalia; order Carnivora; family Phocidae; genus Mirounga; species Mirounga leonina. The sequence goes on along the minus strand of NW_023270265.1, from coordinate 21,174,182 downwards.
ATGTGGGCAAGGCCAGTGAGCAGAGGACCAGATTTTACCTTTTTTTTTTTTTAAGATTTCATTTATTTATTTGAGAGAGAGATAGCAAGAGAGAGAGAGCATGAGCAGGGGGGAAAGGGAGAAGCAGGCTCCCCACTGAGCAAGGAGCCTGATATGGACTCAATCCCAGGACCCTGGGATCACGACATGAGCTGAAGGCAGACGCTTAACCGACTGAGCCACTCAGGTACACCGAGGACCAAATTTTAAAGATTACTTAGAAAGAGGATGTCACTTAGGACTCTTTGGTAGAAAGTGTCAGACATTGATTCTGCCAATCGTAGCATAAAAGGCCCTCATTGCCATGGTGATAGAGTGACTCGCAGAATCCAAGGACGGTCTGTCTAAGCAGGTTTCAGAAAGGAGAAACTTGTGGGAGCTCGGGGATCTAGGCAACAGGAGGTGAGGGACAAGGACCTCAGGTGAACCTGCTCCAACCAGTTCTTGTCCCCATGTTCCTCCCCAGAGGAGAGAGCCTGGTGGGCTGAGCTGGGGTCAGGTACCCATCCATTTGCCACGGGAAAGCACGACACCTTGGCAGCAATCCCACCAAGAGTGGAGGTGGTGGGAGGGGTGTGGCACCCCAAAGGAAACTTTGGTGTTACTACCAGGAGCAAAGAGGATGGCTGGGCAGGCAAAATCGAGGGACACTCACTAGGGGATGGTATGTGTGCCAGCATTTTTTAGCTAATATCATATCCCTTGTCCCCAGCCTATCACCCCAACCAACCAACCTCATGATTTTTAAGAGAATGACCCAGAGGGTAATTTATACAAACAGGTATGGGTAATTTCTCAAAAGACAGATAAACCCTTATGTCCTGACTATGGAATTGGGATATTTTTTACTCCTATGGTCCAACTTTGGCCGAGAGGAGTTGCAAGGCAATAGGAATAAAGCTGACACTTACAGAATGCGTATTTTGTGCCATCAGCTGTTCTAAGCCCTTTATGTAATTAATTCATTTAATCCTCATAACAATCCAATGGGCTAGATATTTATTATTATTGTTGTTGCTGTTGTTATTTCCTCTCCACTTACAGAAAAGAAAACTTAGGGCCAGGAGATGAAGTAGTGTGCCCAGGGTCCAGCAGCTGGTGAGGGGCGGCACTGGGATCTAACCCAGGCATCTGAGTCTGATGCCCACGGTGTTAGCCACCACTGGACATTGCCTCCCTGAAGGGTCAGTGGGATGCGGGATCCTGGGTGCTGCTTTGGAGGCCCATACTGCCTCACTGGTGAGGTGCTGCTCTAGAACTACAATTCCCAGCATGCAACAGGGCTATCATCTTAACCCCTTCCTCACCAAAAGTTCCTCGCAGTCCTGGGTAAAAAAATTTTTAAGGGCAAATGTGGCAAAATCTGGTCTCCCAAAGGATGATTATGTAATTGAGGCATGAATGCATATGTAAGTGGGAGTAGACAGAGGAGAAGGTAAAATTCTAGTTTAAAATATCCTCTGCATTTTAGTGTTCAAAGGAAGGCACTGAAAATTACTATGGGGAAGACCATTTTTTAACTGCGAAATGTGTACCGTGATAATATCACTATTCTCAAACTTTCTTGCACTTTGCAATCACTTGGAGAATTTCTAAAAATACTTAATGCAGGGGTCACATCCCTAGAGGTTCTGATTTAATTGATCTGGAGTATGACCTGGACATTAAGCCTTTTAAATGTCACATGAAACTCTAAAGTGCAGCAAAATTTGAGAACCCTTGTTTTGAAGAAGAGAAATATTCAGGTGGGGTCATAAAGATAAACCAAATTGTGACTAGCTCAAGGAAACTTGTCTGAAAAAAGAGAGGGAGACAGAATAGTCTCTCAAGCAGCAGTTTTCAATCCTGGCTGCACATTAGGATCACCAGGGAAATGTTTTTAAAAATTACCTTACCCCAGGCCAACTGAAGTAACATCTCCGGGGATGTATTCTGGTGAAAGAACTGAACCCCAGAACGGTGGTTCTCGAAGTGTTCCCAGACCAGCTGTTACCTGGGAACTTGCCCCACCCCACCCCACCCCAGACAATGGGGAAGAGAAACTCGGCGGGGAGGGCCTAGCAATTTGTGTTTTCACCAAGCTTCCCAGTGATTCTGGTGCACTGTCAAGTTTCGGTAACCACCGCCCTGGGATGGAGGCTCCATGGAGACGGGAACTTGGTCTGATGTTTTCACCAATGATCCTAGCGAAGTGGTAGGCACAGAGAATGTGCTTTCCGTAGTCTGTTCCATTAAGGGCCCTCAATGAACCAGGCCTCCTAGTACTCATGCCCTTGCGCCCTCTCCCCTGGGAGCCGGACTGGCCCTCTTTAACCACAAAATGTGCACAAGTGGTATGAGGCCAGTTCCTGGCCAGAGTTTTAAGAACCGGCAGCTTCTGCTTCTATACTCTTAGGAGCCCTAAGGTGCCATGTCAGTAGTCAGGCTCCTTGTGAAGAGGCCACATAGAGTTAGAAATCCTGAGTCTCCGTAGAGAGAGAGACCCAGCCACCCCAGCACCCAGGCTGAGTTCAGCTCCAGCCGGACCTACCAGATGAATGCAGCCACAAGAGTGACCACGGGCAAGACCAACAGCAGGAACTCCCAGCTGAGCTCAGACCAGATCAAAGAGCTGTGAGCAAATAAAATGATTTTAAGCCAGTAAGTTTTGGGTGGTTGGTTAATGCAGCAACAGGAAACATGAAACAATGCTCAGTACATACCTGTTGATTTAATGGTGAAAGTGCTATAGGTACATGGAGCTAGAACACAGCCTCTCTCCTTTGTCAAAGGAGGAAAAACAGGAGTTAGATAGAAAGCAGGGACATACTAGCCAGTTGACAAAAAGGATGGCTAAGGAGGGAACTTTGACCAGAAGCTATTAATACTGCACCCACAGCCCAGCAGCAAAGGCCCAGAGTGCCCAGCCAGGAGCAGAAGAATCAGAGGTACTAACTCTTGCACACTGACTACTGATTATATGCCAGGCATATGGATAAAACATTTTTCTGATATTAATTCTCAACAACAAATACTACATATTTAAAATATATAATATACATGTAACTCATATAATATTCTATATAATTGTATTATATATATTTGAATTATATATTAATTCTTCTCAACAGATTTGCATAAGTACTATTATTACCCCATCTTACAGATAAGGCAACAATGCAATATTGTTGTGACAAGAGAGAGGGTCGGTGTGTTCCTAAGGCGCTTGGAACTGTTTACCTGCCCCTTTCAATTGCTCTTCATTCACTGGTTCAACATGTACTTCTGAATACTCTGTTATGCATGAGGCATTGGGGAATGCAAAGACACATAAGTCTCTGTCTTCAGCAAACGGAATGAATACCTAGATTATAAGATGGTAGACAGTTCACTCTCCATTCTTAATTTTCTCTCTGCTTCTTTGGGAGGCAGCAGTAGAATTGTAAAAATGGACAGATCTGAGTTCAAATTCTGACATTGCCACCTATTGGCTGTGGGATCATAGTCAATCCCTTAGCCTCTGTCTCAATATCTTTGTGTGAAATGAAATTAATGTTGACCTTACAGGCTTTTGCCAAAGGCTGGATGAAATCATGTCTATGAAAGCATTTTATCAACTCTAGTCTTTTACAAGAATGAGGGGTTCTTCTTATGCTGTTCTAGTCATGTTTACTAAACTGAATTCAACCCTCCCTCCCCAACTGGCTCTTTTTTTTTTTTTTTTAAGATTTACTTTATTTATTTGAGAGATAGAAAGAGAGAGCACAAGCTGGGGGAGGGGCAGTGGGAGAGGGAGAAGCAGGCTCCCTGCTGAGCAGGCAGCTTGCTCTCAGGACCCTGAGATCCTGACCTAAGCTGAAGTCAGACTCTTAAACGCTGAACCGACTGAGCCACCCAGGCACCCCTCCCCCAACTGATTTTATCTCTCATTCTTTCCCGTTTTATTTCCCTTTATTGTAAAGGTAGCCAAGATTCATTTCAATCAGGTATATGGTATGACAGGCAGACATGGAAATGACTGTCATGAAGGAAGAAGTTGCTGTACTAGCCCTGGAGTGTGAAACAGGAGGCTGGGCAGGCCATGCAGGGAGGCCACATGAAGAAGCACTAGGGACAGTCAGGAGGCAGAAGGTGTGAAGGGAAAATGTAGACAAGAGCCTTTATTGTGCTTGTTTGAATAATCGCAGTGAGCTTTGGGACATAAGAGCTGTCCCTAATTATGGGGTACCTGCTTCTGGTATGACTAGAGCAGGTGGACAGTGGCTCAGAGGAGGAGAGCCCAGTAGAGGAGATGGTTGGAAGATGGACTCTGCCTTGGTTGGTTTGCGTATGACAGATATTCTCACAGATGAGTCATTTACTATCTCTAGGAATCGGTTAACTCTGGCAGGGGCAGTCCCTCCAGGGTTAGGAAGGTCCCAGATGTCAAACCATCAGAATATAGAAAATAAGAAGACATGTTTAATACACCCTTCCAACCGCTCTTCTGTAGGAAGCAACTGACGAGGCTCTAAGAGAACTAAGAACAATGTGGGAGCCTGGGGAACCACCGGATTAGGAGTGCTGGTCTGTGAGGAAGGGAACAGGAGGGTCAGCGAATCCAGTGGAATTTAGGCTCTGGCGTTCTTTAGTTTACCGAGATTCCAAGCCCATCGCAGAGTGAAGCCCAGGTGAATGGGATGAAAGGCAGCAAGTCGTATGGCTTTAAAAAGCCTCCTTGAAGGCAGGACCTGCAATTTATGTATCTTTCTATTCCTTTGGCTGAATGACCATTACCTAGGAGAAACAGCTAAAATGGCCCTTGTAAAGGAGAAAATATAGTTCAGATGTGTGGCCTGGTATTTTCTTTTACTTTTAAAAAATAAACTTTGTTTGGTTTAATTTTTATTAATGCAGTTAAGTATACTGAATTTATACATGTTCATAACCGTCTTCCATGTTGAGTAGAAAGTGAATTTGGCATGGACTGGGGACTCTTGCTTGCAGCCCCAAAGAAGGAGACCCTCTGGCTCATGCTGGTGGGAGAACTTGAACGGGCCCTGCTGTCCTTCCTCAGTTCAAGTTTCAGGGGAGGAAAACTGATGTAACTGATGATGACGATGATGATGGTGCTGCTGCTGCTGACAACACTTAGCATGTGCTTGCAGTGTGCCGAGGACTGGTGTAGGTGCCTTGGAGACGTTACCCCATTTAACTGGAACACAGTTTGGCTACTCTTCACTCCCGATTTATAAATGAGGAAACTGAGGCGCAGAGACCAGGCTGCTTGCCCAAGCTAAGGGGTCCACCTGGCTTAAAACAGAGACATTCCGCACTCTTCCTCACTCCACAGCACTGTCTCCTTGCTGCAGAGTGGTTTCCTGGAACAAAGGTGACCCCACCTTACTCACACAAGAGCGGGCAGGAACTGTGGGGTGCGGAACTCCTGGGAGTGATGGCTGTTGGGCCCTTGTGCTGGACCGGCCGTGTACCCGGGGCTGATCCCTTGGAAAAGCTGTGGCATATGGGAAGTTTGTCTCTGGGACGTGGTAGAAAGAGAAGGGGCCAAGATCTGGTTCTGTCTGGGATGAGCTGTATGACCTTGTGTGTAGCTCTTGACATCGAGGTTCTGCTTTTCAAAGGAAGTGCCGGGGCTGGATGAGATCTAACGATCCTGTACATGTGAACTGCCTCTGCCAGAGAGCCTACCGGAGAGAAGATTATTGGAAAGGCAGGGAGAATGTTGAGCAGGTTCTTGAATGTACAACAGCAAGTTACTAATAGCTATTTGGGTGCCTGGAGGAGTTGTGAAAATATTGGCCTAGTAGCCTCCTGCTTCCCCCTGGCTGCAACTGTTGGACCAGAGATGCCAACATCCTGAAACTCTTGGAACCTCCACACACAACGAAGAATTGTCTTGCCCCAAAGCTCTTAGCATTCCCACTGAAAAGGAATAAAAGAAGTTCTCATAGTGGGAACATAAAAAACTTCTCTGTGCATTTTTCTGAACATTAATCAATAACCCATTAGCCCAGGGAAGCTGAATGCTCTACATACAGAATCCAAAACAAACTGACAGATATCCTCTGGCAAGAACTGTGGAAGTGTTGTGTGGCCATGGACTGGCATTTCATTTCCTCAGGTCTCAGTTTCTCCAGCTTCATAACACTAACATTCTAGAACTTCCAAACTTCTCTCCTCAGGCAGGAGAAATACCTTGTCAAAACAGAGGCTTGAAAAGACTTTGTTTTCCTCATTTTGTGTATAGTAGATGCATGTACTACAGTTAACCAAAATGCACATGGCAAAGTTTATTTTATTTTGTTTTTTTAAAAGATTTTATTTATTTGAGAGAGAGAGAGAAAGCAAGGGACAGAGCGGGGCGGGGGGGGGGGAGGGAGAGGGAGGGGGAGAAGCAGACTCCCCGCTGAGCATGAAGCCTGATGTGGGGCTCAATCCTAGGATCCCGAGATCATGACCTGAACCGAAGGCAGACGCTTAACTGACTCAGCCACCCAGACATCCCACACATGGTGAAGTTTAAATCAAAATACAAAAGCATACTCTACTGAGTATATTGACTGTAGTTAACAATACCATATTGCATATTTGAAAGTTGCTGGGAGAGTAGATCTTAAAAGCTCTCATCACAAGAAAAAAACCTCTTTTGTGGCTATATATGGTGACAGATGTTAATTAGATTAATTGTGGTGATCATTTTGCAAAACTATATATGAATATCATTATGTTGTATGCTGGAAATCGGTGTAATATTATAGGTCAATTTTTAAAATAGTGTACAGGGCGCCTGGGTGGCTCAGTTGGTTAAGCGACTGCCTTCGGCTCAGGTCATGATCCTGGAGTCCCGGGATCGAGTCCCGCATCGGGCTCCCTGCTCGGCGGGGAGCCTGCTTCTCCCTCTGACCCTACCCCCTCTCATGTGCTTTCTCTCATTCTCTCTCTCTCAAATAAATAAATAAAATCTTTAAAAAAATAAAATAAAATAAAATAAAATAGTGTACAGAAGCAAGTGATCCAAGAATATTTTTGGTAATGTATGATTTTAATTATTTAGCATTTTCTCTAGAAATATATTTGAATTTTTCAGAGCCAAAAACCAAAAATGCAGGGAAGGCCTTGGTAGGCTGCCTTTCAAGTGGCTAGACTTGAATAGCAAAAAAAAAAAAAAAAGAAGGTTGTTAGTGAATAAAACAAGCATCATAATTCTCAGTCATGGGCAAGGTGAACATAACTGAGCCAGAAATATGATTTGGGGTGGTCCTAAGGGAAAACAGTGCCTCTGAGAGGTGTTGCCCTAGGGAGGACTTGTTCATTGGAATGCAAAGCTGAAAATATGATTATTCTCCTTTTTTCTTCTTCTTCTACTTTATGCCTGAATCATTCCCACAGTAGTTATTAGCAGTCACTTTTTTCTTTTTGTTTTTTTTTTTAAAGATTTTATTTATTTATTTGAGACAGAGAGAATGAGACAGAGCACATGAGAGGGGGGAGGGTCAGAGGGAGAAGCAGGTTCCTTGCTGAGCAGGGAGCCCGATGCGGGACTCGATCCAGGGACTCCAGGATCATGACCTGAGCCGAAGGCAGTCGCTTAACCAACTGAGCCACCCAGGCGCCCAGCAGTCATTTTTTTCTTAGAAGAGACACTTCTTCACCATTTCAAGGAGACCATTAAGTGCTTTTTTGTTTGGTTATTTTGGTTTAAGATTCTGAAATTGAAGACGAAACCTGCAACGAGACTGTTCTGCTTTGGAAACGTGAACTTCATGATGTTGGATTTCAAGCTTGTTGCTTTTGCCTTATCCCTTTAGAAAGGCCCTGTTTTGTTTTGTTTGGCTTTGTACTCTCATTCTGGAAGAACTAAGAGCTTTCCACTGCTGCCTGTGACTTGTGGCCTGTACTACACCCATTAAGTTTTCATAGGAATGATGATCCCAGAAGCTTGGAATTTAACCCCGGAACATGGCAAGGGAATGATGGAACTGGGTATGACCATAGGATTAGTGCCCTGCTGGTCTGGAGCAGGGAGAAACATGGACAGCAGGGGAGTGTCAGGCCCCTGCACCAGCCCCTCTCTTGGCCACATGCTTGGCACTGCCTCGACTGCTCCCAGCGGTGGAGCCAGGGAGCTGGAAGAACCAATACTTGCTGGACCAATTGATCATCTCACCTGCTCTGCAGGCCAGGCATTAGCATCCTCACCCTGCGGGTGAGGAAACACAAGCTCTGAGAGGTTCAGTGACTTGCCCAAGGCCATTTAGTTTGGCTTCAAACTGACTTCAGTCTGTTTCCAAAATGTTTATCATGTGATTCCTTATTTTTGATGTGTATGAAATTATGGGCAGTTCTTGAGGCCTTGTCTGTATACGGTATGGCATTTGGGGTATGGAAATAACTGAGGCTGATCCAGCCCTGGCTCTGGAGGCTCTCAGGGGAAGCCTGGGGGAACCCTTGGGTCATCCCAATCCAGTAGGATGCAGTATAGCATGATGGTTGTGGCTCAGCTCCTGGCATTGGCATTTACTAGCTGCATGACCTTGGGAAAAATTTTAAACTTTCTTATCCTCAGTTTTCTCACCTGTAAAATGAAGATATCAGTACTTACCTCACAGGATCCTTATGAAGAGGAAATGAGATAAGGGAAGAAAGTGCTTAGCACATAGCAAGCTATTATTATTCGGATCAAGAGTGCCCCTCCTGAAGCCATCAGAATGAGTGAGTGGAGAAGCCAGGCCTGGCCATGGGGGAGAACAGCCTGGATCGGCTGCCTTCCCGGCCCAGACTATACCCTCAACCCCAGGCTTCTGTGATGGGTACCTTCCATCTAGTCTGAGGATAGATCCCAGGACCCTGAAGAAACATAGTCCAGGGGTGGCATTCCCTACTCTCCCCACCCCAGAGAGCAGCCAGATCTCAGAGGGGCTTTCAAAGGACGGCATCAACACTCTAAGATGATTGTTCAGGTTTTTCCAGGAAAACACCACTTTCCCCTTTTGTCACTTCTCTGGACCAACATTGAAGTGAGTTGTGATGGACATAGGCCCTCCTTAAATGGAGTGTTCATCATTGGCATTTGACTGTAATCATGCCACTCAGATTAGAACTAAGTAAATGCTGGATTTTTATTTATTCGTTTTACTTTGAACAGTTTTATCTTAGTTCTTACTCAGCATAGTTATCTAAGTTCATTCATTCAACAAATGTGTGCTAAATGTGTTTTCCATGTGAGGCACAGCCTAGCACTGGACATTCAGTACAGGGCAAGACCCGCAGAGCTCCTACCTTTGAGCATCATAGTCTAGAGGAGGAGTCAAGAATTAAATAAGAGGAAGCACAAGGTGGGAGAAGACTGTTAGGGGACAATCAGGTTGGTGGAGCAGCGATAACAGCACAGAGTCTCAACTGGGGGGTCAGGAAAATTTAAACTAAACCCAGAGGGCTCCATTTGTTTCAGTCCATCCTGGCAGCCTCTTCAAGGTCCCCAGATTGCCTGTGGATGTCAGGTGGCTGCACCAGTAAAGAGTGTCCCGCTGTAGTCTTTCTGATCCCCAAGATCTGGGAAACTTCCTCATGCCTTTGCCTCTGACTTCTCCCCACAATAGGCAAGGCTTCTGAGAAATGGTTTCTAGGGTAAACCAGGGAACACAGAGTATAATGTGAAACAAGAAAAAAGTACAAGAAGAAAAAGGTTTTGTGCCTCTGTAGGGAAGGAAAATTTTTCTCTTCTACTCTCTTAGGTTCCCTGCCTGAGCCCCGCAAATTAAACTGACAAAGGGCAGCTTAACAAGAGTTTTTTAAAAACAGGATTTAATTATATACTTATGCACAGGAGTTCACAAAGAAACATGACTGAAGGAGGTGTTACAATCTGGGCCTCCATATATCACCTTAACAAGGGGTGACACTGTGTGGAGAGGAGGCTAGACAAAGGGAAAGGGTTTTGGGGCTTTTGGAATGTGGGTAAGTTATGAGAAGGTGACTAGGAAACATGGTAAATAAGAGTTGTTTAGGGGCGCCTGGGGGGTTCAGTTGGTTAAGTGTCTGCCTTCGGCTCAGATCATGATCCCAAAGCCCCCCACATTGTTCAGCAGGGAGCCTGCTTCTCCATCTTCTGCTGCCCCTCCCCCACCTTGTGCTTGCTCTCTCTCTCTCTCTCTCTCTCTCTCTCTCTGGCTCTCTACTCAAATAAATAAATAAAATCTAAAAAAAAAAAGGTTTCTTAAGGTTTATTATGTAGATAAGAGTCCTCTCAGGTGATAAGAATTGTCTCAGAGCAGTTCTTTTCCTGGTACTGGAGAGGTAGGCACATTCACAAATGAAAATTTATATTACATTTACAGAGGGAAAGGTGTGCCCTGCATTTAGACAGGAAGGGAAAGGGCAAAGAACCAATCCCTTTCAGCTCAAAACCACCTTATTCCAAAGTGGCATATTTTGCGGTGACATACTCTGATCTCTTTCACCGGGCCCTGTGTGGGTTTTGAGCGCTGGGCTAAGAACCTTTTACATATATTTCATTCTATCATTTATTTCTCATTACAACTCTATGAGGTAGGTGTTCTTATGCCCATTTTTCAGGTCAGGGAACTAAAGCTAGACAGGTGCAATAAATAGGTCATAGAGCCAGCCAACCGCAGAGCTAGGATTTGAGCCCAGGAAAATGAGAAAATTAATTGATCCTTTTTCAGTAAAGGCAAGTTTTTGCAGGAGTGAGTGTGGGAAACACCATTGTTCCTGAAAAGGGGGCATTTAAAAAGAATTAAGGAAGGGATTCTTGGTAGGAATTGTAAACCCTCCAGCACCTGGGAGTGCGAGCCACGAAGAGCTCCATCAGCATGAACTGAGTACAGCAGAGAGGGAAGGCTTGAAGAAGGGAGTAAGGGTAGGAGGGAAGCCCCTCAGTTAGTCTCTCCCAACTTAGCAGGACCCATCCAGGCTCTTCTCCCACCAATCCCAATCACAGTCCAGCTGCCTGCACCCTCCTCTCTTGTATCTGCCTGCTCCCAGGAATTTGGAGAGCGTGGTGGCTGGTTTCCATCACTCTCCCTGGTCCCTAAAATTCTGATTCTCATGGCACTTGACAAAATACAAGGAATACTTTAAAGTATTAGCTTTAAACATCAATGTTCTAAAAGAACAACAATCTATTAGCAGCAGCAGAATTTGATTCCCTCCACAGGCAGAGTAAACCTGAAGGAAAATGTAAAGTTGGTTTTCATCCTTTATTGTATTCCTTCTCTCCTTCCCGCCTGGCCACACACCAACAGGATCCTTCAACCTGGGTTTGCTATTCTATCTCCCTGTCTCAGCTACTAAGAAATTATCTGATAGGATACAATGTATGAATGACACTAAGTGGTTCCTCCAAGGCCATTTGTATCAAAATAGGGCACAGACGCTTTAAGCTAGTGGCTTTTAGACTGTATTTCTTAGACTTTGCATTGAATTCCCTTAACTTTCTCTCTCCCTGCCTCTCCTCCCCATAAATACACTTTGACCAGAACAATTCCACTTGTGCATTAAGATTCAGGTGAGATTTCATTTGAATGATCAGTTATTTAGAAGATGCACCGAGCCCAAAGAAGTGAAGCTTTGACAATGACAGAGGCAGTTTGGTGTCGTGGGAAGAACCCTGAAGCCACCAAACACGTGAAGAGTCCCCATTCTGCTATTTCCAGCTGTGCAGTCTTGTGCAAATCGCTTGCTTTCGTGGAGCCATGGGGTCCATATTTATACCCCGACCTTGCTGGAGAATTGGGAGCAGTAAGAGAGATCCTGTAAAGTGAAATGTAATTGTGAAAAGTTGCTATGAACCACTTTTTAAGCATTGCTGACATGCTACGGAGGAGATGTTTGGGGGCCACAGGGGGAGCCCCTGGAACTCCTCAAATCAAGCTGATTAAGTGGCTACCTAGTCACATGACTATTGATTTTACCCTTAGTGTAGGAGCACTTGCTTCCTAAATAACTTAAACTCCTTATATTTGTCAAAATTCCTTTGCTGCCCATCTGGGTCTCCAGTGTCTAATTAAAATTTGGAAGTTTTGTGAAAACTCAGCAGGAACACTTTTTATGGAATGTTTTCTCCAGTGGAGGTGATAATGCTGCCCCTCTGGGTTAGTCCTCAAACGAATTCAACTCTCGGCCCTGTAGCCTTCACGCAGAAAGGCAGGGAAAGCAGAGCCGAGCTGTGGAGAACGGTGCCAATTGGACTGCCTCATGCTTCTGACTCATTAGCATGTCAACAGAAGCATCTCCTCTCCCCATATTTTTTGCAAGGAAATGCTATTAGTGAAGCAAGGTCCAGGCAGAAGTATTGCATTGACATTGTGATCAGGCGTAAAGACAAAGCAGAGAGAGACATCCAGATATGCCTTGGTCACTGGATCAAAGGGAAGAAATAACATTAGAAAAAAAATGGGAAGGGAAAGCAGGGCAAATACCACATAATAATAGATAGCTATTACTTACTAAACCTTTGCTGTTCTTGACATTGTGCTTCTAAGGAAATTAACTTGTTTGATCTATGATTACTGTATAAGTCAGGGTAGGCTAATGGCCATCACAAACATTCCCCAAATCTCAGTGACTTAATACAGTAGAGGCTGATTGCTTACTCCTAGCCCACCCTCCTCAGGACCTTGGAGTCCTGCACTGGACTCTGCCTCCCAGCAGCAGATTAGGGGAAAGGGAGAGAGTGCCCATGCGGAGGTTCTCAAGCGAGGTTTTCTTCACTTCTGCCCGCATTCCATTGGTCAGAACTCAATCTCATCGTCCTTTACCAGGAGAAAAAGGAGACAAGATTTGGGGACTACATAGTGTGCCATAATAACCATGGCACCCTTTCTCAAAGATTCTTTAAGATTCCCTTTTTAAATAGCCTCTGCTGTGATAGGGCTACAGCAACATCTACCACATTTTAGACTTGGGGACAGGGAATTAAAACCTACACCATTATTTCCATGTCCCACTGAACAGTGGTGGCCCCAGTGTGTCACCTGATGCTTCATTTCCCTATTCTGTGTTCCAGGCATGTAGACCTGTAAATATCCCCATAAATTTATCCTGTTCTCCAGGCCTTCCCACTCATTGTTCCTTCAGCTCAATGGGTCTGGAATCACTGGTATGGGCCTAGACATTGGGAATTTTTTTTTAAGGATTTTTATTTATTTATTTGAGAGAGAGAGAGAGACTTGGGGAGAGAGAGAGAGAGTACGATTCAGGGGAGCGGCAGAGGGAGATGGAGAAACAGACTCCCCGCTGAGCACAGAGCCTGACACCAGGCTCAGTCCCAGGACCTGAGATCATGATTTGAGTCAAAGTCAGACGCTGAACCCACTAAACCACCAGGTGCCCCGGGAATTTTTTTAAGGCCCCTAGGTGGATCTATTTTATGGCCAGGGAAGAGGACCAATGAAAGGATTTGTTGAATGAATGTACTCCTTACCAATCAAGATTGGTAAGATTTTGAGGAGTCCGCTCTCATGACCAGGATTATTTCTCTGATTACTCTAGGCTGACTTGGGTATATTTTCAAGGGCTTTTAACACCTTTAATCTATTCCTCTCATAGAGCTAATTAGTCCATGTTAGGTGATAGACCAGCCTGGGCCATGTCACCTTAACGATTTGGAAGACTGGCTATTCCCAATGTGCTGTCATAGCTTGTTAGGCCTCCCTGGGGTGACCACTGCTCTACAGGACACTGAAGTGATGGCGGTGGGTTCTGGGTTTTGCCCCAAGTCTAAATGTGGTACAAAGAGCACCTTTCAAGATATCTCTGTATTCCAAAGAAAGAATGAATGCTTCTTTAAATCTTGTTGCCTCTGTACTCCACCACCCTGCAATTGTAGATCCCCAAAACGGCCTTGCCTTCCTATGACATTTCCTACCTCCCTACCCTTGCATGAATTCTGTGTCCAGACACATGAAAGTTGCTTGAGGCTGAGACCACTCAGTTCCTCACCAAGGAGAAGGCCCAGATGGCCGTGGGCAGCCCCCCGCTGCAGCACCATCATGTACATAGGGCTCACAGTTTTCAAGCCTCGCTACCAGATTGGCGCCACCATGATGAGTCACTAGGGGAAAACGATGATAGTGTGATGGAAAACACTACTGTGAGGGCTGGGCCAGGTACGGCGTCTTCATCAAGCCATCAGTTGTGATAGTGGGGACTTCCCCCGAGGAAGACTATGGGTTGGATGAGATGTGATGCCCAAAGAAGGGCATCCCCCTGCTCCAGATCCTAACTTGTCCACTTCTTGCCCCTCCCTGTGTGTACCCATTGCCCTCTTCCCTGACCCCATTTTTATTTTATTCACCTTTCCCTTGCCATTGAGTTTTGAGTGTTGTGCATTAAATTTGCTAGAAACCTAAGGAAAACAAAAACAAAACAAAACAAAAGACTGCTCTGTTGGTGATACTGTTTGCTTTCCTAGGATGCCTATCTGCTCCTCTCTTTCCCATCCTTGAAGGTTCTGCTCAAGTGTTACCGCCTTGAACTCAAGCTCAGGGTTTCTAGGCTCTCCAGGGGAGAGATCAGTCAAGACAAGGGTTCTCAGCATGGTGTAAGGCTGATGCTGGACTTGCTGGTCCAGCCACCCAGGCACACAGACATGCCTAAGGATAGGCTCTGTGTGTATGAGTGTGTATAAACTGGCCAGTGATATAACGCTGGAAGCACAGATCTGTTTGGTGCAGAATCTCTTAGGATTGTCAGTGGCTGTCTGTCTTGGTGCTGTAGCAATATCTAAAAAAAAAAAAATAGAGGTTTGTTCTACACAACTTCATTTCTTTTGTACCAATGTAAATCTGTACCAACAGCAGATGACAGAGCCCTTAGGTAGACTGACCAGACTTTCTGGCTTCTTCTTCTTGGAGGCCATAATAACTAATTAACAATGAACAGGTTGCTCTTGCTCTTAATGATGGGCTGAGCACACTAGTAAGAAGAGTACGGTGGACCCTTGATCAAGAATGAAACTTCAGAATCATTATATTTCTCTTTTATCGAAGTATAATGGACTAATGACATTGTATTTCTTTCAAGGGCACAACATAATGATTCAATATTTGTACATATTGGGAAATGAACACCACAGTAAGTCTAGTTCCATCCATTACCATGCGGAGTTATGAATTGTTACGGTCTGAGCCCTAACACAAATGTGGCCTCATTCTGAACCAAAGGCTAAGGAAGCAAGGCTACCAATTAAATTGTGGAAACAGAGACCTCTAATCTGATATCTCATTTTCTTCCTCACATCTCTGATGTGCTAAACTCCTTCAGTGAATGTGCCCCGAGGTCTCGTGACATGCTGGGCACTCGTCAGGCCAGGTCGCGCTGGGTCCGTGGCAGGAAATGGGGCAGGGAGGTCCCTGATCTCAAGGAGCTGCTGGTCTGCAGCCGAAGGTCTTGTTTCATTCTCAGAATCTCTCTTTTGTGGGTGTCTGGCTGTGTTAGAGGGACTTCTTAACCAGTGTTAACATTTCCCCCTGGAGAACAGACTGGTAATAATCAGTATGGGAAGAAAGGAATTGTTGCTACTCTGGTACGCACGAACTGGAGCATAAACGTCTTGGTTTCATGTCTCTTTTTTCCATGTGAGAAGCAGTTAGCTTCCCTGATTCCATACTGTTGAGGGTGACTTTTCCATTCTTCTCTCTTGGAAACATAATTTAATGGGAAGCGTCTATTGGTGGGCTGCAGGTATGAGGAATTCTCAGGATAATATATCTGATATCCCCTTTGAAATCAAGTCACATTTATTAAGTGTCTTTTTTATATAGGAGGCACGGAGCAAGGTGCTTCCCATACATTATATCACTTAGTCTCCTGTAAGCCTCCCAATCTCCCCGTGAGTGAGGCATCATTAGCCAGCTTTCACAAAGAAGATAAAAGGGGAAGGAGGAAATGGTAGCTCAGGGCTCTGAAAAGTGCTAATTCACTTCCAGGGGATGAATACGCTTACTGTCTAGTTTCTATTCGATGGATTTCAATAAGCATGTTTAATATTAATACCTGCTGCACATTTGCATAATCTTTTCAACTTTCCAAAGCACCGTTACCTCTTTCGTATCTGGTTTGATGCTCATGCTAGCTCAGCGCTGTTATAACAGTCTAGAACTACTTGATGGCGTCTCTTTTCAAGCCTGAATCTCTGCAGAGAAACTTGCTTTTTAAGCCAATAGAAACCTTGCTCCCAGAAATCAAATCTACATCTTCATCTGCAGGGTCTCCCTGGGATGGTGTAGTCGGCTGCTTAGTATAAGCAGAAGACATCAGCACTCATAGCAGGGCTGATTGCTATGGTTACATCTGCCCCCAACATTCTCAAAAACTCCAGATTTTAGAAATTTAAGCGCCTTTACTACCCTGCCTTTGTCCAGATCTTCCTGCCACTCAGTTTGCCCCAGTTAATGACAGTCAAAGAAAAAAGAAAGAAAAAAAAAAGAAGGGAAAAGCACATTTGTGTGCTTGTGCACTGAGGTGCATTTATTCTCAAAAAAAGCCCCCAGAAACCAGCCTAAATGAAGCAGGGAGGGGGGTGATGGGAGATGAAACATAAAGCAGGTGCTTACTTAATTGCTGCAGCTGGTGTCAAGTGTTTGACATAATTTTTCTCCTCGTTTTATTGGCTCTAGTGTTCATTTAACTTTTTAGCTGGAGCATCTGAGAGGAGTCTAAGAACTCACTCTGTTCTTGGTTTTACAGAAAAGCAAGCAAGGCAGTTTTCTTTTTAGATTTTATTTATTTGTCAGAGAGAGAGAGAGCACAAGCAGGGGGAGCAGCAGAGGAAGAGGGAGAAGCAGGCTTCCCACTGAGCAGGGAGCCCGATGCGGGGCTCGATCCCAGGACCCTGGGACCATGACCTGAGCTGAAGGCAGCAGCTCAACTGACTGAGCCACTCAGGCATCCCACAAACCAGTTTTCTTAAAATATTGTAAGTAAACATAATCCTGAGGATTTTTTTTTTTTTTTGCTTCAAAACAACTCATTGATTATAGAAAGAGAAATTGGCTTAAATGCCATTTGACATCTTATTTGATTCTGCCCTAATTGCCATGGTCAAAATTTTAATTTGTTACCAAAGACTTGATTCAACTTGTTCAGACTCATCTGTGTGATGTGGATTTCAGAATTGTATGTGTGAGCCCAAAGCTTCCTAAGGTGTTTTCTTTGGAAAGACAAGTTGTTAAATTCTCCAGTTGATGTGGCACATTCATTTTGCTGTTTGACTTTTCTCCTTTACATAGTGAAGGGACAAGTCGCAAAAATATCGGCTGCGAGTTACTTTATGCGCTGTCATTTCACAAATGTTTATAAAGCATAAACACCGTGCCAAAACCTTTTGAAGAATAAACACCATGCCAAAAACAATACAAAGAATCATGAGGCATGCAAAGATAAGATCTTTTCCTTTCAGCAGACTGGGTCATGGAAGGAAAGGGAAACAAGTACCAGGAATAACATAATGTAGTTCCAAGGGAAGTAACAGTAACACGCCAAGGAAAAGCACATGTAGACCAGTTACTTCTGATGGCGGATCTAATTTAAAGGAAAAAATTCTTCTTTTTCCTTTCTTAAAGTAATTCAATTTAAAGAATGCTGTTCAATTACTGCACTTAAGGTGATATTTGAATTTCTCCACATTTACCATAACTTTTTTTTAAAGATTCTATTTATTTGACAGAGAGATAGATAGAGCCAGGGAGCACAAGGGGCAGGGGGGTGGGGGAGTGGCAGAGGGAGAAAGAGAAGCAGACTCCCCACTGAGCAGGGAGCCCGATGCGGGGCTCGATCCCAAGACCCTGGGATCAGGGCCTGGGCTGAAGGCAGATGCTTAACTGACTGAGCCACCCAGGTGCCCCCCCATTTACCATAACTTTATTGCCTTCTATTGACTCTAATCTGTATATATATGATATATATTTGTATATTTACATATTTACACATAAATATATAATTCTATTGGGCGCCTGGGTAGCTCAGTTGGTTGGGCAACTGCCTTCGGCTCAGATCATGATCCTGGAGTCCTGGGATCGAGTCCCGCGTCGGGCTCCCTGCTTGGTGGGGTGTCTGCTTCTTCCTCTGACCCTCCGCCCTCTCATGCTCTCTCTCTCTCTCTCTCAAATAAATAAAATCTTAAAAATATATATATAATTATATTTCATATAAATATATTTGTATTTTATATATTCTATATATATAATTAATACTGAAAAAATTTTTTTATTTTGGAACTTTATTTCAGGGTGCATTTCATGGAGGGGGAAAGACAGGTTGTAGTGCAGAGAGAGCTTTAAGAGACCTGGGCTGGTCTTGTTTTCTCCTTCACCACTTGTGTTCTGGGTCTGTGAGGGCTTATCCCAGAACCTGTCCTTTCAGTCCTAACGTTAGCGTGATGCCTCCCGTTGTCCCATAGCAGTGAAGGAAGCTGGAGGCGTGAGATGCTTCCAGCAGAGATGCTGGAAGCGGGACAGGAAGTACCAGACTTGGGGGGGAGACATTCCAGTGCCTTTCTGCTCTGTCAGCCTTCTCTTTAAATACCACAGTATTTATAGAAGGCCACGAGGTCAGGGCCACTTGCAATTTGTGGTGGGTCTGATTCCTTTTAATTATCAGTTGGTATAGCACTGGCTCTGGAAGATGGGGAGCATGGTCTATCGAAAAATATCAGAAAGATCTACAGGGTGGCTAAAGTCTGTGCTGAGTTGTGTCCACAAAGCCTTGAAGGCAAAAGAAATGAGTTCTAAGGAACAGATGGAAGGAAATTGGGGACAGTGTGGAGTGAGAGAGGAATGCCGTGTCTCTTTGTGGTTCTTTACTAATGGCATAGCCAGCAATTTGTCCAGGCCCTAGTTAACCACATGCCTAGAGGTTGCTGCTGGTCCCCCAGTGATCCCTACCTTCACACGTCACTGTCCTTCCTCAAACACTCCACTCACCATGTTGCTTCCTGGGCCGTGATTTCTCATGAATCTCTGTGACCTGTCACATTCATCTCGACTTTTCAGCTTAGGTTTGTTATTTTAGCTCAGGAAGCATGGTAATAAAATAGGAGATCTAGCTTTTGCCTTGGTCTTCGCAGCTTTCAAGCTGTGTGATCCTGGGCATGTCCTTCAACTTCCCTTGCCTTCATTTACCTGATCTATAAAATGACTGGGGACTCCAGATGTAAATGGTCTCCTAGAAATGCTCATCCACCATGGCTGCCCTGGTCTTACATTTCCCAGGGATGCCCAGATTCAGATATGCTGGCCCACACTCCCGATAGCATCTATACTCCCAAGCCAGCCTTGGATCCCAAGTTTGAGTTTTAAAAATGTCACCGCCCTGGCTTGTTAAGACCATCTCCTGTTATTCTCTATGGCATTCTTCTACTCCAGACGCGTGGGTAACCTCAAGGACTCTGAACAAACTCAACTGATTCCGTCCTAGCTGCTCTGGCCCTGAGCCGCTGCAGCTGTCAGAAACGAGCTCCTGGTCCCTGCACCACCCCCCACCCCCATATGGCTGTTAACTCCCAGATTAAAGCTCATCTTACCCCGAAGCCCTCGCTGACTAACTCTCCCTGCCAATGGCCACTGCTTCTGCCGTGGCAAGTGTAATAGCCACGTTCTTGGCCCCAGTGGCCTTCGGCAGTCTATTTTAAAATTCCAATCATCCCTTCAAAAGTGCTTTTTTTAAAAAACAAAACAAAACCGTGATCATTATTATACATATGTACACTATTGGAGGCTTTTTCCCCATTGTATCATAGATGTTTTCTCTCATTGCCTCGAAGTCTGCACCAGGCGTTAATGAATGCCTTGGGACTCTGTTAACGCTTCCCCTCATGTTGGGCAATTAAGTGTTTAGTTTTTCGATATTATACATACCTCAGTACATGTTGCTTTTGAATTATTTTTTTGGTCAACTCAGATGTGTTATTATTGTAGGACAGAAACATTCTTACCTGTTTATGGCATCTTGTAGTTTGGAAACCCCTGCATAGGTCTTACTGACTCTCCAGCATGCACCCAGGACTGTTGTCCCGGCCTCCTTCTCTGCTCCTTCAGCCTCCCCGTGTGCCTACACTCAGTGGATGGCCTGCCCAGGGCACCACATAGCTTGGTCTCAAAGATCCCTGCCTCTTCAACTCTTGCCTAATCCAGTGGTTCTCCAGCTTCGGGTACATTGGAATCGCCTGGGGGGCTCGTTAAAGCAAAGATTGCCCCATTCTCCAGAGTTTCTGATGGAGTATGTCTGCAGTGGAGCAGGAAAATTGTGTTTCTAACCCCTTCCTAGTGGTACTGATGCTGCTGGGACAGGGTCCACACTTGGCGAACTCGGGCTGTAATTCTTTTCTCTGATGTCAGGGGAAATGGTTCAGCTTCTCTAACTCGTACCCACCCAACTATCCATCCTCTGAAACTCGTTCTCATCTTCTCCGAGACTGGACTCCTATTCTTGTTTTCTTTTAGTGCCTCCTATATCTGTGCCATTGAAACTTTCCTTACTTTGTCCTTCAAGCTCCCTCCCATCCCTGCTCTTTCAATAGTCACCTTTCTCTTACCAACATTACCTGATTCTAACTACCAACCCCAATGGCTTTCCTTCTGCTGCACGTTTTTCTGAACTTGACCTTGATCTTCACTTGCTACTTCTACTTCTTATCCATGTATTTGCTTTCAAATTACCAGAAATGTCCCAAGCTGCTCTATGGAGACTATCTGGAAAATTGAAAATCACCCTTCTTCCCAAATCCGATGGCCTTTCTTTATTATGTAACAATAGCAATTTACATTCATTGACTTCCGACTGTGTTCCAGGCATTGTGCTAAGCATTGAATATATAGCTTGTATATATAAATATAATCTCATTGTGAAGATTATCCTCATATCAACCCTATGGAGTAGGTATTATTTTATAGATTTAAAAAACTAGGCTCTGAGAAGTTAAATAACTTGCCCAACAGCTTAAGTGAAGGAACCAGAATCAGACCCAGTTCTGATTCCACATCCCATGTATTACACATTACTCCAGAACATGCATCAATGTCCCTGAGCACCTATTAAAATGCCAATTCCTGGTTGCAGGGCCAGAGATTCCAAACCAGGTGTGGCAGAGGCCTGGGAATCTGAATTCTTAATAATGGCCCAAGTGATTCTGATGTGGGCATTCCCAGAACCACACACATTTTGAGAAACAGTCCCTTGGTATTGACATAATTGGCCACTTCCTTTCTTTAAACATTTCCTTTGGTTGCTATGATACAACATTTTTTTCTGGTTCTGTGGGCTCTCTGAGTCTGTTGTTCTCCATCTCCTTCTTCCTCTCCTGGCCGGATCAGTGGCCCCAGATTCTGCCCCCGCCTTCTCCTCCCTCTGCTGTCTGTCCCCATGCGCCCATCCACTTGCAGCACTCCCAACTCAGGCAGATGGTCCCCAATCCAGCCATTCTGGTGCCAGCATCCTGGTGAGAGTCATGGAGCAGCATGATAGGATTTTGGAACAGCAATGAACTATTGCCCAGGCTCTGGACAAAATCGTGAGGCAGATGATACATTGATTTGGGTGCCCCACCACCACACCCAACCCTTGTCTTTCCCTTTGCCTATAAGAACCCTGTGCTTGCAGCTTTGTAATCAAATCAGTTCAGCAAAAGGCTGATAATTGTACACAGTCACACTAATGTGTTAATTCTCATTTGCCACTCATTTGCATTTTTAAAAGCCTTTTATCTTTTTTTGTGGGTTCAACCGTTGTTCACAAGTTGAAGACATTTCAGGCTTCCTTTAGCAGATGGGGGTAGTTCAGAGGGGAACTGGGTCAGAGGAGGAAGGAGGGCAAGCTGATTTGGGAGGGACCCTTCTCTTCTCCTTGACATTTTTTGAAGCTTAGACTCAAAGACAGCCATTTTACCACCACTGGGAAGGCAAGACCTGGCCTTTGTTGCCTCCTGAGCACTGGGGCAGGGATAAGCAGTAACTATAGCTGCTGCAGACCTGTCCCTAGAAGCACAGAGGGTGAGCACAGACTGTAGAGTTGGCTGCTCTGCTGGCTTCCTGCCACCCTCCACCTTGGAGTAGCTGGCTCCTCTTCATTTTTCAAGTCTCAGCTGAAATGTTCTCTTCAGTGCAACCATCCTGACCACTCTACTTACCTAAGCCCCTCTTGGTGATTCTCTGTGTTGGCAGCTACTTTCCTTCATTGCATTTATCAGTTTGTAATTATTTTATTTGTCTATTTACTATTCTTCCTGTCCCCATTTGGACAGTAAGGCTCCAAAGGACAGGAATCAGTCCGCCTGATCCCATAGTGCTCATAGCATAGTGCTGGCTCAGGGTAGATAGTATTTGTAGCAGGAATGGCTGGAGAGCTGTACCTCCACTACACGGCACCCAATGAGCAGTGCTTGAGCCGAAATAACCGTCGCCAGGAGCCATCACAGTGCTGACGGACTTCAGGCAACCTGAGAGCAGCTGGTGCACTTCACTGGCGGGAGAGTGGTGCTGGGGGTGCTCTGAGAGCAGCATCAGGAAAAATTACGAAAGACACTGAAATAGGCAAAAAAGGGTTACTAGGCTGGCACCCTTTTGAGTTATTGGGACTTTCATCATCTTTGAGCTATTTTACAACTTTTTAGGTTGTATAAAACCGATAGCATACAAATGATTCTTGTCAATAGAGACACAAACTCGTTTTGTCTGGTGGAAGCGCAACTGATTATTGCCCTTGGATACTGACCAGTTTTGCATCTATTTGTAAATTCCTGTTAGCTTTCCTGATTGCCTTTATGTCTGGGTTCTTTGAATTTTTCTTTGAACTGATGGTAAACTCTTGCTGGTTGTCTCATGAATTAGGTAAATAAAATCTCTGATATGTGTTTTTATATTTGTAGAAGAGTCATGATTTTGGCTTTTAAAAAAGTCTAATAGAAAACAAATCAGGATGTAGTTAGGAGAGGCTTTTATTAAAAGATGTTTACAAGGAGGAAAGGGACTATTGCAACAGGGGGAACCTGCAAGTGTCTCAGGGGTCAGGGCACATAAAGGTGGTTTTTTGCACAGAGGCATGAGCAGGGCTGGAAAGAACTGAGTGTGGGGAAAATGGAATGAAAGGGTAGCATGATCAGATGGTAGATCAGAGAAGATTTTATGCTAAGGCCAGTCTGTTCTCAGGAGGGGCTCAGTGCTGGCCCAGGCTGTTGGTGGGCCAAAGTTCAGGGGCTTGGAAGACGGAAAGAAGCTTACCCAAAGTTTGGTTAACATTGCGTTCCAATCGATCAGTGGAGTAAGCAGTTCAGCTCATCATTTATGAGGCAAAGAATGGGAATTTGGAAGGTCTGTGTGTAGCTTTGTCATTGGTTAAACAGGGGTCATCTGAGTCTTATCTAAGTCTTATGGGAAAGAATGGTTCTTTGCAGTAAGCTGTTTTCCAGAACACAAAAATGAGGGGATTCCTTTAATCATCCCTGTTTTCTAGGAGTGAAGAGCTCAGGTAAAATTCAACATTGTCAGCATGCTCTGGGATGTGAGTTCCATCCCCCCAGTCTGGGGGTCACCCTGATCTTCTCAGTCAGCATAGATATTCCTGCCCAGGAACTTAGGGACCACCCCTGGCTGTGGCCCATGCTGTGACCTCTCTAAACCCCCTTTCCTGAGTGTTTATTTAAGGCTTTGATTCCTCCTGCTTGACTTGCCAGGAGCCTGTCTTATCCCCAAGAGACAAACCCAAGATAGCTTCATAATCTTTGTTTCCAAATCACCATCTCCAAAGAGGATAATGGACCACCCCTTGGAAATTGGCATCCTTTGGGCTGAATGCAGGTCACAGAAGTGTTTTATTCCAAGTGGTGTTTTGCTTTGATTTTTAAACTTGAATTAGATGCCAATATTAGCAATCAGAATATTGAATCTAAAAATCCAGATTTTCAACTTCTCTGGAAAAATGGATTGCTCTGGCAATTCTGGCCTGCATTTCTATTGTATGCCATCCTACAGTATTTAACAGAATTCCTGACAATAAAGTGTGTCATTGAAAAAGTTCTATTTCTGGATCCAAATATGACTTTGGGTGCTGTTGCTTTTTTACAGCCTGAGGAAGGAGAGGCATGAGCTCTCCATCTCCTGTTTACCGCTGCTCCTCTGAGCCTGCTCAGTCATTTAGGTTATTGTGTGTGTTGAAGTATTTCTATTTCCTTCCACCGATGATCACTTTCAGTACCTGAACAACTAGTCAAAGAGGTTTTACTTTCAAGAGATTGTGTAATTAAGGCATCATTTAGGAAAACTGCTTACTATTTACATATAATTGCCTGACCACATAACACTACTGAGATGTGTCCTTAACCATGCAGCAGACCTATTTCACTGGACATTTCACTCGGCTACACCAGCATGCTCTATACATGGTCAACTTGTGTTCATACACTGTGAAATCATGGGATTTGGTCAACTCCTACTTGGTTCTTGCTTATGCCTTATAAAGAAAGAGGCTGTTGGTGGTCACTGGTGAACGTGGGAGGCCTGGAAAGACATATTGACCTTGCCTTTGGATGCAAAGTCAGTGCAGTTTGTAGCATAGAGTTAAATCTGTGATTTAAGCATTTGGAACATAAACATTAAGTCCTCTGAATTCTTAATTGCAGGAAACAAACTGAGGGTTGCTGGAGTGGGGGGTGAGGTGGGAGGGATGGGGTGACTGGGTGATAGACACTGGGGAGGGTATGTGCTCTGGTAAGCGCTGTGAATTGTGCAAGACTGTTGACTCTCAGATCTGTACCTCTGAAACAAATAATGCAATATATGTTAAGAAAAAAAAGAAGAAGAAGAAGGTAGCAGGAGGGGAAGAATGAGGCGGGGGAAATCGGAGGGGTAGACGAACCATGAGAGACGATGGACTCTGAAAAACAAACTGAGGGTTCTAGAGGGGAGGGGGGTGGGAGGATGGGTTAGCCTGGTGGTGGGTATTGAGGAGGGCACATTCTGCATGGAGCACTGGGTGTTATGCACAAACAATGAATCATGGAACACTTCATCTAAAACTAATGATGTAATGTATGGGGATTAACATAAGAATAAAAAAACAAAACAAAACAAAACATTAAGTCCTCTGTCTCCTAAGCATTTCCAGTCTTCCTATTCTCAGGACTAGAGGCCCCTCCCTGGTGCTTCCACAGCCTTTTGGGTCTCTCCCTATCACTTCTAATGACCTGTGTCTGTGTCTGTGTCCCACAGAGAGCCTCGGCCTTGATGGGGAAATTATGTATTTTCTATGATGATAGGCCCAGGCCTAGCCAGCCCTTGAGGCAGGATCCAGAGATACGACACCCATCAACCTTCATTAGTCTAGTGAATCTCTCTACTTTGCACGTGCCTGAGTGAGGCATGAAATCTTTAGACACACAGATATTATATGACAAAAAATAAGTGCATCAGTGTTCCGGTGACATTTAGTGTTCCTGGTGTCTGTTTCTCATCTCGTCTGATCTGGTGTCTCCCTATCTCTTAATCACAAGGCTCCCTACCCATGACTGCCTCAGAGAGGGGCTTTATAGACATCCTGTCTCTGTTCTTGCCTCCTGGGAGCAGGCCTAAAGATGACAATCAATTCATTTGGTAATTGGTATATTGCTGTCTCTCCACTTCCTAACATCCATCCAACCACAGTGTTCATGCTCTGGTAGTTTCCTTTGCGCATTTACACAAGCAAGTGCCTGACCTTTGACCAGCTTGCACAAGATACCTATTGGACTGTGTCTGTATTCATGGACTGAACTCTATCATGGAAGTTGTAGAGCTACCTTCTGCCAGATCCTGACTTGTAAATGTTCAGGAAGCACAGGCTGACCTTGCCAAGGGTTCTAGGCCTGGGTGCTTTCCGTCCTCTGGGTGCTGACTAAGCACTTACAGAGCAACCCCCCCCCAACCCCCCAGCTGCCCCCATCTCAGTGCTTAGGAAATTTGTCTTTGACTATGTAGCATTTATATGGCATGATTTCCCAGGAAATCCCATCTCTCTATTCCCCAAACTATTCTGTCATGCCTGACACTGCTTTAATCACCAACACTTCCATTTACCCGTTAGAACCAAAGTTTTTAAAAACCTCTAGGAATAGTTCAATTTTTTTAATGTAAACTTTGTATTGAAGTATAACATTCATACATAAAGGTACACAAACCAGGGGCACCTGGGTGGCTCAGTCGGTTAAGTGTCCGACTTTTGATTTCGGCTCAGGTCATGATCTCAGGATCTTGAGATCGAGCCCTGCTTCAGGCTCCATGGGGAGTCTGCTTGAGATTCTCTGTCTCCCTCTCTGTCTGCCCCGCCCCTTGCTCTCTCTCTCTAAAATAAATAAAGCCTTAAAAAAAAAAAGTACACAAACCATAGGTGCAAATGAACCACTAATGTAATGAATGCAAGGATCAAGAAATAGAATATTGCCATCTCCCCCAGAAGCCCTCCCCACCACTGCCTTGTGTTCCCTTCCAGTCACCTCCTCTTCACCCACCAGGGAAACCATTATCCTGACTCATAAGAGATTACTTTTGCTTTTGTTCTTTATATAGATGGGATTGTATTTTATGTATTCTTTTGCATATACAATGTTTCTTTTGCTCAGTATTATATTTATGAGATTCATCTATTTGTTGCATATAGTTGTGGTTTATTTGCTTTTATTGGTGTATGGTCTCCCATTGTGTGAATAAGCTACAATTTACTTAACTATTCTAACGCTGATGGACATTTGGATTGCTTCCAGTTTTTTACTTATAAATAGTGCTGTTAGTTGTAAATAGTGTTTCCTAGTTCAGGTCTTTCAATGAACATATGCACCCTTTTCTGTTGAAAATACACTGAGGAATGGAATATATGCAACACAGGATATATTCATCAGTACTAGATCCATTCTTTCCATTTAGCCATTCTGGGGGGTGTGTAATGGTGTACATTGTGTTCTTCATTCCCATTTCTCTGATAACTACTAAAGATGAGCACTTTGTTTTCTATGCATTGGCCATTTGGGTATCTTTTTTTGTGAGTTGTTTGTTTGAGACTTTGGCTAAATTTTCTATTAGGTTTCCACCTTTTACTTAATGGTTTTTAAAGTTCTATGTATAATCTGATAATTTGTTAAATATGCATACTGCAATATTTTTTCCCACTTCGTGAATTAACTTTTCATTGTTTAATTGTCTTCAAAATAAACAGAAGTCTTTATTTTTTTTCCCTTTATGGTTAGCCCTTTGTGTGTCCTGTCTAGGAAAATTTTTTATGCCCTAAGGAAGATATCATGAAATATCATGAAGATGTTTTCCTGTTTTCTTTGAAACTGACTTTTATGTAAAGTGTAAAGTAGGAATCAGTATTTTTTTTTCCATATTATTCAATTGACCCAGAACTACTTATTGAAAAGTCCACACTTAAAACTATGCCTTTAATTATGGGATTATATATGTGTGGATCTGTTTCTGGGCTATATTCAAGAAGCAGTTAATTGTTAAACTTATTCTCAAGAAAGAGTGCCTGTAATCTGCTTCTTTCCTCAAGTAGCATTCATTACATACTCATTATGAACTAGGCATCATGCTAAGAATTTTTGCTGCATCATTTCATTTTAAACCTCATTAACCCTCTGTAAGATAGCTCCTATGTGTAATCTCCATTTTGTAGATGAAGAAATTAAGACTCAGAGAATTAAATAATTTGCTCAAGATCTCCCAGCTAGTAAGTGGAAGAAAGTCTAGCTGACTTTGAAATGTGGTTCTTTATTATACTGTCTCCCAGAGCAGCTTTTTGAGTGGGCAATAAGAGTATGTATGTTGACAGTGAAAGGAGTAATGCAGAGGAGTGAGACCAACTTCCCTCACCTCCACCTATCATAGTATTTTGTTGCTTTATTTGAGTTATATGGCATGTGGCGGTGGTGTACATTTAAATTTTCACATTCATTGAAATAACACATTTTATAGCTTAGGAACCATAGGTTTATGCCATTTACTAGGTACTTGGCGTATGATAGAATATACTGTTCTTTTTTTTTAAAGATTTTATTTTTAAAGTAGTCTCTATACCCAATGTGGGGCTCAAACTCACAACCCCAAAATGAAGAGTCACACGCTCTACTGACTGAGCCAGCCAGGCGCCCCCATAGAATATATTGCTGTTATTATACTATTCATTTTTTCTTTATTACTTGTCAACCTTTTACATATTTGTAACCCTGATGAACAGAAGGGTACTCTGCCCAGAGCAAGGACTTAATAAATATTTGTGTTTTTATAGTTGTTGGGCTCTGATTGCTAACTTGAGGTTTTCTGTTCAGGTAGGTTTTCTATCCTGTACAAATTGTTTTTAGTTCAGATCATGTGATCTATCCCTAACATATATTTCCTATTTTTTCTCTTTCTTTTTTTTTTTTTTTTAATATTTTTTCTCTTTCAATAACTGCTGCCTCAAAGGGAAAAAAATGCAGATCTTTGGCTGCATGGTCTGGCAGCAACAGATGTGAAATTCTTAAAACGTTAGAACCAGGAACTACTTTCCACACAATCAATGGGTTAAAAAGAGAGGGAAAACTGACAGAGACACAGAGACAGAGAGAAAATGGAGTCTTGTAGAGAGACAAGCACTCCTAGTTCTAGACCTTTACCAGGTCTGTGGCTTTAAGTTCTGTGCTTTAATTTCTCATGTGCAAAATGGGGCTGATAACAGGACTTGTTTTAAGAGTAAAATGAAGCAGTGGACAAAAACATACCAAGAATGGTAGAAAAATGCTATTAGATGTCAAATACTGGTAGAAAGTAAACTGAATACAAGGTACAGATGTGCTTGGTTTTAGTAATAAAAGAACTAAATATAGATTTTAGATATTTACTAAAAAAGGAACTGCTTGACAAAGTAATTCAGTATAGTATAATGTTAAACTGTGGTGTATTATTACTTTACATTTTTTGAGTTAATGTTTTTATTGAAGTATAATCTGGGGCGCCTGGGTGGCTTGGTCAGTCTAGCATTGGTTTCGATTTCAACTCAGGTCATGATCTCAGGGTCCTGAGATCAAACCCTGCATATGGCTCTGCGCCCTTGTGGAAGCTGCTTAAGACTCTTTCTCCCCTTCCTCCTCCGCCCCTCCCCCTCAAAAAAAAGTATAATCTGAGTGTATTTTGAAATAATCGAATTGACATTAACTTACAGATTTTTAAGATCACATTCACTGCATTCAGTAAAACAGGATTTATCTATAATTTACTGTCAGGAATAGAAGGGGGCCTTGAATATCGTTATCTTCTGTTTAGTGCAAAAGATGTAAAATGATATGCATGTTAAGTGCCAAGGTTTTCTCTAAAATGGGCCCACTGTAAAAGTCAGTGGTGTGCCAGTTCAATTCACCAAATACTTAATTAGCGCTTCTGATTTCCAAGGAATTGTGTTGGGTCCTGAGGAAGCAGCAAGGATGAATAGCATCAGATGAAGGCAGACAAGACCTGAACCCAGTAAGTAGTCAGCAAAACAGATTGGGGCATCATAACATTGAAAAGGTAAAACACAGGGAGAACCTGGTGGAGCTCAAATAATTTAAAATTTCTGCCTACGTTTTTTTTTTTTCTTCTTCTTCTTTTTTTAAAAAGGAAATCTTTTGGATTCCTTTTCACATGTGCCAGGTTGTTGTCTGCAGAGAAGCTGCGACCCTGTTAAATCTCCCCTATTCCCTGTTCTTCCTTTCCTCCCATATTCCATGAGCTCCTCTGCCACCAGCACTGCATTTGGAATGGCATCTATTGTGTGGGTGGTGAAACGATGGAAAGTTATTTTTGTTCTAATTATGAGAACTGTTTTATGGAGGGGGGAGGAGAGGCAGATCACAGACGCTCAACGAGGATGCTCCGAGGAGGCGTTACTAAGGTTACTAGAAAGAGGACGGCAGGTGATATTTAGGCAGGGCTTTTTCTAAAACAAAACATTTTCAAACGATGGGCGTGGGCGTAGTGTGAGCAGTGCCACACGACATTAGATGACGGGCTCGGAGCGGAAGGAAAAAATTGAGGGCTGCGACTTGAGAAAGTAGGAAGCCTCTGCCTCCCCTCCCGGCCCTGTTCTCCGCTGCCTTTGTTTCCCGGGGCTGTTCTGGCTGTAGCACAAGGTCGCCGCGCCCGAGGACGGTGTCATTTAAATGTGACACGCGGCTGCGCCGGACCGGAAGCGGCGCCCAGTCGGGACCCGTAGGAAGAGGCGGGAGCGGGCGGCGGCGGTAGTCGCTGTGACGAGGCTGAGCGGCCGGCGCGGACGGGACGGGCCCTGCAGCGGCTCGCTCAGGCCGTGGGTCGTCGCTGCAGCCGCCGGGAAAAAGGAAAAGGACTCTGCGGGCGTACTTGGCAGAGCAGGGAGGAGGAAAGGGGTGTGTCATAAGGGCCTTGAGTGTATTTGGGGTTGGGGAGAACGACTTCCAAACTTGTTCCTCATATGCTACTAGTTGATTACCTTTTTGTTGTTGTTGTTGTTTGGTAGGTTCTAGAGACACCGGCGTCTCTCTTCTCGAATTTCTCTCGGCCCTTGTCAGTTGATTCGTAGCTCGAAGTGAGTGAGAGCTTTTTATTTTTCTTTTGAGATGGGTATGGGATGGATGAAGACGCCAGAGAGAAAGGGCGAGGGGGAGCAAGGATAGGAGGTGGTGTCGCGGTTTGTGGGAACAAGATGACGTTAATAATAGTCAACATTTACAGGATTTTATCATACTGGACTCCGTCTAAAACTCTTTATATGCTGTAACTCATTTAACGTCCAGTCCTATGAGACCGGTACTCTTATAGCCTGATTTTATAGAAGGGGAAACTGAGACTCAGAGAGAGGTTAAGGAACGTGCACAACGAAGGACAGATGGAAATTTCAGAGCCTGGATTTGCACTCTGGTAGGCTGATGCTAGAATATATCTCTAAGCTCCACACAGTGGTTGACCCCCATCAGGATGTAAAGAAAATGAGGACATAAAGGGTGAGAAGCTGGTATGGCTTGAACAGATGTCATAAGACAGCTGGAGCAAGGAGTTGACATGATAAAGGGTGTGAGATCTGCAGGTGATGACAGATGTAAGAGAGGATAGAGTTGGAACTGTGGCCTTCTAACCTTCACCTCCAACCTAGGCTAGGACCTTCCTCTCTAGAGTTCTGTGGGACAGGGAAGAGAGGTGTACACCCACACACTTAAGTTTGAAAAAGATCACAGACTTTATTTATTCAGGGTAGCCAGGACTAGAAACGTACCTTGTCTTAGGTCCAATGCAATAAAGTTTAGGGAGTTATTTCTTCTTTTTCCTGCTGCACTTGTAATAGTAAATCTAGTTTAAAAATTTGGATATGTCATTTGACCGGGACTAGTTCCTTGTAGCCATATGAATTGAGTATGACTTCAAAAGTCAAATAATCCACTGATTCCCCATTAATGTGTGTCCCAAATTCAGTATAATGCTGTAACCAGAGGCTTCCAACACAACTGAGTGACAACTGAGATCTTTCAGTATTTCTAAGAATTTCAGTTAAAAAAAAATGAATTGGAACAAGATAAAGTTAACTAGGTCAAAGAGCAAGATTGTTTACCTTGAAGAAAGAAGGTTTAAAAGAAAAAGGAAATCTCAGGGCACCTGGGTGGCTCAGTCGTTTAAGTGTCTGCCTTTGGCTCAGATCATGATCCCAGGGTCCTGGGATTAAGCCCCACATCGGGCTCTCTGCTCAGCGGAAAGCCTGCTTCTCCGTCTCCCACTCCCCCTGCTTATGTTCCCTCTTCCGCTCTCTCTCTGTCAAATAAATAAAATCTTTAAAAAAAAAAAGAAAAAGAAAAAGGAAATCTCAACATATGTTAAAGATAGGAAAGTTTTAATGAATTGATAGTGTACTATTCACAAATACAGTAAGTCTAATGGAATATAATTATGTTAGCATATTCCAGAGGCAATTTGGAGTAGTTGAAATCATGAGCTTAAGAATCAAGTAGTTCAGTTTAGCTGCCTGTTTGCTCTATAATTGATTTTTTTTTAAAGATTTTATTTATTTATTTGACAGAGAGATAGACAGAAGAGCACAAGCAGAGGGAATGGCAGAGGGAGAGGGAGAAGCAGGCTCTGCACTGAGCAGGGAGCCCGATGCGGGACTTGATCCCAGGACCCTGGGATCATGACCTGAGTTGAAGGCAGACGCTTAACCATCTGAGCCACCCAGGCACCCTGCTCTATAATTGATTTACTTAACTTTGTTTGTCCTTGATTTCTTCATCTGTAAAATGGAGATAATAGTTCCTAACTTGCAGAATTAGAAGCGGTGTTTGTTAAGGACCTACCATAACGTCTGGAACAAAGTTGATGATAAATACACAGCAACTTCTAGTAATCTGAGTCAAAAGTGAAGCATCACTGAACCTTGTGTGCAGTCACACGGCAGCTTCTAGATCTTGTTTTCAATGAGAAGGTCAAAGAGTATCCTAATAATTAAGGTGGAAAGTGTTGATTCATTTTCTGAAGGGTAAGTCTGTTATTTCAAAGTGAATGAAAGTTTTAGGTGGCTGGATAGCCATGAACAGTGATATACTCACCATGATCCTTTACAATTATTATGGCTTTGAAAGATAATTTATTTTTGAACTATTCTGTTTCCTGAACTATGGGCAACTTAAGTTCTAAGTAACCAATCTTATATTCCTTTACAGATGCATGGTCATGGAGGCTATGACTCTGATTTTAGTGATGATGAACACGGTGGAGAATCTAACAAAAGGAAAAAAAGGTAAGTAATTTTTTATTCATTTGTGTTTCAGATCCTTTCTAGATTGCGATGAGGTATAAATAAATAATATTGAAAGTTTTTGGATTTTGTTTGCATATGAAGACAATGATGCTCTATTGAATGAATTTTC
Source organism: Mirounga leonina (assembly GCF_011800145.1). NCBI lineage: Eukaryota > Metazoa > Chordata > Mammalia > Carnivora > Phocidae > Mirounga > Mirounga leonina. Next base: position 21,141,277 of record NW_023270265.1, on the reverse strand, counting down.
GTTTATTAAACTAGAATGAATTGACTCGAGAATTTGAGAACAGTTATGTGAAAAATAAAATAATGTTTATGCTGTGAAGGGATTTATGGAAAGGGAAGTCAGGGACAAAAGAAATCAATTAAAACTCTTGGATTTCTCTGATGCATCTATTTTTCATTCAGCTGTTAAGGACTTGACTTGGGAACATCATAGCTAAGAGAAGGGGCTTGGTTGGTGGTCCCTTTGCAAGTACGTGACTTCAAAATGAGGTTAACATGGAGGGTAAGATTGTGATACAGTGCAGTTTTATGGTTTTGTGAGTGAGCAGACTAAGTGCTCAAAGGAAGGAGCTCATAGAATTTTTTACTGAATTGGAAGGGATAAGAACTATCAGCAAATAAAGTCTGGGCCTTATAAGAAGGTCACATCTTGGTGATGTTGCTGTGTGAAGGGGCATTGTTTTCAGCTCTTAGTGCTTAGAAACTGATTTTATCTGTTAACTTAGGAGTGGTTGACTGATTCATATTAACCAAACTTATAAAAATTGCTTTATTATTTCACACAGAGAGCAATATATTCGGCATACTAAATGGGGCTGAACATTTTTGTTGGGTACTTAGTCTTCATGGGTAACCAAAAGAATAGAAATAATTATAATAAATTATATTGTTTGGTTCTTTACATTTTCAAGATTTTTCATTCAAAAATACTACTTTATAAGAATAGAATTTGAGCAAATCTAGATGAATAGTTTCTATTCCAGGGTTATATCTATCTTCATAACTAGGGCTGATCATCTATAGTCTGTATCACTTATAGTCAGCCCTTATTTTTTATATTATTGATTACCAAAAGCTTCAATAGCTCTACAAACAGGAAAAGTGTGGAACAGAGAGATTAAGTAAGTTAATCTTACTTAAGGTTAAGATAGTGAATGACAGAGCCCAAGTTTGGATCTCAGAACCTGGGTGGTCTGACACTAGAACCCATTCATTTGTTAGTTTCATTTTCTCCATTTTATAAGTATTAAATAAAGTTCAGATATTAATTAAGCATTTAAGGAGACATAAAATGTCTTATTAAAGATCGGTGAGTCTTTTTTAAGACTTGAATTTTTAAAAAACATGTTCCAGTTATGAAAATATGAAGAAACAAGAAACATCCTTTGAGAAAAATGAACTCTTTAGTAATTTTTCTTCTTCACAAACCAGGACAGTTGAAGATGATTTATTGCTCAAAAAGCCATTTCAGAAAGAAAAACATGGAAAAGTGGCCCATAAACAAGTTGCAGCAGAATTGCTGGATAGGTATGTACCTCTGTAAATTACTTTTTTTGGTTTAAGATGTTTTTATAAGCTCAGGGACTTGGGGATTTAATTCTGTTAATTAGAATAAAGACAGTTGAATTTGCTTAAAATTTGTCTTTACAGGGAAGAAGCAAGAAATAGAAGGTTTCACCTCATAGCCATGGATGCTGTATCCTTTTTATATTTCTAGATTTTTCTAACGAATAGAATAATTTAAAATCTACTTTTTTATTTTAATAAAATCTTGTGAAGTCAGGTAGACCCATATTATATTTTTAAAGGTAACTGTTTATTGATGTGCAGTCTTGTCATTTATACTTTTGAGTACAATTCTCTTTTATTAACACATAAGAAAGACTCAGAGACAGAAATAATAAAACATATTACTAATGATCTATAAATAGGTTTACAAAGTCCATGAACTTGCAGATATTTTTCCAACGTGTTTTTGCCAAGCTCTCAACATTTCTCATTTTAATACTGCTCTTATCTTTAGTCTCATTTTAACTCTTACTCTCTTACTACCTGGTTCTGGGCTGTTTAAGGTCTTTGTAAAACTTGTATCTAGAAGTAGAATGTGTCTGTGGGCTATCCTCAGGCCTGTTGTGGCTTCATCTCTCAGGCATGACTTGGGGTTGTCGTCAAGCTATATCGTACTTCCCTATTATGGCCACGTCTCATCTCAACTTTTTGGTAAGATTGTGGCTTGTTACACTAACTGTTACCACTGGCCATCCATATTACTGTTGGGAATATTGTAGAATGGAAGAGAAGCCAAGCAAGACCTGAAGTGTTTCTGGGTATTTATTACTACAGTCAGGATTAAGAGAAAGAGACAATAGCAAGTAGATACATCCCCTACCTATTGACATCTGTTTCACTTTGTTATCATTTCCTAATCTTTTTCTTTAAGTTATAGAAATTCTCTTACCACCAATTTATTCCTCTTATCTTCTAACCCAATAGCTGAACTTTCCCATGGATCTCATCTGCCTTGTTCCTTTGGCATTTCAACATCTATTGTGCCTCCTATGGCACCACTTATTTGGGGGTGTTAGGGTATCTAGTTACAGCCTGGTGAGGGTGAAAGTGTAAGTCCCCTTTTCTGGCATGGGTGGAGGTGGGGCCACAGTTATTTCTAGAATTTTTGGCTGGAGTAGAGTAGGTATTGTCTAAAGGTTACCTGTCTTGTTAGGCTGCCCTCTATCTTGGTTATTCAGTTAGAGAGAGCAGACTTTGTTGGGACTTTTCTTGTCTGTGCTTGTTGGCATTTTCAGCTTGCCAGCTTCTTCATTTTCAAGTCTGAGTTTATGAGTCAAAAAGAAAACCTGAGGAGCTTACCGCTGTGTCATACCCTGGGTCTTGAGCTCCCTAGCTGTTATGACTTCTTCTCCACCTTTCAGAATCTTCTTATATTTGTTTTAGATATAAGTTCCAAGGTTTTTAGTTGTTCTTAGTGGGAAGAATAAGGAGAGGTACATCTTTGTCTACTCCATCTTCCTGGAAGCAAGGTCCCACTCAGCACCTACTTTTGTAAATAAAGCTTTATTGGCACATACCTGTGCTTACTCATTGAGGTGCTAACTGTGCCTACTTTTGTGCTAAAATGACAGAACTGAGCTGTTGTGACTGGTACCATATTGCCTGCATATTGACCATTGACAGAAGAAGTTTGTTAACCTAAAAGATTGAAGTGACTTGCCATGGTCATATGACCAGTTAGAGATAGACCAAGAACTAGAAAGAACGCAAATCTCTGGATATCTAGCTTTTCTCTTTTTTCTTTTCTGAAAGGTTAGCTGCTTTGTTACCAGTCTTGGAAGTATCATATTCTGATTCAGTATTCTGTTAGAACATACTGTGATGAATTAAGTCATTATTTACCTTTGATATAATAGGGTGTAGTCAGACAGTATTATGGATGAGGTCAGTTATGTTATTTGCATGTTCAGCTCTGGAGAGAATACTGTTGAGCTTTTTAAAACAAAAAGTAAAATGCTCATATATCTTGTTATATTGCATTAAAGATAAACATGACTAAATTCTTAAATATTAAAAGAAAGTAAAAAAAATCTGATTTCTTATATTTACAGGTTTGGTGTTTTTTTTTGATAGCAAGCATTTCTTTTTATTTCAGGACATAATCTACTATTTAGAACCATGGAGGATACTAAATTTATAACTATTTAAATATCCATAGGGTATTTTATTTTTGTAAAGATAGGCTCTAAAAATCATAAACTGAATAGATTAATAATATAACACACATCAAAATTGTATTTAAAAAGGAGGTGGTGGCTCTTAGTAGCTCTGTCCTGGTGTTAAAGATGGTATAAAGATACTTACTTAGAATACTACCAAGTACTCTAACATTTGTAAATGCAGGTGTTATCAAAGTCTATCTCTGATTCTAGCAAAGAGAAACCATCCAAATTTTATTCTTTATATTACGGACATGATTTAACTATACCACTTTGGCATGTGGTATTACTATTTTTCCTACTGTAGCAAGTCCTGGTTTTCCTAAGACCTTTCCCCTGACTATTCTGGAAATCAAATAAATTGATCATGTATTTCAAACCTTCAAATTAGAATGTTATCCTCATAAATGTATTTGCCAGGTTGGTATATTCACATACATCCTTTCCAATTTTAGGCTAAGCAAAAGACATGCCCCTTAGAGCTTTATTAATGTATTAAAGGATGACAACCCATCTTATTATCAAGAGAAACTGTGATCCATTTAGCATCGGATAGAGAAAACATTGATTTTTTTTTTTTTTAAGATTTTATTTATTTGAGAGAGAGAGAGCATGAGAAGGAGGAGGGTCAGAGGCAGAAGCAGACTCCCCGCTGAGCAGGGAGCCCGATGCGGGACTCGATCCCAGGACTCCAGGATCATGACCTGAGCCGAAGGCAGTTGCTTAACCAACTGAGCCACCCAGGCGCCCCGAGAAAACATTGATTTTGATACATTATCTTCTTTTATTCAAATACCAGTCTGATCACACATGGTCCAAGAACACTCAAATAATAAGCCACGTATAAACAGATGTTAAAGATTGGTCTTCAAACATTATAGCCAGTGATGCCACGCTTGCCTATGATCTCACCAACATAAAACCACATCCACACCTCGGTGGCCACTAAACCATTCAGCAGAGCTTCCTTAACTGTGAGCTGTTTGAAGCTACCAATTTGAGCACTCTTGACTATTTTTTTCAAGCTCTGAATAGCTGTAGGGATCTCAGCAGGGGTTGGAGGAACCAGCTCAACCTTGGCATAGTGCCAAAATGTGGCCAATCGAGGCTTTGAGTAAGTCACAGCAGTGTTCACCAGTGCCAGGGCCTTCTCCGTGAGATTACGGACAAACTGGGCCATGGTTCCATGCTGGAAGGTCATATTTACAGGTTTTTGAAAGCCTAACGTTAGGATTTAATATTATAAAAGTTGTATCTTCTATTTTAGAGGCTTTATCATTACTGGAATAACTAAATTATATGTTATAGTAATAAAGGGTAAATTATACTCCTTATCTTTAATTTTAGAAACTATAATTTATTTCTCATATTATGATTAAAATGAATATTGGTGTGAGGCTGTGTGTATTTCAACAGTAGAATAGGAAGCTTTTTCCCCAGGTAGAGCTATATTTTATCACAAGAGTAGTATTTGCTTGAAAAATGTTCAAAACAACAGAAACAGTATTCAGTAGAAAGTGAAAGCCTCTCTGCTCTATAGTATTGACTCCTAACAATTAATATTTACCCTTTTAGATATATATTTTTTAAAGATTTATTTATTTCAGAGAAAGAGCACGTGAGTGGGGGGGAGGGGCAGAGAGCGAGGGAGACAAGCAGACTCACTACTGGGCATGGAGCCCCACGTGGGGCTCGATCCCAGGACCCTGAGATGGTGACCTGAGCTGAAACCAAGAGTCAGATGGGTGTTCAACCAGTTGAGCCACCGAGGCACCCCCTTTTAGATATTTTTTTAATTCGTAAGCATGTAGAGTAGGTTTTGCATATTTAAAAAACTAAGTAGACTTATACTGTTTTTCTTTACTTACTCATATATCATAGACACAGAACAACTGAGCAAATCAAATCCTTAATTTTTTGCATTTCAGTATCAAAGGCACACAAAGTTTGTAAATGACTATATTTTATACTATGGTGGCAAAAAAGAAGACTTTAGGCGATTGGGGTAAGTGTCATGAAATTTACATAGAATGGGAGGAAATTATGGATGTCTTTAAAGACCCACAGCTACTGTGTCTTCTGATTCTGTCATTCTCTCCTGCTTTCCATTCCAGTTTCCTTATAATATCCTCAAGTGGAGAGGCTATCTATAACTTCTTGCTAAGTACCTCATGAACCCCATTTCTCTGGCAACAGGCCTCAGGTAGCCTGCTGAGCCAGATCTGTGCTTGGTGATACAGGTTATGTGAGGAATATTCATGTGCCTGATTGATTATGCAGTAAATTTTTTTTTTTTTTAATTTTTGGGCAAGGATCTTTGAAATAATTAACTTTTTAGACCTCAGTGTTTGGGATTGCTTTTTAAAAGGTAGGGCAAACAGGAAAAAAGCCAACTCCTTCCTAATATTTGAGGCTCTTCTATCAGAGCCTCTTAGTTATGTGTGGGTTTTTTTCTCTGACTTAATAATTTTCTGAGTTTGGTAGAGCCTTAAAAAACTTTATATGATCTCATCTACCCCAAATTTATCTCCCCTCTCAGTTTAACCTGTATTCTCCAACAATCCCTTGTTCTACCCCCAAACTGTTAGCATCTTAAAATACCATCCCTTCCTCCCATTCTCTTCTGCCCTTACTTAGTCTTTCTAGGAAGCCGTAGTAAAATGAGGTATGGAAAACTCTTCATACAGGTTTGTTTTTGTTTTGTTTTTTTTAAAGATTTTATTTTTTTATTTGACAGAGAGACACCGAGAGAGAGGGAACACAAGCAGGGGGAGTGGGAGAGGGAGAAGCAGACTTCCCACGGAGCAGGGGCTCGATCCCAAGACCCTAGGATCATGACCTGAGCCGAAGGCAGACGCTTAACGACTGAGCCACCCAGGCGCCCCTTCATACAATTTTTAAATGTGATCTCAGTGGGTTGGGGTTACTGACATTTTTTAGATTCTAAAACTTACTTTCATTATTTTTTCTTATCCATTTAGTGTTTATTCGGGTTTCTCATCCTGGCTTTGGTGATTTAGCACCATCTGTATAATTGAAGCCAGTATGAAAGGTGGATGGATGCCTTATCCATTTAACTTGCTTCTGTAGCAGCACTCTTTTTAAGTGTCTTTTGAAAATATGGAAATTGTTTTGGTTTTTTTTTTAAAGATTTATTTATTTATTTGAGAGATAGAGAGCGAGAGAGAGCAGGAGTGGAGAGGAGAGGGAGAAGCAGGCTGGATCCCAGGACCCTGGGATCATGACCTGAGCAGAAGGCAAACGCTTAACCAACCGAGCCACCCAGGTGCCCCAATATGGAAATTGTTTTTATAAGTATATGTACATATGTATATATTCACACATAAAACTATCTTTATTTTCATGTATTTTTTCTCAAATGTTAAAAAGATCTCACAGAACTAACCTCGTAAATTTGACTAATTTTGTGTTCATATGTAATTGAAATAGTTTTATTTTCCAGGGAAAATGACAAGACAGACATGGATGTTATACGAGAAAATCATAGATTCCTGTGGAATGAGGAGGATGAAATGGACATGAATTGGTAATTTTCGCCATCTGAGACGTAATGCATAAACTGCTTTAGTCCTGTCTCTCCTGCTCTCTCCATGTTTTCTTACCCTGTCAGCTGTCCAGGGCATTCAGCCCCGGCATGGAGGAGCTCTGAATGGAGGACATAAAAACATGCCTCAGAGTATTTGTGTCTGGTTTGGTTCTTTCGGTAATTCTTAGCAATTTTAACGGACTTCTTGTTGCTTGACTTTGTCTTGAAAAGAAAATGTATTACATTTTTACTATATTGTTTGTTGTCCTGTAATAGGCTTTTTAAAAAACTTTTAAAATATTTTGGGGAAAAGTAATACCTGAGAGTGGTTTTAAGAATGCAAACCATGGAAAAGGTGAAAAACGAGGAGTAAGACTCCTGTCCTCTGACTGTCAATCTTCCAGTTTACCTCCCTGAGAAAGCCACTATTAGTAGTTAATATTCAGGTATTCTCTGCACATGTAAGTAATAGACCTCTTTTAAAACATTAATATTTATATCATATATGTTATTTATTTGACATTGCTTCCAAGTAGCAAACTGTGGTTGAATTTCTAAATGTAAAAAATTTGTTTTTTTATGGATCTAGGGAGAAGAAACTTGCAAAGAAATACTATGATAAATTATTCAAGGAATACTGCATAGCAGATCTCAGTAGATACAAAGAAAATAAGGTATGGGGCGCCTGGGTGGCTCAGTTGGTTAAGCGACTGCCTTCGGCTCAGGTCATGATCCCGGAGTCCTGGGATCGAGTCCCGCATCGGACTCCCTGCTCGGCGAGGAGCCTGCTTCTCCCTCTGACCCTCCCCCCTCTCATGTACTCTCTCTCTCTCTCATTCTCGTTCTCTCAAAAATAAATAAATCTTAAAAAAAAAATAAAATAAAATAAAATAAGGTATGCCTTCCAAATATTTATAGAAGGTTCTTATTTAAGTACAGTATTACTTTTTGTTATACTGTGACACCCCACATTATTCTTTTAAAAGTACTAAATGAGCTAGGTTGTCCTGCATCTATGAAATATCATTTGGACCATTTAACCTCTGCAGCTATGAAATTTACAAAGAGCCCCTTAGTCAGGGGTGCTTTGTGAACTGAGGCATGAATAGTCTAAAATTAAACACAAGTGGCTACTGGATCCTGTTTCCTCCTGACTCTGGCCTAGAGCCCCTACTGACTATAATGAATGATTTGACACTGCAGAATGATGTCTTGTTTCATAGATGGTGTTTGAAAATGATAGGCTTTTTTTTCAAATAAATTACCATCTGTAAAGAGGCAGATGCACATCTTCTTTTATACCATTGTCTATTCTAGTAGAATTAACTCTTATCAGTGCTATTTAGTAATGGCAGATTTCTGTTCCTGCTTTATATCTTACTTTAGTTGATACTAAAGTGATTTTTATTTCTATCTCAAATTTCACATTTGCAGCTAGAGAAGGTGACCTTGAACAGATAATCTCAGTTTGAAATTGGGGAGGGAATGTTGCATAAATCTGTATGTTTTGGTTAGTGTACATTTGTATTAAGACAGTCTATTTAAAAAGTTGTCTTAGATTTATTTATTATAAGAATTTCTTTTTCATTTAATTAGTTAAATCTCAGAACCATGATTGGTTTAATATTTTTTTCTGTAGTGCCTTTAATATGTGGGTTGCTTTACAATATTCTTATAGATAAGAGTGTCTAGTTTTACAACCCTATTTACAGACCCATGCACATCATGTATCCCAAAGACTTCCTCGGTTTCTTAGGAGCTAGCTCTCCTCTCTGTACTAGTTATTGATCACATCAAATCCAAAAGGCACCACAAGGAGTTACTTGAAGTTACTACACTGCAAGTTGAGTATGAAATACAAATCTTTCTAGGAGCACATAATAAAGCAGCTTTTTCAATGCTGGCTCATTTGTTGATTGCTTTTCAGTGTTAAGGACTGGGCGGGGTGCTGTGAATTAAAACATGACTGCCCTTCAGAAAAAAACAAAACTATAATCTAGTTGAGGGGAGAAAGTGTACATAAAACAATTAAATATTTGTATTCTCCATTCAAAAAACATAATATATTACTGGAAAACATGCTTTAAAGAGGATAATCTTGAAACAAATTATATTTTCTTATTAGAACATGATGAGTAATTAGATACGAGGGTAAATCCAAGTAAGAAATCAGAAATAGGAAATGTGGAATGAGGCAGATGCTTTTTGTTTTTTTTGTTTTTTTGTTTTTTAGGGGCAGTTTTAAGTTCACAGCAAAATTGAGGGGAGGGTACAGAGATTTCCCATATACCCTTTACCCCATACGTATGAAGGGTATCGTTTCTAAGGGAAAAGATGACTTTTTTGGCATACCATGTTTGAGTTAAGAATGGTGCCTTTGATTTCCTTGCTAGGATGCGTTTTCTCATAGTTTTATTTATACAAAGACAGTGTTTTATTCACTTTTTATTAATCAGCTCCTTGCTCACTGCCTATTACTTGGGGCATTTTTAGTGAATGCCAGCCTTTGTCCCACACACCTATCCCCTTCCTTATTACTTCTTCCCTTTCATCATTGAGAATTTGGTTGAATTGTTGCATCAGTTAGGATTAGAATCAGCTGCAAGAACTGAAGCACTCCTAAATAATACTGACTTAAATGAGCTAGAAGTTTATTTTTCTTCTACATAGAAGTCCGAGTAGATGGTGATGGAACTTTGTGTTTTCAGGAAGTTAGGATCTGTTTGTCTTATTGCTTGAATGTGTGATCTCTGTGCTAGAAGGTAAAGTAAGAGAAGGAGGCTTAGCACCAAATCCTGAGTAACTCCAGTATCTAATCTGGCCTATCAGCAGGAAAATGTATGTCAGGAAAGAATATAAAAACTCACTGAGGCAAAACCTCTATACAACCTTTAACTAGTAGGACATACTGTATTTGTTTGTTATATTTCTTATCCCCTATAAGATTATAACCTTCTTAATAATAGACACTATTTTCACAATCATCTTATATGTGATGTGCCAAGAGTGCCAAGCCCAGTAAGTAGTTGCTTAATACTTATTTGTTGAATAGGTTAATGAATGGAAGAAGAAGTTGGGAAACCATTGCTGTACACATTTGTCTGTGCTTCAGTGGATATCCCAACATATATGTTGGATGGCAAGCAATACTTACAAGTGTAGGCTTAAAAATAGAACTAAACAGAGTTATTTTGGATGTTTTATTTTTTTTCCTAGACTGAGGGGGTTTTATTTTTATTGGATTTTAATCATAATATTTTCAAATATTTGAGCCCCCAGTTGCATTTAAACTACAAAATTGCCTAATTCAAATAATAGACGATAAAATAAAAATAGACCATTAACTAGGCATTGAACATTTCATCTGAATTATCTCTCTTAATACAACAGCCTTTAAGATTGGGGTTTTTATACATAAAAAGGAAGTAGACTGAGAAGTTAAGAGACTTTCCAAGGCCTCAGAGCTAGTTAATGAATGGTAGAGCTTACATTGGTTCTGCATGATTCTAGAGCTGAGCTTTTAACTATTATAATAAACTGAATAGAAAATGAAATCATTTACTAAACCTACAGAAAATTAGCATATGAATATGAAAGATCTTAAAAAGGCAGTGGAGAAAAATTATTTTTGGCCAAAAAACAAAGTTACGTTTAGGAATCTGGAGGGAAGTTTAACAACTTTCCACTTTAGGGCTCCAGAGGGTCCCCTTTCTCTTTCATGTTCATCACTTTGCCAGTGGGGAAAGAGCCATACATGAATGATTGTGGTTGTGTTCCAAGAAAACTTTATAAAATAGGCAGCAGGCCATAGTTTGCTAACCCCTGGGATACTATGTACCGGGTACTATTCTAAGTACTGTTCTATTCTCAGGTACTATTCTATTATGTGTATTATCCCATTTGAACCTCTTAGTCCAAAGAAGTAGGTATTGTATTATCTTTACATTACATATGAGGAAACTGAGGCACAAGAACATTAAATACCTTGTCCAGTATTATAGAGCTGTTAAGTGGTGGAGCTAAGATGTAAACCCAGACAATCCAGCTCTTTTGCACTATAGTATATTGCCTCTTTACTGGACCATAACCTCTTTTTTTTTCTGTCAGTGTCATAAAACAAGATACATATTTTTTATTAATTTAGGTATTGTGCCCTAGTACTTGTATCTTTTATTAGGTAGTTTAAAAGTAAAGAAGAGGGGCACCTGGGTGGCTCAGTCGGTTAAGCATCTGCCTTCAGCTCACGTCATGATCCCAGGGTCCTGGGATCGAGCCCTGCATTGGGCTCCCTGCTCAGCAGGGAGCCTGCTTCTCCCTCTCCTCCTGGCTTGTGCTCTCTGTTGCTCTCTCTATCTCAATCTCTCGAATAAATAAATAAAAATCTTCAATAAAAAAATAAATAAAAGTAAAGAAGATTATTCCTTAACAGAAAAGTTGGTAACTGTTCAAATGTATTTTTAAATACCTGGAATCCTATAAGGAGAAAAAAAGCCATCACAATGAGAATTAGGTTTGCTTCTTTTTTTTTTTTTAACTTTTAATCACCCGGTGCTCATTACAAGTACACTCAAAATCCGCATCACCTATTTAACCATACCCCACCTCACCTCCCTGCTGGTAACCATCAGTTCTCTAAAGAATCTGTTTTTTAGTTTGTCTTTCTCTTTTTTTCCCTTTGCTCATTTGTTTTGTTTCTTAAATTCCACATGTGAGTGAAATCATACAGTATTTGTCTTTCTTTGACTGACTTACTTCACTTAGCATTATACTCTAGCTCCATCCATGTTGTTGCAAATGGCAAGACTTCATTTTTTATGGCTAAATAATACTCCATTGTGTGTGTGTGTGTGTGTGTGTATTACATCTTTATCCATTCATCAGTTGATGGATACTTGGGTTGCTCTCATATCTTGACTATTGTAAATAATGCTGCTGTAAACCAAGGGGGGCATGTATCCCTTTGAATTAGTGTTTTTGTTTCTTTGGGTAAATACCCAAATAGTGCCATTGCTAGATTGTAGAGTAGTTCTATTTTTAACTTTTTGAGGAACCTCCGTACTGTTTTCCAGAGTGGCCATACCAGTTTGCATTCCCACCAGTGGTGCGTGAGGGTTCCCCTTTCTCCACATCCTCACTAAAACCTGTGTTGTTTTTAGCCATTCTGACAGGTGTGATATGATATCTCCCTGTAGTTTTGATTTGCATTTCCTTCATAATAAATGATGATAAGCATCTTTTCATGTGTCTGTTGCCCAAATGTATGTCTTCTTTAGAGAAATGTTTGTTCGTGTCTTCTGCCCATGTTTTAATTGGATTATTTGTTTTTTGGGTGTTGAGTTGTGTAAGTTCTTTATATATTTCGGATACTAACCCTTTATCAGACATGTCTTTGGCACATATCTTCTCTCATTCTATAGATTGCCTTTGAGTTTTGTTGATTGTTTCCTTTACTGTGCAAAAGCTTTTTATTTTGATATAGTCCCAATAGTTTATTTTTGCTTTTGTTTCCCTTGCCTCAAAGGACCTATCTAGAAAAAAGTTGCTATGGCCAATGTCGGAGAAATTATTGCCTGCTCTTTTCTAGGATTTGTATGGTTTCAGGTCTTTAATCCATTTTGAATGTATTTCTGTGTATGATATAGGAAAGTGGCCCAGTTTCATTCTTTGGCTTGTTGCAGGCCAGTTTTCCCAACACCATTTGTTGAAAAGACTGTCTTTTTCCCATTAGGTATTCTTATCTGCTTTTTCAAAGATTAATTTACCATATAATTGTGGGTTCATTTCTGGTTTTCTATTCTGTTCGTTGATCTATGTGTCTGTTTTTGTGCCAGTACCATACGGTCTTGATGATGACAGCTTTGTAATGTACTTGGAAGTCTGGAATTGTGATGCCTCCAGCTTTTCTTTTTCAAGATTGCTTTGGCTAGGGGCGCCTGGGTGGCTCAGTTGGTAAAGCAGCTGCCTTCGGCTCAGGTCATGATCCCAGGGTCCTGGGATCGAGCCCCACATCAGGCTTCTTGCTCCACAGGAAGCCTGCTTCTCCCTCTTCCACTCCTCCTGCTTGTGTTCCCTCTCTTGCTGTGTCTCTCTCTGTCAAATAAATAAATAAAATCTTTAAAAAAAAGAAAAAAAGATTGCTTTGGCTATTCAGGGTCTTTTGCGGTTCCACACAAATTTTAGGATTGTTCGTTCTAGTTCTGTGATAAATGCTGTTGGTATTTTGATAGGGATTGCATTAAATGTGTAGATTTCTTTGGGTAGTATAGACATTTTAACAATATTTGTTCTTCCAGTCCATGAGCATGGAATGTCTTTCCATTTCCTTGTGTTTCTTCACTTTATTTCATCAGTGTTTTAGTTTTCAGAGTACAGGTCTTTCACCTCTTTGGTTAGGTTTATTCTTAGGTATCATATTATTTTTGGTGCAATTGTAAATGGGATTGTTTTTTTAATATCTCTTTCTCTTGCTTCATTATTGGTGTATAGAAATGCAACAGATTCTGTACTTTGATTTTATATCCTGGGACTTGATTGAATTTGTTGATCAGTTAGTCATTTTTTGGTAAAGTCTTTCAGATTTTCTATATATAGTATCATGTCATTGCAAATAGTGAAAATTTTACTTCTTCCTTACCGATTTGGATGCCTTTTATTTCTTTTTGTCATCTGCTGTGGCTATTTTGTGAGTTGCTTGACTGGTGTTTGACAGAAATAGTCATTTTTACTGCTTTTGTGTTTCCTAACTTCATACTCTCATTTTTGGTTTTTCATTTCCCCTCAAGGAGTCCCCCTTTATTTATTTATTTATTTTTTAAAAGATTTTATTTATTTGACAGAGAGAGAGAGAGTGAGAGAGGGAACACAAGCAGGGGGAGTGGGAGAGGGAGAAGCAGGCTTCCTGCTGAGCAGGGAGCCCAATGCAGGGCTCGATCCCAGGACCCTGGGATCATGACCTGAGCCGAAGGTAGATGCTTAACAACTGAGCCACCCAGGCGCATCAAGTCCCCTTTATTTTATTTTATTTTTTTTAAACTCTTTTTTTTTTTCCAGATTTTATTTATTTATTTATCAGCGAGAGAGAGAGAGTGCACAAGCAGGGGAATGGCAGGCAGAGGGAGAAGCAGGCTCCCTGCTGAGCAAGGAGTCCGATTTGGGACTCTATCCCAGAACCCCAGGATCATGACCTGAGCGGAAGGCAGACGCTCAACTGACTGAGCCTCCAGGCATCCCTCAAAGAGTCCCCTTTAATATTCCTTGCAGGGCTGATTGAGTGGTCATGAACTCCTTTAGTTTTTGTTTGCCTGGGAAACTCTTTATCTCTCCTTCTATTCTGAATGGTAGCCTTGCTGGATAGAGTATTTTTGGCTGCAGGTTTTTCCTATTCAATACTTTGAATAGATCATGCCATTCCTTTCTGGCTTGGAAAGTTTCTGCTGAAAAATCTGCTGATAGCCTTATGGGGTTTCCTTTGTGTGTAACTGTCTTGTCTTGCTGCTTTTAATATTTTTTCTTTATCAGTCTGTCATTTTAATTATAATATGTCTCGGTGTGGGTTTGCTTTTGTTGATTTTGTTGGGGATTCTCTTTGCCTCCTGGATGTGGGTAACTGTTTCTTTTCCCAGATTAGGGAATTTTTCAGATTAGGGAAGTATTATTTCTTCTAATAAATTCTCTGCCCCTTTTCTCTTCTTCTAGGACTCTACTATAATACAAATGTTACTACATTTGATGGAGTCACTGAGTTCCCTAAGTCTATTATCACTTTGCATAATTTTTTTTCTCTCTTTTGTTCATCTTGATTACCTTCCGCTACTCTGTCCTCTACGTCATTAATTCGTTCCTCTGCTTCTTCTTGCCTGTTGTTTATTCTGTGGAGAATATTTCTCGTTTCATTTATTGAGCCCTTTATCTCTGCTATGTTATTCCTTATCTCTGTGTTAATGGTTTCACTGATGCCTTCCACTCTTTTCTCAAGTCCAGTGACTTTCCTTATGATCATTGCTTTAAATTCTCCATCAGGCATGTTACTTATATCTGTTTTGCTTAGATCTCCAGCCATGACCTTGTCCTGTTCTTTCATTTAGGACAAATTCCTTTGTCTTCTCATTTTGTCTAAGTCTCTGTGCTTGTTTGTGTGTTAGGAAAGTCAGCTTTGTCTCCTGTTCTTGAGGGTACTGGCTTTATGAAGAAGAGGTCCTGTAGTGCCCTGCAGTGTAGTGTCCCCTATTCTCCAGGGCTTGGTGCTTCTGGGAGTGTCTCCTATGTGTGTACTACATGCACTCTGCTTTTGTGTCCTGGCCGCTTTATCCTTCAGGCCAGTCGTCTGCAAAGGTTCTCTTTGCCTGTCATAGGCAGTGTTTGGTCTCTGGCCTGAATGTGGTGTGTTTTAACTAGGTGTGCTCTGGTCTGCTTGTGAAATGAGACCTGTCACTGACACTACCAGAACCAAGGCCTTGCAAGACTCCCGGGTAGGGAGACATGGTGTGGAAGGGGTTTGGGCTAGTCGTCTGGGGGAGGGGGCCCACTGTGCTGGGACCGAGGCAAGTGTGCCTGGGAAGCAGGGATTCTCTGGAGCATGGGGACGGACAGGGCTTGGTGTAAGCAGGTTAGGTAGTGAGTGTCAGCACTGCGCTGGTTTCCACAGGTGGCCCTGTGTTTATGCTGAGGGGCAGGGAAGGGAAATGGTGCTGGCCGGTTTCTTTATCCCCACAGGGGTCTTTCTGTGAACACTGCCTTTCTGGGACATGCTCAGAGATGAGCAACTGACCTCTGCACTGTGTGCCCCAGGCACTCTTCAGATCACTGTTTCTATGCTGTATATCCATGGGGTGTTTGACCTGCCTTTTGTCCAAGAGCAGCCCCAGTGTCCTCCAAGTTGTCCCAGAGCCAAGCATGCTGACCTTTAAAACTCCAGGCTTTTGGAGTTGCAAGAACTCAGAAAATTTTGCCTCTCTTGTTTTCCAAGCCAATTGCTATGTGGATTCATTTGCCCCGAGCACTCCCCCGTGTGCTAGTCTGTCTCTCGCCCTTCTCCCTGACCATAGTTCCCTCCCCACCAGCCACAACCTATTTCTCTCCAAAGCCACATCTCCACACTTTCTACTTACTTTGATGTGGCCTCTTCTCTAACCTTTAGTTGTGAAGTTTGTTCTGCCAGTCTACAGATGGATTTCTGGGGTATTTAGGATACCTTGATAGTTACCTAGTTGTATTCATGGGACAAGTCAAGCCTAGGGTCCTCCTACTCTGCTGCGATCTTCCCTTTCTGGTGAATTAGGTTTACTTTTTAGATTGGTAAATGTCATGTCAATTGTTGGCTCTATGTTTAGATGTATATACAGTTTAAATAGTGTTTAAATTTACACTGGCATAAATGTAATTTTTTTCTCATCAGTTTGGATTTAGGTGGCGAATAGAAAAAGAAGTAATTTCAGGAAAAGGTAATTCTTTTTTGAAATTTTACTTTTTAATAGGATAAGGTTATTTTGTTATATTATTGAATTGAAGTCATTGGGTAAGATTATTCCTCATTATACAATAAATGGTTATCTATAAAAGTAAAATTAGAGACAATGTATTCATGATATTTTACTATCAAAAGTCAAAATGTAATGCTTTAGTGATTTTTACCTTTATATTTTTGCTTTTAGAGCATTCAATGGAGATTAAGTAGAAAATGTTTAAAGAGTTAAAGCAAACTAATGAAGGATGAATGCTTGAGTTTTTCTTTTTATCAACTTTTGGAATAATGAGTTGGTATTACTGTATTCCAGTCTAATCACATTTTGAATATAGAGATTAAATATCACTTTGAACCTAATAGAATTTTTGGACAGGCTAGTTCTTACTTTGGGATGTCATTGAGATTGAGCCCAAATATTTAGTCTTATGGCAAAAGATCAAACATTTGGTAGGCAATCAATAAATGCTTTTTATATGCATTGTTGTAATCTACTCATAAATCTCTGAAAAATTAATATCTTTGTACTGTCTTATGATATAAAAGCTCTTTATTGATAATTGCATTTTAAAGTGTTAATGCTTCTGAAAACTACAAAAGAGCATTTAGGAAATAATTTTAAACTAATAACTTAAAGAACCTTTAAACTGAAAATAAAGGCACTTTAAAATGATTAAACATTGAGGCCATCATTGTGGATCATAAATTGGATGTCTGTGTAAAGTATAAAACTGGATTTGCAGTAAAATAAAATTAAGGATTAGGAATTTTTTCTTTTTTAGATGAAGGATCAGCCCTGAAGATACTCTAAAGGAGAAGGAAAAAGAATAAATTTAAAGCTAGTTTTAACTTTTCTTAGTATTACATTTTAGTTTGTGTTTTTATCTAAACAATGAGAAATTTTGAAATGTCTCACAGTTTTAAAATTTCATACTTTTATTAAATGGAATTTTCAGGTGATGGTAAGTAATGCTGCCTTTAAAAAAATTGATCAGCATTCTTCAAGTTACTATAACTGAAGAAAGGATTAGTTGGTAAGAGAAAGCTATTGCTCTGATTTAGAATCATAATTTTGTTGCTGTTTTAAAAATAGAGCCATTACTGAACATGCACAGATTTCATGAACTATTCATTTGGAATGAGTAAAAAAAATGCCAGTTTAGAAAAGTTATAGGCTGTTTGGACTGATAATTTTCAAAATTCATTTTGATGATTTCTTTTTTATGAAAAGTTTAGATTTGTTTCTGTTGGTGCAAATTATTGAAATAAAAATTCTTTTTTGTACAAATACAAGGTTCATCTTCTGTGAAAGTAAATAGTTGTTGAGTAGTTTCTTTTATTTTTTCTCATAGATCATCAGTGTTAGTCCTTTTTTGCAGAATGTTTTAATATACAGTGGACATGATAATGTGTTGATTTTAGTGTCAGGTAACTAAAGTTTAGAGCATTGGGTTTAATTACTTACTCTACTTCATTTCAGAGTGCTACTATTTTAAAATGTGCTTTAAGTGCCATTTTATGCTGGTACTTAAAATAGAAACCATAATGTTAATACTTAAAATAAGAATTTTAATCAATTTAAAAATTATTATTAAATATTAAAAGGATTCACCCAGGTGTAAGTACATGTACTATGGAAATATATTTATTCTTTTTGGGTATTATTGAGTATGTATTTTTAGTACTTCCATTTTCCAAAGTATAAGATTTCCTAACCAGGGAGTCGCTGAAACCCTGATCTATATGGTGTATCTATTGGGCAAGAATTCTGTGACTGATTTTTTTAATAACCTTTTCTTCGGCTCTTTGATTTAATACTTGTATATGCATTTGTTGAGCATACTATAGATATCATGCTCAGTTATTTTTTAATGCTGACTACCTAGAACTAAGAATTTATGTGTGTTAAGAGTAAATTTTAGTAGTAACTCCAGATTGTACAGATAAACATTGTCACCAACTATCATAGCTAATATTCCTTTCTTTATTGCAGGCCAGTTTTTCTGTGGAAATAAATGTTGTGATAAAAAAGAAGACTTGAAGAGTTGGGAAGTTAATTTTGGTTATATTGAGCATGGTGAAAAGAGAAATGCACTTGTTAAATTAAGTAAGTTGACTTTAGGTGGGATATAATCGATTTCTTCAAAGTTTATCTAGTAATTTAGATTTAAAAATATACAGAGTAAAATTTAATTTAAAAAATTTAATGTATCTTTCTGGAAGTGCTCTTTTTTCTGAGAGTTTCCCAAAGTGACAAATGACTTTTTAGCCTACAATTTTTATATTCTCAGAATTATGGTTACATTTAGGTGAAACAGTTCTAATGCCAAACGTAAACCTATAATATGTAAAGTGAAGACCTCTTCCCGCTAACATGGGAATGTCACCAATGCAGAATGAGATGCAGAGTATCAGAAAAGGCAACGTAAAATCTCATGTTACCTGGTAGCCATATTGTTGTGGTGTGGACAATAAATATACTCTCTTTGTGTCAATAAAGAAAAAAGTTTTAGGATGGCATAATTGTTCTTGATATCAGTCTTAAAAGCTTATTAAGGTTATACCCCAGAGTGCAGCAGCTTCTGTTAATATGCATGTTTTAGAATCTGTTGTTTCTTTTTTTTTTTTTTTTTTCCATAAATTAAGCTAGTCTTACTGTGTCAGCTTCTTCGGTCCATCATGTTAGCAACCTTCTCTGGGTCCTAAATAAATGTGCTTCAGAGTTTTCTGCCTACTCCCTATAGGAGTCAAGAATTTCCTCATGTGCTCCTTAATGCACACCAATGCAGAAGTTCCTCCTAGAAGTGCTCATGAGGAAAAGTCAATTGGTGTGAACTGAGATTAAGGCAAAAGAAGAGGCCACAGCTGTGAAACTTTTTGAAAAGCTCTTTTCTATTTGAAAACTCTGAAAGCACTTCAGAGGAAGTGACTATACCCACACTGTTGTTACTAGATATCTTTGATGTGAGACACACATTAATGCTGTATATGAAAGAATAAGTTGACAGCACTTTTTTCTAAAGTAATGGTAGAATATTTTTAATTCCTCAAGCATTCTGTTACCCTTTTTATTATGCATATGCATTTTTTGAGGTGGAGAGAATCAGATTTTTTTTTCTTCAGATAATCTGAAAAAGGGATATAAGGAATAATAAAAATGTATGATATTAAGGTAGAGTAGCAGTACAGTTAATTCAAATTCAGCCTTTAAGTGGTGTCACTTTCTTTTTTTTTTTAGGGTTATGCCAAGAATGTTCCTTTAAATTAAATTTTCATCACAGGTAATATTATCTTTTAAAATGCTGTTGTTAATGTTTAGTAGTCTTGGACATAGTCACTTACCTGCACTGAATGTCTGCTGAGCAGGGAGCCTGATGCGGGCCTCGATCTCAGGACCCTGGGATCATGACCTGAGCCGAAGGCAGACACTTAACAACTGAGCCACCCAGGCGCCCCCTAGCCAAGCAGTTTTAAATGTGACGGCCTGTGCAGGGTGGTAGATAGATGCTAGAATTTTTAGTTTGGAGTCAATGTTCAGAAGCCATAATATTCTTGGAAACTGTATTGTAAAGCAGATCTTCATAAAATGATTCTTATGTCTCATTTCTTTTTTTTAAATTTAAATTCAGTTAATTAACATATACTATTTGTTTCAGGGGTACAGGTCTGTGATTCATCAGTCTTATATAATACCCAGTGCTCATTACAACACATACCCTCCCCAATGTCATCACCCAGTTACCCCATCCCTCTAGGCCCCTCCTCTCCAGCAACCCTCAGTTTGTTTCCTAAGATTTGTCTCCCTTGCTGGTTTTGTCTTGTTTCATTTTTTCCTTTCTTCCCCTATGATCCTCTGCCTTGTTTCTTAAATTCCACATATGAGTAAGATCATAAGATAATTGTCTTTCTCTGATTGACTTACTCGCTTAGCATAATACCCTCTAGTTCCATCCACATTGTTGCAAATGGCAAGATTTCATTTTTTGATGGCTGCATAATATTCCATTGTGTGTGTGTGTGTGTATATATATATATATATATACACACCACATCTTCTTTATCCATTCATCTGTCAATGGACATCTGGGCTCTTTCCATAGTTTGGCTATTGTGGACATGGCTGCTATAAACATTGGGGTGCAGGTGCCCTTTCGGATCCCTACATTTGTATCCTTGGGGTAAATACCAGTAGTGCAGTTGCTGGGTCGTAAGGGTAGCTCTACTTTCAACTTTTTGAGGAACCTCCATACTGTTTTCCAGAGTGGCTGCACCAACTTGCATTCCCACCAACAGTGTAGGAGGGTTCCCCTTTCTCTGCATCCTCGCCAACATCTGTCGTTTCCTGACTTGTTAATTTTAGCCATTCTGGCTGGTGTGAGGTGCTATCTTATTGTGGTTTATTTTTGTATTTCCCTGATGCCAGGTGATGTTGAGCACTTTTTCATGTGTCTATTGGCCATTTGGATGTCTTCTTTGCAGAAAGGTCTGTTCATGTCTTCTGCCCGTTTCTTGATTAGATTATTTGTTCTTTGGCTTTTGAGTTTGTTAAGTTCTTTATAGATTTTGGATACTAGCCCTTTATCGGATACGTTATTTGCAAATACCTTCTCCCATTCTGTCAATTGTCTTTTGGTTTTGTTGACTGTTTCCTTTGCTGTGCAAAAGCTTTTTATCTTGATGAAGTCCCAAGAGTTCATTTTGCCTTTGTTTCCCTTGCCTTTGGAAACATGTGTAGCAAGAAGTTGCTGTGGCTGAGATCGGAGAGATTGCTGCCTGTGTTCTCCTCAAGGATTTTGATGGATTCCTGTCTCACATTGAGGTCTTGCATCCATTTTGTGTCTAGTTTTGTGTATGGTGTAAGGAAATGGTCCAGTTTCATGCTTCTGCATGTGGCTATCCAATTTTCCCAACACCATTTGTTGAAGAGAGTGTCATTTTTCCATTGGATATTCTTTCCTGCTTTGTTGAAGATTAATTGACCATAGATAGAGTTGAGGGTCCATTTCTGGGTTCTCTGTTCTGTTCCATTGATCTATGTGTCTGTTGCCAGTACCATACTGTCTTGATGATTACAGCTTTGTAATAGAGCTTGAAGTCCAGAATTGTGATGCCACCAGCTTTGGTTTTCTTTTTCAACATTCCTTTGGCTATTCAGGGTCTTTTCTGGTTCCATACAAATTTTAGGATTATTTGTTCCAGTTCTGTGAAAAAAGTTGATGGTATTTTAATGGGTTTGAATGTGTAGATTGCTCTAGGTAGCATAGACATTTTCACAATATTTGTTCTTCTAATCCATGAGCATGGGACGTTTTTCCATTTCTTTGTGCCTTCCTCAATTTCTTTCATGAGTATTCTATAGTTTTCTGAGTACAGATCCTTTGCCTCTTTGGTTAGGTATCTTATGGTTCCTAGGTATCTTATGGTTTTGGGTGCAATTGTAAATAGGATCGACTCCTTAATTTCTCTTTCTTCTGTCTCATTGGTGTATAGAAATGCAACTGATTTCTGTGCATTGATTTTATATCCTGCCACGTTGCTGAATTCCTGTTTGAGTTCTAGCAATTTGGGGGTGGAGTCTTCTGGGTTTTCCACATAGGAGTATCACTTATGCCTCATTTTAACAGTGTTTTATTTGGAGTTTGTCATTCTTACATGGAATTATATACCTTTATTTTCATTTCAGATGTTAAAATCAGGCTCCTGCCAAGTGAGCTAGAATGTGTCTGTCATGTTGAGTGGGGGAGGAATATCAGTGTTCTGCAATGTGCAGTATATATAAATAAGATCATGGGCTTTGAAACCAGACACCTGTGTGTTCCTCTCAGCTTCACCATTTACTAGTTGTCTTCTTTGGGCAAGGTACTTAAACTCTGTAGAACTCAATTTTATCACCTCTAAAAATGAGGATGCCAAGGTTATTGTGGGGATTAATGAAAGTGCATGTAAAGTGCTTGACATAGTGCCTGGCATATGGGAAGTTAAGCATAATGGGGTCCCTGGCATTGAAGATGTTCAGACAAAATCTATGACCTGCCATTATTGTGATTAACAGTGAGATTCTGCAACTTTATAAAATATGTTTGTCAGTATATTAATTTTAAAAATCAGCTATGTTATAAACATGCTAGATAAAGTATAAAGTATTTTAGTTACTAAAAATAAAAAGTAATTAATAATTTTTAAATTCTTGAAACTAGCAGAGTTTTTTAGATTACTTGGATAGCCTAACCTTTATTTCCCCTCTCCATCAGTGATACTGAAAGGTACCAGAGAGTCTTTTTTGACCTTGACTTTCAAGCTTCATTTCAAAATTGAAATGATTCTTATGAGAGGCAGAAAGTGGTTACTACCTTAAATAATCTTACAGCATTTGGTATAAGTACCTTAATTTGGGAAGTCTGTGAGCAAGTTTCTTGAAACTGAACCTCTTTGTTGTCTCTTCATTCTCTTTCCTGGTCCTAATTTCAGCATTATCACCTTTTCCTATCTAGTATTTCCTTTCTTAACCAGTTAAAATTAATTACTTGCCAACCATGGTACTGGCAGCATTGTAAACCTGGCCTAGAAGAGAGAAAGCTACAGCAGTAAAAGGACAAATGGTCTAAAGTAGACATTTGAGTTAACAGTGAGCCCGTCCATCCTCATTCCTTTATGCCTTTTTACTGTATTCTTTTATTCTTAACAGAAGAATTTTCTACTTAGTGGTGGTTTAGAGCTGTTACAGTGTTTCTTCTTATTTTATGTATTTTTTTCAAGTATAGGTAGCTATGAATTACATGGAGGGAAATGACATTTGTTTTTGTAATTTAAAAAAATGGCTAAATGATAGAAAATAAAAAGGAGGAAATGAGTAAAACTATGATTTATATTTACTAAAGTTTTATATAGAACTTACAAAAAATAATTTGTCTCAGAATTTTAGGCTTCATTATCTTACAGAATTGTCTTTAATTAATATACTAACCTAAAATATTTACAGACTCATTTAAGGCTTTCTTATGTAAATTATATTGTAAAAATAAGGTACTTTAACTGATTTGACTTTTTTGCTTATTGGTTCCTTATTTTTCATAAAGGTCAGTTGAAAAAGTTAACTTTAATTTTATGTTGTTCAACATAAAGGAGAAAAGAAGTCAAGTCAAAAAAAAGAAAGGATAAAACCAAAAAAGATTATGAAGAGTCAACACATAAAAAATCCAGATTATCTTCTGCAGAAGAGACCTCTAAGAAAAAGGAAAAAGGTACAAGGGAATTAAAATATAATAACCTATTTACTTTTTTTTTTTTTAAAGATCTTATTTACTTATTTGACAGAGAGAGACATAGCAAGAGAGGGAACACAAGCAGGGGGAGTGAAAGAGGGAGAAGCAGGCTTCCCGCTGAGCAGGGAGCCTGATGCGGGGCTCCATCCCAGGACCCTGGGACCATGACCTGAGCCGAAGGCAGACGCTTAATGACTGAGCCACCCAGGCGTCCCCCTAGTCACATTTTTTAACATGAAATGTAATCTGCTATATGTGTCAAATGTTGGATTTAATTGGTGAATGCATTTAGATTTCTGTTTTATACTAGATGAAAGGGGGGGAGCGCCTGGGTGGCTCAGTTGGTTAAGCGTCCAACTTTTGATTTTGGCTCAGGTCATGATCTTGGGGTCGTGAGATTGAACCCCAAGTCAGGCTTGTGCAGGGCATGGAGCCTGCTTAAGATTCTCTCTCTCCATCTCCCTCTGCCCCCCCCCTCGCTCGTTCTCTCTCTCAAATAAAAAATAAATAAATCTCATAGTAGCTGAAACTGGTTGGGGAATTTTAAAGATTTTTTTTTTAAGAGAAGGGGGGAGGAACAGAGGGAGAGGGAGAGAATCTTAAGCAGGCTCCATGCCCAGCGTGGAGCCGGAGCCCAGCACAGAGCATGATGCAGGGCTTGATCTCAGGATCCTGAGATCATGACCTGAGCCAAAATCAAGAGTTAGACACTTAACCAACTGAGCCGCCTGGTTGGGGAATTTAGATATAAATTTACAGCGGCTTATAAGAGTTTCAAGAACAAGGTTGGTTTTAATTCATTTTGGGTAGATAGTAATAATATTGCAAACAACTTCCTCCTTCCTCACTTTGTCTCTTATAGACTCATTACCTTGAGCAAGTCCCTGAACTTCTTCAGTTTTATATTCCTCATATAAGTAGGGGTGATGTGAATATCTGGCTTCTGTACTGTTTGAGCTTATTGTGGAGAACCAAATAAGAATGTGAAAGGCATTTTGAACACTGTAAAACAGTACATAATCTATAAGTCAGTAGGAAATTATAACACTGGGATTTCATTACCATGGCCTATGTGATTTTCTCACTAGCTTATGAGTTTGAAATCATGGAGTTTGATATACGTATGTCCTCAGAACCTAGCATGGTGCTGTGCACATACACTTAGTAAATAATTGTTAAATTCAAATCCATCAGTCACTTCTTCAGTAGTGCTTAAGCTCTCTTAAGCCGTAATTTCTTCACATGTAAAATGTTTATGCTCACATTTCCTAGCTCATAGGATTGTTCAGAAGTTGAAAGGAGATAAAGGATATAAGCAGTTTGCATGGTGCTTGGTGCATAGTTAGCTATTATGAAGGTTACTGCTAGTTTCTTTTTCAGTCCATAATAGAGTCAAATTGGCTATAACTTCAATCTTAAATTATGTAATTAATGGTAGATTACATTAGATTCAGCCAAATGTTAACACAGTATTTGGACAGGAGAGGGCTCCCTTGCTCCAGCTATGAAGATTATTAGCTAGGTTTCATTCTGACATATACTTTTTTCTAGTGAATCAAACCTATTCAAGCATATAGTATCACCAAGTTTTCGACTTGGTGAAACTGATAGATGGTGAGAGGAAAATGCTGTTCTTGTTTATTGAGAAATGGTATTTGAAGCAGAATGCCTTTTTGTGTCTAAATCATTTCCCAACTCTAAAATATATGTTAATTAATAAATGTGAAAATTCCATTTGAGTTTGAAAAATTTTTGTTTTATTTTGTTTTATTTTTTTATTTTTTTAAAGATTTTATTTATTTGAGAAAGAGTGAGAGACAGAGAGATCACAAGCAGGAGGGAGGGGTAGAGGGAGAACCAGACTCCCCACTGAGCAGGGAGCCCAATGCGGGACTTGATCCCAGGACCCTGGGATCATGACCTGAACTGAAGGCAGAAGCTTAACCGACTGAGCCACCCAGGTGCCCGAAAAATTTTTGTTTTAAAAATGTTTAATGTATCATACTTGAGAGTTTTGTATTCGTTATTGTATTATATAATATTGTATTCTTATAGTATGATACCATGTGAATCATTACATATTCCAAATTAAAGAATAATTCCTACCTTGTAAAATCTTGTTTAGTACCTTCAAAGCAGACAATTAAGTAGCTGGATACTCAGGATTGGGTATGGGGTTGGAACCCTCAGATTATACATACATATGCATGTGATCTTCCTTATAGATGTTTTCCCTGTAGTGTTCCATATTTCAGTAGATGACACCTCTGTCAACCTAAAACCTAGTCAGATATCTGGAAATTATCCTCGACGTCTTATTTCTCATTATTTATGTTTAATTTGTCACCAAATCCTGTCAATTTTACCCCCAGAGTATATATTTCTTGAATTCTCTCCACCCTAATTCAAACCACCATGTTTTCTGATCTAGACTACTGCTATATTGTCCTTCTAGTTCTGCCACTGTCTTGTCATCCCACCTACTCTCCCCTTAAGGCATTCTCAATAAAGCGGTGATTGCCTGTTGTTCTTAGGATGTTACCAAAATTCGCACAAAGCCCAGGTGCTCTATATGATCTGTCATACAACACTTGTTTCTCACCACACTCCACCTCGCTTTCACACTCCACGCTTACAGCCTTTCAGTATCTAGAAAATGCCAAACTTCTTTCCATTTAGGGACTATGTAGATGCTGCTTCCTCTCTTTCCAACCCCCTCCCCCCACTGCCAGGTTCCAACCTAACTCATCCTCTGGGTCTAAGTTTAAATGTCACTGATCCTTTCTTGATTCCATCCCTCACCATGAATTTAAATTAGTACTTCTAATTAGTATCCCCAGCACCCCACTAGCACATGTAAGGTATAAGTAATAAAGAATGAGGAAATGAAAGACTTTGAATGAAGATTGTTTCAGGACAACTTCAGGGATAGAGAACTAAAGCAGAGTGGAATTGAGATAACTGTCATTTATTCTTTATTTAGAGCACCTTTGATAGCAGAGAGTACAGGATAAAGTTCTTCTTTTCAACTTACATGGTGTAAAGCAAATGACATTTTAGCAAACTTAAGAAAACCATGTGGAACTCTGTAATATCTTTGTATCTGGGATCATCTGGAACTAGCTTGATTTTGATGTGATACTTTATAGTCAGACTACCTTAATTTGTCCCAAACTTGAATAGTAATTAATAAATGCTTAATATCTCAGCTGCATTTGAACTGTTGACAAAACTATAAACAATCTACTTTCTTGATTTCCTTCCTATCTTTGTGGCCTCTCCTCTGCCTCTTGATTATAGGTCTTCCTCAGTCTTACCCTTAGATGCTGGAGTTGCCCAAGGCTCTTACTTAACATCTGTTCTTTCTCTCTGTTCTCCCTGTATGATCCCCCTTCTCCTGTAGTGTCAGTTTACAACCATACAAAAAGTAAGTGGGTGGATGGATGGATAATTGGATAGCTAGATGGCTGAATGAATGGATAGAGAGAAAATGTAAGAAAGACCAATAGCTTGACTTTGAGGACCAGTCTGCTTTGGCAGGTCTGAGCAGAACAAGGTATTTAGGTAACCTGAGTGTCTTGGCCAAAAGTTGAAGATCTTATCACTCCCACCACTACCACTGCATCCCCAAGCTCACTTCCTTGGGAAGGCCTTTGCTGACACCCTTCAGCCCACTCCTCCAGGCAAGGTTAGGTCCCTGTTACACATTCCAGTAGCACCCTGCACTTACTTAGAGATACATAATCAATCACCCTTGGAATAATTTGCTAATTTTTTGTTAAGGAAGGGACTGTGTGACTTATTTAATTCTTTATCTCCAGTGTCTAAGCACAGTGCTTTCTCCACATAGTAGGTGTTCAATAAATGTTAGGTGAGTGAGTGAATCAGTGAAACAACAGTTTCTCAGCGTTGAAGGGAACATCAGAGATCAGTTCTGGGATCATGATCAAAAAGATATTCTGTGGTTTTGCTTTTCAAAGTATGGTCGTCTGGCATTGTCATCACTTGGGAACTTGTTAGAAATGCACCATCTTAGACCCTTCCCCAATCTCCTGAATTACAATTGCATTTTAAGTTCTGGGATGATTCATATGCACCATAAAGTTGAGATGTACTGCTCTATATCAGGTACTTGTTCTGCTTTTGCTTCAGCACCCCCAGGGAAGAGGAACTTAACTACCATCCTGAATATTCTTTTACATTTCAGTTAGTTGTAATTGGTAGCAGGTGTCTCTTTAATTTAGCCCAAATCTACAATTTCTTCCCTTTGGTTCCAGTTATGTCCTTAGGCCTCCAAAGTAAACCTAACCTCTTTTTTACCTATAGACATTTGGAAACGGGTATTATGTTCCTCATATGACAGAGAAGAATTTGTAACCAGCTTAGCTATATTTTTATTTGCTTTCTGATGAGTAGGAAATTGGAGTGAAGAAACAATAAGCTAAAAACAAAACAAAAAAGAAACAATGACCTTAAGCTGCAGTCCAGGCCCTGGCTTCCTGTGGAGTCTTTACCCTGTGGCTCTGATACCCTCTTCATTGGGCCTGAAAGGGGCCATGTATGCACCAGCTTTGGTTTATGAGATCTCTAGTCCAAGGAAGTTAGAGGAATTGGTACTCTCCATCTGTTATCTGTAATTTTTTTGATTTATCAGCCTTCAAAATCATTTCCCTTGTGGTCTTATTATAGGAGACTCTGTAGAGTGATGATTTTTTGAAATTACGCTAGTAGATTTTTAGTACTTTTTTCTTTTTCTCTGACTGGATAACTTGTGGAACTGAAACTTTGTTTTGTGAAGTAATATTTTGTGTGAATTTTAGTTACTAAGAATTCTCATCTGTATATGAAAAAATATTGTGAAAAATGAGTATTTACAAACTGCTTTCAGATGTTGAACATCTATAGATAAAATATGGTTAAATTGCAACTAATCTATGAGGTTTTTTTTTTTTTAGCAACAGATTTTTTTTACAGGTGTTCGTATTTTTTAAGCTGCACGTTGTGCTATGTATTCCAGGCATAAAATACCTCTGCCTAAGAGAACCTAACATTTTAATTAGAGAGAGAAGTCTGAGGAACATGAAAGATTAGAAGACAGTGAGGTGCTTTTCTATAAGACTATAAAGTAAACTAGACTCTTAGGAAGAATTCTAGTTACAGCTATAACTGTTGCACCATTGCAAAATTATTTTTAACAAAACAATGCTGTTTTCAGGGCATTCATCCTCAAAGAAATCAGAAAATTCTGTAAACAGTAAGTATCTAGTATTTCTTTAATAAAAATACGTAGATTCAAGTTATTCATAGTTTGGATTTCCCATCAATTGTGACTTGCTCTGATATATTATTTTTTGGTTTGGTACTATGTAAAAAAATCATAGAAAAAAATACCAAGAGTGTACGATTTCTTCCCCAATTTTGAACATTTTAAACTTTCTTATTTTAAAATAGAAGAGTGTAAAATTTCTTCTTCAGTAAATACAATGGATACACAATTTAATTTCACTTTATAGAATATGAGGAAGAAAAGTAGAAGGATGAGGTTGGAATGGAAAAAGAATTGGAGAAGTGGGTTAATATTTAAGTAATGTTGCTTATATTGTATACTGAGTAATCTCTGTTATTTGCTGATCTTGATTGATAAAATGAAATGTGTGGTTTGTATACGAACAATAAAATGTTGGCAACTGGTTATTACTGGTTAGTTTTTTTAATAAGTACTGTGGTTTTCACCAGATTGTATCAAACCAGATTGATTTTATTGGATATTTGCCACAGATTTTATTACTATTTTTTCCCCTGCAACATTCCAAAAAACATTCAAATAACTTCTAAATACAATAAAATAAGATTTTAAAAAGTAAAGTCAGGATAATGGAAAAATAAGATAGAATAGCAAAGTAAAGCTTGAGGTAAAATTAACACAGACAAATGTTCACTAAAAAGTCCTGCATAATTACAAAGGTAGATCACACATTTGTCACTGTTCTTCTAAGCAACCAAACCAAAGAGGGAAACCACCAGTAGAATGATTAATTGTACCCATATGATCATATGCAGGGTATTCATCTTTTTCCGGTCAGAGTTCTGAGAGCAGACTCTCCTGTGGGCTCATAAAAGGGGCATCCACCTGTGAGATAACAAACAGTAGCCTTGCATCTCAATAGTAATACAATGTCAAATTTCTTAAAGACCTTGCAGTAGGGTTAGGGCTAATGATAAAGTGTAGTTCAATAGCCTTTCTAATTCATTTTATAATATCTGGACTTATTTTATGAGACTTCTAGGCTTGGAAGTTTATAAACTTAAGCATTAATTTTTGTTCTGATTTAAAGTAATATATATTTACTGTGGCAAACTCAGGGAAAAAAAATTAGTAATTCCTCTAAATCCCACCATTCAAAGAGAAACATTATTAGCATTTTAATATAATTCTTAAGAATTTCTCAGTAGTCAGTAATCAGAAATTTTGCACTGTGAGAAATAGAAAAAGAGACGTTTTAAGATATTTACTGTTTAAAGATTTAATGGAGAGGGAGGTGTCATTGGAGGCATTCGTCTAGTTTAGGGATATAGCATGTTCCTTATAAATTATTTTGCTCATACCAATTTTGTTTTCAGCATATTTGAAGTGTCCTAAAGCACTGATACTTTGTTTCTTCCCATGTGAATCCTAATTGATCTGTAGCTCCTTTTCCTAAATTAGGTGAAGTGTAATGACAGTTTCTAGAACATAGCCGGAGTCTATCAGTCTCATGCTATCTGGGCTGAAGTAAGATGTGTGTGTGTGTGTATATCTTTCATATCACTTGGATAATGTTCGGTTACTCTTTTACCACCATTTAATGTATGGATTATTAAAACTAAATCTATGAAGAAAAACCCAATTTCTGTGGGGAAAAGAATTTTAACTTGGATTTGTTGACTATTTACTCTATCAGCCAAAATGGCAAGTGGTTTACTTGTATTACCTCATTTAGTCTTAATAATGGGCATATAATATCCCATTTTGCAGACAGGAGAACTGAGACCCAGAGACTTTACATAAAATGCCAAAGATCTAGTAGTTGGTTAATAGCAGAGTGTGGATGAAACACAGATTTATAATTCCACAAAGTCTGTGCCCCTTTACCTATATCATCAATAACTGTTCAGTGAATCAAATGTAAGTCTACTCTTTATACCCCAATTTTGGCAGATACATTCTATAAATCTACATTAAATGATTTGATCTGTGTCTCAGTTCTATATGTAAGATAGGTATAAAGAGACTTAACTTTTTTTTATTATCAGAGCCAAATGAGACAATATATATGTATAGCATGTGTCCAACACAAAGTAAGTTCTTGATAACTTGTAACTATTATCATTGTTACAGAAAGGAAAAAAAAAAAACAGACATTAAACAGATTCTGTGTTTGTTCTCTAGAATTGGTCAAATCAAAAGTTAAGTCTGTAAAAGTTTGGCCCATCCATTTGTAATCATAATTGGAGACTTGCCACTTCTTCAGTAAGCCCAAGTTATTTAGATATCATATAATATCTAGAAAAACCAAGGTGACAGACTGTTTTCATTATTCAAACATATAGGGAAAATTATATGCAGTTTGCATTTTAGAAAGGAACATTGAAAACTTAAAGCAGGTCAAGAATGGAATAACCAAGGCATTGACAGAACTTGAAAATTTGTGTCATAGGAAGAAGGTAGAAGGAAATACAGATGTTTAGTTTGGAGAAACTTGTAGGGATGGGAGGGAAGGGATAAGGAGGTAGACATGGAAACTAGATGTTTGTAAGACTGCTTTTGTGTAGGAGACTTATTTTTGATGACTATTTGGCAGAACTAGAGTCTCTGGATAAAAATTGCCCAGAGACAGATTTTTGCCTTAATTTAAGGAAAAACTTGTCACTTAGAACTATCTGAAGAAAGGGATGGCGGAATGGGCTACTTCAGGAAGTAGTGAGGTGTTTAAGCATAGATTGGACAGCCACTTGTCCTGGGAGATGTTGCAGTAAGAGATTTAATCATTGGATAAGGGCTACATTAAAGACCTGCAAGATCCCACACAGAGTCAGTGATGTCCATTCCGATCCCTGCTGTCTAATAACTGCTGCGTAGCTTTGACACTGATGCCAGGGCACCCGTTGGTATTGCCTGTTCTGCTTATTGTGATTTCCTTAGCAGTGCCCCGGCAGTGCTTCCTTAGCAGTGCCTCTGGCTGGCTGCAGCAGTTACCATAGGAATGAATGGTTTCTCTTCATTGCCGCTCTCAGGGGACTAGGATGCTATAGATCACAATGTAGTCCAGTCTTCTAGATTTGAATCTCTGACAGTATTTGGCTACTTTTTAAGCATATGATCTTTCAAAGAGAGTTATTTTATAATATTCTAAACTGATTCGATCTTTTAGTAAAAGTGGGTTGTCTAGTATCCAAAAACATGTAGGAAAGTTGGCATGTGGGAGGTACTCTTGAAAGGGAACAAGGGGACAGGTGGTTGTAAGGCCTTTTAAAATTAGCTGCCCGCTTTCAAGACCTTACAGGTTTTGTTCTTTGACATCATTAACAGGGTAACACTGTCATGTTAACTATTAGGCCTCATTAGTTTTTCCGTGCTTTCTTTAGCTCATGTTAGTGAGTTTTCATAAAAATAAGAGTAGAACACTTTCATTCTCTCTTCTCACACATTCAGTTTGGGACACTGGCAGTTTCAGTGCTGGTTGTGATTGAGTGGGAATCTGGTTCCCAAGGCTTTATAATTTCATCTTTTATTGTCTTTGTATGTAGATCATTATAAATACAACCCCTGGGGCGCCTGGGTTAAGTGTCAACTCTCGATTTCAGCTCAGGTCATGATCTTAGGGTTGTGAGATCAAGCCCCGTGTTGGGCTCTGCACTGGGCATGGGACCTGCTTAAGATTCTCTCCCTGTTCCGTCCCCCTGCAAAATACAACCCTTCTCCTTTTTTTTTCCCCCTGCCATTTTTGTTAGTTTTTGTGCCAGAATAGATGCAGTTAGGACCAAAGTTCAGACATGCATATTGATTCAAGGATCAAAGTCTAACAGGTAAAAGGCTAAAAACACTGTGGGCAAATCAATGTTGTTTTATTTTTTGTGTGTTTTTAAGGAACATTCTGTATTGACAGACTGAATTCGTGTCCATTCTTTTTGAGACTAACTTACTGGAGAGGAACTATTTGCTAATATAATGACTTTATGGCATTTACTTTTATTGCCCTATAATATCTTTTTCAGTATTTGATAATTTTTAGTTCACTAATATAGGGTAATTTTTAAAACACGTCTGTTTTGTTATGTTTTAAAAATAGAAATATCTTTATTGTTTTGACTGATTTTTAAAGGCAATACATGATCATTGTCTAAAATAGAAGAAATTTGGAAATGCTTAAAGTAGAAAGTGAAAGTGTCGCAGGCCACAGGTAATATAATTACTGTTAAGTATGGTTGGTCCTTACAAACTTACAGTATATATACACACGTATGTAATCATAAATCGGATTATACCATGCATGCTTTCTGTAACTTAAAAAATTTGGAATGGCACATGGTAATACTATAGACATGCTAAGGTTTTTTTAACAGCTATATAGTATTAATTTAACCAATCCTTGATCCCTAATTGTGGGGATATAGGTTGTTTTCTTTTGTTGTTGTTGTTGTTATATAATGAACATCTTTGTACATGTATCTCAGGTGCTTATTTATTCTAAGTAAATAATTAAATTCTTAAAAGCAGCATTGCTGGTTAAGGATATGTATATTTTAAACTGATCTTTGTTGCTAGATTTTCCTCAAGAAAAAAATTTACAGAACGTTTACTCCTCTAACAATGTATGAGTATGCCTATTTCTTTACTGAAATCAGCTTCTTCTGATTAATTTAATCAGCATCAATTTTTAAAAGCATCTGACAATATTTTTTCATGATTTAACTAACTGGTCCTACATACTAGTTCAGTTCTTGAGTTCTTGATCCTAATGTAAATATACTCTACAAAAATCTTAACGTGCATGTCTTTTGTATGCCAACAGAAAGAAGAAACTAAATCAAAGGCAATTATATTGCAAGAGATCATTCCTTTATAAGAGTTAATACTGAAATTGCCACTTTAACTCAGTGTAACTTAGGGGAGTTTCCCATGAGACTCTCCTTGGTCTTTTTGCTGAGACTCTTTGGTATATCTCAACTTATTTATTTATTTTTAAGAAGAATTTATTGGTCTGAAAGAGTGAATTACATTTTTAGAGCCATAAAAGTTGAAACTAAACTGCAGTTAAATCTGAAGTTAATTGCATTGGTGGGTATTTCAAAATATGTTTTAAATATAATACATTTTTAAAAATCTCTTTTAAATGAACAGGAAATTCTGACGAAGAAGAAGGTACTTCAGAATCTGAACTTTGGAAGGGCCCCCTACCAGAAACAGATGAAAAATCGCAGTGAGTTCTGATATTACTAGATAGTGCATACCCTTTGCTTTGGTAGAGAAGCCACAGCCATTCTTGATAACAATTAATGAAAAAGCTTATCATCATGAATGTCTGTTTAATGCCAAGGACTGCCTAGCCTGGTAAGATCAGAGTTTATTCCCAGTCATTTTTGTGGCCATAAACGGCTAACTCATTCAGCTTCCACTCAGTGAGTAAATCTTTCTTCAGCTCGCCTTGACAAGTGACCTTCTGGTCTTTGCTTAGAATCCTTCAGAGAAGGGCTTTTTACTGGTTCCAGAGCAGCCTATTCTTGATATTCTGATTATCATAAACATGTACAGGGAACCCCTTGAAGCTGTCTATGTACGGGTAAAAGTTTGCTTGCCAACAACTACCTTAACCCCGCAAAGACAGATAACTCAGTGTGCACATTGTTATCTGCCTTGGGTTGGAAGAGCTGTCTGGATGTGGCTGGAATTTTATCAACTCTTGTCATATACTGGGATGTTCAGCACTTGAGCTTTATATGTTAAAAGAGGATAAAATAAATACCTACTGCATAGAGTTTATTGTGAAGAGTTAATGAAATAAAGAATGTAAAGCACTTGGTACAATACCTACAAATATAAGTGCTTAATAAATTTTAGTCCCATTTTGTTAGTCTTTAGGCAAATTGGTTCATAATATTGAATCAATCTTAATTCATTAATTTAGCCTGATTATGAAACATCTTGCTAATTATGGTATGTTCTCAGTGTAATGGAATTCAGGTGTGTTGGAAAGATTTTTTTTGTGTGGATATTTTAAAAAGATTTATTTATTTGAGAGAGGGAAAGAGAGAGAGGGAGCAAGTGCAGGGTTGGGAAGGAGCAGAGGGAGAGGAAGAGGAAGAAAGAATCCTCAAGCCGACTCCCCACTGAGCACGGAGCCCGATGCAGGGCTCAATCCCACGACCCTGAGATCACGACCTGAGCCAAAATCAAGAGTCAGATGCTTCACTGACTGAGCCACCCAGGCGCCCCTGGATGATTCTTAATGTAGATTCTTTTTTTTTTTAATTTTTATTATGTTATGTTAGTCACCATACAATACATCATTAGTTTTTGATGTGGGGATCCATGATCCATTGTTTTCATATAACACCCAGTGCTCCATGCAGTACGTGCCCTCCTTGATACCCATCACCGGGCTAACCAATCCCCCCTCTGCCCTCTCCCTCTAAAACCCTGTTTGTTTCTCAGAGTCCATAGTCTCTCATGGTTCATCTCTCCCTCCCATTCCCCGCCCCCCGCATTTTTCCCTTCCTTCTCCTAATGTCCTCCATGCTATTCCTTATGTTCCACAAATAAGTGAAACCATATGATAATTGACTTTCTCTGCTCGACTTATTTCACTTAGCATAATCTCCTCCAGTCCCATCCATGTTGATGTAAAAGTTGGGTATTCATCCTTTCTGGTGGCTAAGTAATATTCCATTGTATATATGGACCACATCTTCTTTATCCATTCATCTGTTGAAGGGCATCTCAGCTCTTTCCACAGTTTGGCTATTGCGGACATTACTGCTACGAACATTGGGGTGCATATGGCCCTTCTTTGCACTACATCTGTGTCTTTGGGGTAAATACCCGGGAGTGCAATTGCTGGGTCATAGGGTAGCTCTATTTTTAAATTTTTGCGGAACCTCCACACTGTTTTCCAAAGTGGCTGTACCACCTTGCATTCCCACCAAGAGTGTAAGAGGGTTCCCCTTTCTCCACAACCTCTCCAACATTTGTTGTTTCTTTCCCTGTCCATTTTTGCCATTCTAACTGATATAAGGTGGTATCTCAATGTGGTTTTGATTTGGATTTCCCTGATGGCTAATGATGATGAACATTTTTTCATGTGTCTGTTAGCCATTTGTATGTCTTCTTCGGAGAAGTGTCTTTTCATATCTTCTGCCCACTTTTTGACTTGATTATTTGTTTTTTGGGTATTGAGTTTGAGAAGTTCTTTATAGATCTTGGATACCAGCCCTTTATCTGTAGTGTCATTTGCAAGTATCTTCTCCCATTCTGTGGGTTGCCTCTTTGTTTTGTTGACTGTTTCCTTTGCTGTGCAGAAGCTTTTTATCTTGGTGAAGTCCCAAAAGTTCATTTCTGCTTTTGTTTCACTAGCTTTTGGAGATGTATCTTGAAAGAATTTGCTGTGGGCGATGTCCAAGAGGTTACCGCCTATGTTCTCCTCTAGGATTCTGATGGATTCCTATCTCACATGGAGGTCTTTCATCCCCTTTGAGTTTATCTTTGTGTAGGGTGTTAGAGAATGGTCGAGTTTCATTCTTCTGCATATGGCTGTCCAATTTTCCCAGCACCATTTATTGAAGAGACTGTCTTTTTTCCATTGCATGTTTTTTCCTGCTTTGTCAAAGATTATTTGACCATAGAGTTGAGGGTCCATATCTGGGTTCTCTCTTCTGTTCCATTGGTCTATATGTCTCTTTTTGTGCCAGTACCAT
This sequence comes from Mirounga leonina, assembly GCF_011800145.1. Lineage (NCBI taxonomy): Eukaryota > Metazoa > Chordata > Mammalia > Carnivora > Phocidae > Mirounga > Mirounga leonina. The sequence goes on along the minus strand of NW_023270265.1, from coordinate 21,104,570 downwards.
GCTGTCTTGGTGATCACAGCTTTGTAATATAGCTTGAAATTGGGCAATGTGATGCCCCCCGCTTTGTTTTTCTTTTTCAACATTTCCTTGGTGATTCGGGGTCTTTTCTGATTCCATACAAATTTTAGGATTGTTTGTTCCAGCACTTTGAAAAATGTTATTGGAATTTTGATCGGGATGGCATTGAAGGTATAGATTGCTCTGGGTAGCATAGACATTTTAACAATGTTTATTCTTCTAATCCATGAGCATGGAATATTTTTCCATCTTTTTGTGTGGAAAGAGGTTTTTTAAACAAGATCACTTTTTTTCTGCAACCTTAACTTTTTTTTCCAGCCAAGTAAAGAATTCTTAGAAGTGTGGTCATTATAGATCAGATTATAAAAAAGTTATTACTGTAAATAAAGTATTGCTATCCTAGTTAAACTATGGACTAAACTTTTAATGGTATAACTTCCCATTGAAGAGCTTTATAGCTGAAATTGACAGAATAGGTCTTAGGATCAGCTCACCATTTTAGGCAGTGAAGATACTTGAGTAAATCCTTCTAAGAAGACTCTTATCAGGGGCGCCTGGGTGGCTCAGTCATTAAGCGACTGACTGCCTTCAGCTCAGGTCATGATCCCAGGGTCCTGGAATCGAGTCCCACATCGGGCTCCCTGCTTGGCGGGAGGCCTGCTTCTCCCTCTCCCACTCCCCCTGCTTGTGTTCCTGCTCTCGCTGTCTCTCTCTCTGTCGAATAAATAAATAAAATCTTTAAAAAAAAAAAAAAGAAGACTCTTATCATCCAGAACTTTTTGTGACCTTATAAATACTTGACATTGATCAAGTGTGGAACATCTAAGCCTACACAGAGAGTCAGTTAATTTCCTGTATTTAAGTTCTTACTACAGTTTTAAAAATTTTACTGCATTTCGCTGTCATGCTGGGGGAAAAGGGACAACAGCATGGGGAATACCAAATTGCAGATAATTTTTAAATCAACTTTATCTGATTCTGTAGTGTTTTTTTTTTTTTAATTTGAACATGGGTATAATGGCTTTGTGCATTCACTGTTATTTAAAACCAAGTAATGGAGTCCCATTGTGAATTTCTGATCTAAAAGAACTTTTTCTGAAGAGACTGGTAGACTGGATTTGACTTTTCCGCTTAATTCCCTGTCCCAGAAGGAAGAAAAGCAACTGTGTGTGTGTGTGTGTGTGTGTGTATTTAATCCTCACAGCACCTGTGTAAGGAAATACAATGTTCTCCTTTGTACAGACAAGGAGACTGAGCCCAGAGAAGTTAAGTAACCTGCTCATATAAGCTAATAAGTGACAGAGCTAGAACTTAAACACTGTCTGACTTGAAACCCTGTGGTATTTTTCTTTATCAGTCTGGTTCCTAGTGCTAATATTTATTTAGTACTTGACAGTTTTCATAGTATTTTAACACATTATAATACAATTTAGTATCTTCTTTCAGTCTTTGATTCATTGTTTTAGACATGATATTTACTGCTACAAATATGTATTTACTATTCCCAGAGCAATAAAGACCTACAGCCTAAACAGATTTTCCCCATTTCTAGGAGTAAAACTTGTATTTTTCCTGAAAATAGTTTTCTTTTTCATTCATTTCTTGATCAGACTATAATTTGAAATGAGAATGAACAGAGAAGTTATAAAGTCAACCAGAAAAGTAGAGAAGCAGTAACATGTCACAAAGCATGTACTTTAAAGTAAAATCTTAGGTAATAAATACATTTAGGGAGAGGTGGCAACATATAAAACACTTTAAATTTAATCAATTTGGGTATAGTTGTGATTATTCCAAAAGCTAAGAATTATTTGATGGCTGAGTCATGAAAAATATCAATATATAGAAAAATTAGCAAATTATATTGAGTTAAAATATTTTATTTCCATTAATCACATATAATTGTCACCTAATTTTTTTTCTGTAATTGTTGATTTTAATCAATATATATACCTTTTCTTTTAAATAGAGAAGAAGAATTTGATGACTATTTTCAAGATTTATTTCTGTGAGATGGAAGAGAGAAGCCCACATTCCTTAATGTGAAAGTACACTTTGAAACTCTTCACAAAAATTTTATCTACAAGTTGCAGCTTGAGTGGTTTATCTTCAGAAATAAAAATCCATCTACTCTCAAGATGTCAGCTGCTTTGGAAGTTTTTCAGTTCTATTGGAGACATGCTTCCCCATCCCTTTATATCTTTTCAGTTGCTTGTCGACGACTGCTCCATCTGTAGCTGCTGGAGGATGAAGCTAGTACACTGTACAGAGAGTCCATTGTGCCTGTATTTTGTAGGGGTTTTTGCTGTTGTTTTTACTCATTCATATTTATCTTCCCTTGCTTCAGTTAGTTTAAGTTATTAGAATTATTGGTGTCTCACAAAAATTATAAAATAGACTCATTATGTCTTTACCTTTCCTTTGATACACTGGCACCCCTCTTTTTAAGCACCTACTTTCCCATTACCACCTCTTGCTAGCTGCCTTTTTTTTTTCCCTTTGCTTACCTTTTTCTTCCTTCTCACCTATCCTACTTAAGGGACTTTGTTATAATCAAATTTGACTTCCCCAGTGTGTGAGAAGTTTATTACAAAGTAAATTAATACCATGGAGCAGCGGGGCACGGCAAATGAGGTCCCAGAAGTCTGAAACAGTAAATTAGGTTCACGAAAGTTGACTCTCCAACAGATAGATTCTATAATAAGACAATTTAACTGAATAATAGTATGTGCTAGATCTTATCTCAGATACAGTCACACAAATATGGATATACTTATATGCCAGGATATATTATAAAATGTAACTTTTTTGGGTATTGACAGCATTTTGCTGTCATGCTGGGGGAAAAGGGACAACAGCATGGGGAATACCAAATTGCTGATAATTCTTAAATCAACTTTATCTGATTCTGTAGTTGTTGGTTTTTTTTTAATTTGATCATGGGTATAATGGCTTTGTGCATTCAGTTATTTAAAACCAAATAATGGAGTCCCATTGTGAATTTCTGATCTAAAAGAACTTTTTCTGAAGAGACTGGTAGACTGGATTTGACTTTCCCGCTTGGTTCCCTGTCCCAGAAGGAAGAAAAGCAACTGTGTGTGTATGTGTGTGTATATATCATACTTTGCTGATCATACCCCTCAGAGTCAATGGATGTGCTTTAGGAGATCTAAGCACTCCTAAAATCTGTGTGTAAACTTCTGTGATTATGTGTACTTATGGGGGAAAAGGGTCCATAGTTTTCATCAAATTTTCAAATGGATTTATTGATTTTTTTAAAAAAGGTTTTAACCCACGTTTGTAAAGAGCAAAGAGATGGCTAAGAAGATGCATGATTTAGTGAAGAGAGGGCCTGTAGAAAGCAATCATAGCATTTCAATTATTTATTTATTTTTTTAAAAGATTTTATTTATTTGACAGAGACGCAGTGAGAAAGGGAACACAAGCAGGGGGAGTGGGAGCGGGAGAAGCAGGCTTCCCGCGGAGCAGGGAGCCCGATGTGGGGCTGGATCCCAGGACCCTGGGATTATGACCTGAGGCGAAGGCAGACACTTAACGACTGAGCCACCCAGGCGCCCCACGAAAGTTGACTCTCCAACAGAGAGATTCTATAATAAGATAATTTAACTGAATAATAGTATGTGTTAGATCTTATCTCAGATACAGTCACACAAATATGGATATACTTATATGCCAGGATATTTTTTTTTTCTTATTTTATTTTATTTTATTTTTAATTTTTTATTCTTATGTTAATCCCCATACATTACATCATTAGTTTTAGATGAAGTGTTCCATGATTCATTGTTTGTGCACAACACCCAGTGCTCCATGCAGAATGTGCCCTCCTCAATACCCACCACCAGGCTAACCCATCCTCCCACCCCCCTCCCCTCTAGAACCCTGTTTGTTTTTCAGAGTCCATCGTCTCTCATGGTTCGTCTACCCCTCCGATTCCCCCCGCTTCATTCTTCCCCTCCCGCTACCTTCTTCTTCTTCTTCTTTTTTTTTTTTTTTCCTTAACATATATTGCATTATTTGTTTCAGAGGTACAGATCTGAGAGTCAACAGTCTTGCACAATTCACAGCGCTTACCAGAGCACATACCCTCCCCAGTGTCTATCACCCAGTCACCCCATCCCTCCCACCCCACCCCCCACTCCAACAACCCTCAGTTTGATTCCTGCGATTGAGAATTCCTCATATCAGTGAGATCATATGATACATGTCTTTCTCTTTTTGACTTATTTCACTCAACATAATACCCTCCAGTTCCATCCACGTCGTTGCAAATGGCAAGATCTCATTCCTTTTGATTATATGCCAGGATATATTATAAAATGTAACTTCTTACTTTGCTGATCATACCCCTCAGAGTCAGTGGATGTGCTTTAGGGGATCTAAGCACTCCTAGAATCTGTGTGTAAACTTCTGTAATTATGTGTATTTATGGGGGGAAAGGGTCCATAGTTTTCATCAAATTTTCAAATGGATTTATTGATTTTTTTATAAAAAGGTTTTAACCCATGTTTGTAAAGAGCGAAGAGATGGCTAAGAAGATGCATGATTTAGTGAAGAGAGGCCTGTAGAAAGCAATCATATTATTTCAATTATTTTAAGACTGTTTTAAAGGACATTTAAACATGGAATGATTGGCATTAAATTGCAGAATAAGTAGTTTAGTGTCTTATTTTTAAATGGTTAGTATCAGAGATACTCCTTTTATTAAATAGTTGTTATTCATTAATTCAAATATTTATCAGGCTTCTATTATATGTGAGGCACTATGCTGGATGTTGCTACAAAGGAACTACCTAGGAAATAATTATACAGTCATTTCTAAACCATCAAAAAAACAGTAAATCAGTATTGGTTTGTTAATATTGAACATTGTTTTTAAATCCCCTTATTTCCTTAAAAAATTGTATTTTTTTAAAATCTCACAACTTACAGTGAATAAAATGGAATCTTGGTTTCTAGGGAAAAAGTGCTGAAATGTCCAGCAGCAAACTGATATTAGTATATATGTAGCTAAAACATGTTTATGATAAAAATACATTCATAGTTTAGTGATCATCAGAAAATAAAATTCCTATAAAATTAAATGATAACTAAAAAGCTAGACTCCTTTAAAATAGATCCATGTATTTGGTATTAAAAGTATGGTTTATGGACATTAGGTTCATTAGTAAATTTAGGTCATTATATATAATCATAACACTTAATCCATTCATACATAACTGAAGTCATATTTTTAAGGAGTCTTTGAAAAGGCCTCAAGATGACGAGTTTAAAGAATAATTCTCCAATAGACCTATCTCATATTTGGCTATAGTGCAGTCATTGGTGTTCAGTGGACCACCGTTTGGGATATGAAGTTAATGCTTTCTTCTACTTGCTGTTAAGCAAAGTTCCTATTTTTGCAGACCTTCAATAACAGCACATCTCTGCTCCTCAATTTGCTTTCTAGTAAATGAGGAGGAGAAGTTGTTTGAGCTGATAATTTGGGGTCCAAAATTACATAAAGCTAAAGGAAGAGTTTTGGGTTTTTTTAAAGATTTTATTTATGTATTAGAATATGAGCAGGGGGAGGGACAGAGGGAGCAGCAGACTCCCCAGTGAGCAGGGCTGGGTGGGGGCTTTCTGGGTTCATGACCTGAGCTGAAGGCAGATGCTTAACCGACTGAGCCACCCAGGAGCCCCTAAAGGAAGAGTTTCTTAAGCAGTTTCTAAAATAATCCTAAAAGTGGAGTTTCAAAATTATTTTAAGTAATGGAAACAAGGTGTACATGGATCACTTACTCAAGGTAATGACTTAATAGACAACACTCATGTTCATGTATATATTGAATGAGTTTTTCCCCCCTAAAGATATTTCGTTAACTTACAGGCACTACTCATTTATAGCTGTTTGTTATGACATTTATTCAAAATACTATTCGTTCATATTCACTGAGAACCTACCTTGTACCAGGCGCTATTCTCTCTAGGTGCCAGGATAGAGTTAGGAACAAAATAGATGAAAATAGACAAAAATCTTTCCTTTCACACACCTACATTCTAATGTGAAAGCAGCAATCCTATGATTCTAAATCTTATAATTTTTACTTGTGAACATAAAACAAATGGTGATTTTTTTTCCCCTGGCTGCTTAAAATTGAACGATATCTTCTGTATAACAAAACATTTGAGGTTCATAGTTTGTCAATTTGATTCGTTAAAATTTAGATACCTTTTGATAAAATCTGTGGCAGAATCTAGGGCATAATTATTATTATTTGGTCTGTGATTGTAGATAAGGAAGAAATCCTAAATTTCTCTGATGTCCAAACGTCCACCATGTAGTAATAGTTGATTGTCCTTAGTTTCTCTTGACAAAACAATATTTAGAATGCATGGTAGATGGTTCTAGTAATCTTTTTTTTTTTAAATAACCTCTGTTGAAGTTCTTCTAAACTGCTTTTGATAGTAAAATTCTTGCATAATCAAATCACATGCTTCTTAATGCATAACATTTATTAGCTGATTTAATTTACGCTAGGACTATCCAGGGAATGTCTTATAAACTGATTATTCTTTCAATGAAAAGAATAGAATATTAAAAAATATTCTGTTATGCATAAAATAATTGCTTTCACACTTGTGGAGAGGGATGGGCATAGGACAAAGACATAAACTGCCAAAAGCAGTGTGGTCTTCATCCTTCCATTATCAAGGATAAAAAGTAGAGGAAAGAGATGATGAGCATTTCAGATGGAATAACATTTAACATCCTATTACTTGTTTTGTGTATAGTACTTACAGATATAAGTTCTATACTATATTTACTTTTTTTTTTTTTTAAAGATTTTATTTTTTTGCGAGACAGAGAGCATGAGAGGGAGGAGGGTCAGAGGGAGAAGTAGACTCCCCGCTGAGCAGGGAGCCCGATGTGGGACTCGATCCCGGAACTCCAGGATCATGACCTGAGCCGAAGGCAGTTGCTTAACCACTGAGCCACCCAGGCGCCCCTGTATTTACTCTTAAGATGTGTAGATGAGAGATTTTTAGTTTAGGAAGGAATTTGAGGTATGAATTACGATTATTAATGTTATGGGCTGACTTATGTCACCCCCCCCAAATTCATGTTGAAATTCAACCCCCCAGTACCTCAGAATGTGATTATATTTGGCGATAGGGTATTTAAAGAGTTAATTAGGGTAAAATGAAATCATATGAATGGGCCCTAATCCAATATGATTGTGTCCTTATAAGAGGAAATTAGGACACAGACACACAAGAGGGAAGACTATGTGAGGGTAGAAGAGAAGATGGGCATCTACAAGCCAAGGGGAGAAGCCTCATAAGAAACCAACCCTGACAACACCGTGATCTTGGACTTCCAGCTTCCAGAACTGTAAGAAAGTAATTTCTGTGGTTTAAGCCACTCAGTCTGGTATTTTGTTATGGTAGCCCTAGCAAATGAATACTATTAGTAAGAACCTTTAAAAAAAGAATTGGTGACTGGTTTCAGGATTGCATTTCATTTTTATTTTATTTTTTTTAAGATTTTATTTATTTGCGAGAGAGAGAATGAGAGACAGAGAGCATGAGAGGGTCAGAGGGAGAAGCAGACCCCCCGCTGAACAGGGACTCCAGGATCATGACCTGAGCGGAAGGCAGTCGCTTAACCAACTGAGCCACCCAGGCGCCCAGGATTGCATATTTTTAATTTAAAACAACTTGGCTCCAAAAATGCACTTATTTTCATCTTATATTTTGAATTTTTGTTGAACTTTATTTTACTCTCAGGGTTTTCAGGCTAGCAATATATTTTCTTTTGGTGGTCATAAGAGTAGCGTATCTAAAGATCCTCTTACTCTGTTAGTTGATGGTGTGCTGAATGAAGTTTGCTGAAGCTCTTTTGTTTCTTCTGTTTTTCTTCAAAAGTAGAAACAATATTTGAAATTTCAGCCAGTCAGATTATAACATGAGACATGTTTTGGACTTTTTGTCATCACTGCCACCTCCTAAATCTTCTGTGGCTAGTAAAAAGGAGAAAAGCAGTAGTATTGGGAATCCGGGGACACACAGTGTTTTTATTCTAATACTCTCATAATGTTAGTATCAACTTTATAGCTAGTTAATAGTTTTAACACAAGTACTAGGGTTTTGACCATTTTAAAACTTGAATTAATGTTCAGAGTTGATCCATTTAAAAAACAATCTTATAAATGATTAACCATTTAACAACATCTGTTTCTCAAACCACTGAACTGCACAATCTGGGAATCTGAGTTGTTGCTTTGTGCCAACAAGCACAAAGCTTGTTGCCTGAAGATACAAGATAATGTTTTTAGTTCACAGAGACTTCTCAGGGTAGCAGGAGGAAAGTTCACAAGTAATTTTTTATGCAAATAAACAGAAGATCTATATCCGATATACTGAATACTAAAAGAAAGTATCAGGAGCCACTTAAAGAACCTGATATCCTGTTCATCATAAAATTGAGATAAAGATTAAATTTAATTGTACTAAGAAATACCTTTGCTTTCCACTTGCATTGTAAAATTGACCACTTTTGTTATCTTTTTTTTTTTTTAAGGTTATTTATTTGAGAGACAGAGCTTGAGCATGACGGGGAGAGCAGAGTGAGACTTGTTATCTTTTTGAAGTGCAAATCAGGTTATTGCTTTCCTATCTAAATCCCTTTAATGACCTCCCCTTGCTCTAGAGGACAAATCCTCAAGCAAGGCCTTTAAGGCAGCACTATCCGGCCTAACTGCTTTACCAGCTTTATCTGGTATTTTGCCCTGCTTGTTCTCTAGACTCCAGCTACACCAGTTTCTACGTTCTTCAGTTGCACCAAGCTTATTTCCACTTCAAGGCCTTTGTGCATATTCTTTTTTTTATTATGTTATGTTAATCACCATACATCATTAGTTTTTGATGTAGTGTTCCATGATTCGTTATTTGCGTATAACACTCAGTGCTCCATTCAGTATGTGCTCTCTTTAATACCCATCACCAGGCTAACCCATCCCCCACCCCAATACTTTAAGTGGAAAACCCAAAAGACTCCACCCCAAAACTGCTAGAACTCATACAGGAATTCAGTAAAGTGGCAGGATATAAAAATCAATGCCCAGAAATCAGTGGCATTCCTATAGACCAACAAGAAGACAGAAGAAAGAGAAATTAAGGAGTCGATCCCATTTACACTTGTGCATATTCTTTTCCTTCCTTCTTCCCCAACTCCTCCCCCTTTCTTGGCTTAGCCAAAGCCACCTGTGTTCAGAGTTTAGCATAAGCATCCTTCTTCAGGAAAGCCTTCCCCATGCTTCCTCTGATAGTTACATAAATTGTTCATGATAGATAATTAATTGTTCATTTATTGGTTTAATGTCTAGCTCCCCGACCAGGGGGTAAGCTCTGTGAGGTAAGGACCCTAACTTTCCCCAGGCCCTGCCGAACCCAGGGCCTTGTACAGAATAGACACCCAATAAATACATTGGTGAATGGATTATCAAGAAGTCAAACTCCTACTTTTATTCTGTTGAAGGACATCCTTAACCTTTTAAGCAAAATACTTTCTCCCTCCATGAATTTTTTTAAAATACCAGTAAACACAATGGAATCATCTAAAAAGAATGTTGTATTTTTTGGTTTTTGTTTTACAAAGCTCTTCCAGAAAGAGCAGATTTCTTGGTTAAACAATAAAAATTTCTTACAAAACCTTTTAAGTGCTGAATCTCAAGACAAAATAGGAAGTCATGACATTAGCATTCTGAATTCAAGGTAACATCTGAGTCATCTGATAAACTCATAATTGATCCTAAGCATCTTAACAGTGGCTTTCTGAAGATAATGTTAAACCAAACAGTGACTTCAGGAGTAGAAGTTTCATCAAGAAAAACCACTATATGGGGACATTTGAGACACAGTCAGTCTTGGAATAACTGTCAAGTCATCCCATTCGGTTGGCCAGCTTTGCTTTCATGTAGGGCTTCCTTAAGTCTGGAAGGGAGGCTGGAGGTCTGTAAAATCTTCTCATTATATAGAGAAGAATATTGAGCTCAGAGAGGTTAAGCAAGTTGCCCAAAGAAACAGCTAATGCGTAATGTTAGAACTAAAATTGTTTTCTCACCTAACTCTGATGCCACTGATTCTATGGCTTTTGTATTTCTAAAATCTCAGTATTCTGTGGAGGTACTCAGGAGCCACATACTAGAGTGGATGAAGAAGCCTAACCCCAACCCCTACTTCAACTGGACCAGTCAATTCCTCCTGGAATTATTCCTAAGAACTTGTTGGGAGTGGGGGTGGATATCTGAAAAGCACTAATCAATTTATTATAATTACTTGAAAAGCAAGTTTCCTGTTTGCATTTACTTACGGTTTTGTCATGTGAGATTAAGCTCAGCCTGACTCCTGGCTATTTTACAATGAGCAAAAACACATTCCATCTAACTAACCTTTTGTGGTCATATTTCCTTCTTCCTGTTTTTTCACCTCCTCTTCAAGCACCTTCATCTTTGCATCATACTCATCAGCTAGGGATTTCCATTCTACTCTGTTGTTCTGAAGACCATTCAGCATTGGTGTGATTTCTTTATGAAACCGTGAGAACTCCTAGAGAGAATTTTAGGTCAGAAGCTATTTAAATCATATAGTTGATTTTCAGTACTTTTCATATGCAGAGAAGGAGCTATAAGGAGTTGTCACAGTGCTCAGTGCTCAGAGCTGCTTGGATGAGCTTAACTCAGTGCCATGGAAACAGGAAAGACAGTGCTGTTTTCTGAGTACGTGTCATCTGTTCAATGTGCTCATGTCTGAATTCTAGTTTTTCTCCCACCCCTGAATGAAATTAGGGTAATTCCTCAAGCTACTTTGGAGAAACAAGTATACCCCTAATGGCTTTCCATGTGGGTGACTTCTGAATTTGGTAACACTTTGAAAGAAAAAGCCTCATCCCCAGATGATTATATATTTCACTCAATTTGTTTACTTACCTTATATACAAAAGTACAGACAAAATCAATAAATCCAACTTGAAGTTTGGGTAGTTCATCTTTTTTATTTCTGTCCATCATAGGCTAGAAAGAGAAATAAATTCTTTAAGGATAGTTTTCTAAGACTCAGGGAACAAAAGAAACTGATTTGTATCAATAATTTGTAATAAATAGTGTATTTTTATGTCAAGGTCTTTACAATAGGCTGTTGCTGCAGCACGGTCCTCTCCAGATCTCCTTGTTCCCAAAATTCATTTGCAACCAGAAGTGCCACCTGCAAATAAGAATAAGACTTGGCTCATGAAACTCACTCATTCATAGAGAATTTGCATTTTATTAGTATGAGTGACACTTAAGGATAACATATTAATGCTTGAGGCACTGTCACATCACGTGCTCTTTGGTTTTAGAAAGATGGCGCCTGGGTGGTTCAGTCGGTTAAGCATCTGGTTCTCAATTTCGGCTCAGGTCATGATCTCAGGGTCATGGGTTTGAGCCCCGTGTTGGGCTCCACGCTCAGTGGGAAGTCTGCTTGAGATTCTTTTTCTCCCTCTCCTTCTGCCCCTCCCCCTGCTCACGTGTGCTCTCTCTCTCAAATAAATCTTAAAAAAATAAAAATGAAAAATATAGATTATATTGAAATGGGAAGGGGAAATTTCTCTTGCCACTTCAGCATTCTAGGCCCATTCTGGGAGTACCTATCTCCTATTTGCTATTGCCACCACCTCTCAACAATAAAAAGGGGAGATGGGAGGATGTTTAATTCTGTTACATTTTGCTTCAAGCTCTGAAACTTCCCACACATCCTCCTCTTGTCCTACTTATCTGTTAGCTTCTAGCATATCTGCATGTACACACATGCACACAGATTAGAACACAGCTTTACTTGATTACAGGGTAAGGATATTTGAGGGTAAATTTATAGAGCTTTTAAAAACCCAATATCAAGTTTAATGAATACCCACTAGCTGCCTTATATTGGCATGAACCAGGCTTGCCAGGAGGAATCAGATGTGACCTTTTTCTTTAAGATGCTTCCAGTCTTGTAGAGATAGTCATGTAAACCATGTGGGTAAAGGCTATAACAGTAGTAGTATGAAGTGCTGGGGATTGAGGAGAAGGAAGTAAGGATGAGTTTCATAAAGGAGCTTGCATTTATGTTGCATCAAGGATGAATAGTAGTTTTTCAGATAAAGAGGAGGGGAAGACTATCTGCAGAGATAAAACTGAACATCCAGAGCTTAGCGTGAGAGATGGTGAATGGGAGAGAGTGCCAGGAAATAATCTGGTGAGTGTGAGTTAAGGACAAGGACAGGTAGTGACAGGCCATATAAGCTTTGCTAGGAAGTTTGATTCTCTAGAACGGTGATTCTTATTCCTGGAGCCCTAGTGCACCAAAGAGTACTAGCAGCCCCAGCCAAGAGAGATTTCAGCTAGAGTAACGTTGGTTTTTTCTTTCATATAAGTGGTCTTTATTGGGGGTGGGGTGGGGAGGACTTTACTTCTTTTTTAAAAGAAAGCTTGGAAACCTCTGGCTGTGGGGAGTTTAGAAGGAGAGGAGTGGCTGAGCAGAGCTCTATCTATAAATAATCCCAGCAGCAGCTCAGAGGAGGGCTGGGTAGCTAAGGATGAAGAAGGATCCCTTAGGAGGGTCCCGCCACCATCGTGCTGATGAAAGAGGAAGTCTGACCTGAGGCAGTAGCCAATGTGACAGACAGGAATAGGGAGGTGAACTTCATGCAAGGCCCCAGGTTTCTGGCCTGGGTGATTGTGCAGATAAAGAATCAAGGAGGAAGAACAGGCATGTCAGGGTGGAAGGAGCACAAGTGTTTGGTTTGGAATTTAATGGTTCTAATTATTCTATCTTTATTCATACAACCCACAATTATAGTTGAACCCAGTGAATTCTGGCCTTTCTTCCATGTAGGGTTTCTCCTAGAAGTCACTGAGGGAAAAAGAGAAGCTTAGTAAGAAATCAAATAGTAAACTGGTGACTCCTGACTCTCACTCCCTGAGGTTGGCAAAAAACTGGGGAAGGCACCCTTAAACATGAACTTACTATAGACAGTGCCTTTTAATTATTGATAACACAGTGAAGAAGAGGTTGTAGGAGCAAAACCACCCTTGATAGAGGAAAGCACTAATGATTCATCTTTGTCTTGTGCCAATTTATCTCCTCTGTTAAAAACTCAGACATTCCCTGAATAATTGTATATAAACTTTTTGCAGTCTGTTCAATGATAAGGAATTCTTTGCAGAAAGCATTTCCTTTCTAAGGTCCCTTCTCTTTGCCTTGTTCTGGGGCCTAACCAAATGACTTATTGTCTTATTGACACTTGTGAGCTCTTGAAAGCTAGTTATCTTTCTTCATTAGCAGAAATCCAACAGGGAACATTTTTTGTCTTAACGTCTCAAGTTTCATTTTTCTTTTTAAATTATAAACCGATTGTTTGTTCCAGGGTAATGAAAGATAATTGCTTACAAAATATATAGTCACATAATTGCTAGCTATAACAAAATTCCAAGATTGCCAGAATCTTCACGTTCGCTCTTACATGGATCTAGGTAGTACCTGTGCAAGTGACGGAAAAGGAAACATAACTGTACTCGCCTGACTTTGTACCTCCCAGGGTTTGGTTATAGCTGACAAGTCACATGCAGTCATCATCATTGCCCTTGAGAGAAAACAACACTTGTTAAAACAAAGATATGCAAAATATCTTTTTTTGCCAAAAGAGGAATAAAATTCTGACTACTTACATGACAATCTCCTTTTTGGTTGGATCAATGGTTACATATTTGATGGCCTCTTCTTCAGTTTCCATTTTTTCACAGGCATCAACAATTTTTTGAAACATGCTTCTCTTCCTAAAAAAGATACAGCTTTGCAACAATTTTAGCATGTAAGACCAGAGATAAAAAGTATCTTTAATATATGCTTTTCAGATTTCATGTTCCCACTTTGCATCAGATGTCCACATAGTGGATCTAAAGGGTCACAGGGGAGAAGAGAACAGGGAATGGCTGTTAACCTTGGCACAGAAAAGGTTTAAGACAGAAAAACCACAAGCCACAAAAGGAAAAAAGGAATTGGTAAGTTTGAATACATTAAAAAATTGAATACATTAAAACTAAAAGTAACATGTGACAAATTAACGTGACAAAACAACATAAACATAAAGGCCACAGTCTGTGATGAGATAAATGATGATAAAAAATGCATAAAACCAACAAAGAATTAGAACCTAAAATACATGAAAAGATGCTCAATGTCACTGGTAAAAAAATACAAATTTGAACATCAATAAGATACCATCTCTACTCAAATTGACAAGATAAATAAGTGAATAGATAGATGTAAGTGTGCCCAGATCAAAGGTAGTTCAGATACGGGATAACAGAAACTCTTGCACACTGCTGGTGGGAATTTAAATTGGGAAAACTACTCAGGAGTGCAGTTTTGCAATGTAGTATTAAGACTGAAGATTTGCAAACCCTATAGCAGTCCCGTTTCTAGGCATGTACATTAGAGAAACTCACATGCGTACAAGGATATACAATACAGCATTGTCAACAATAATGAAAAGTTAGAAATGATCTAAATATCCATGTGTAGAAGAACAGCTGAATTCATTATGGCATCTTCATAAAGTTGAATATACAGTTAAAACTAATGAACTGGATCTTCATATACCACCAAAGTAAATCTTTAAAACATAATGTTACATGAAAAAGCAAGTTGTAGAAAAGTATGTACAGTAGGATACCATTTATGGACAATTTTCAAACACTTAATATAAAAACATGGATGGAAAGGATGAGTACACATCAACATCAGAATGATGGTATCTGTGAGGGAGAAGGAGGGGCTTTTTGTGGAATGAGATGGGATGCCTCAATTGCATTACTTTTTTTTCCATAAAAAAAAAAAAAAGATCTCAGATGGGTGTGGCAAAATCTTAGCATTTGTCGAATCTGGGTTATGGATGTTTGGATATCAATTATGTTATTCTAAGTATCTGTCTTCATCTTCGGACTATAGAATAACTAAATTTGTAATTAAGAAGGACCAGAGAGGCACAATTTGATACTACCCATCTAAGTCATTAAAGAGTTGGACATTATAACTAGTTCACCTTGTTCTAATCTGTTTTCACCAACAACTTTATAGTTCACTGACAAGAAAATGGGCAGAAGCTTGGAGTCTCTGGTCTCCTTGGTTATTATTATTGTAAATAGGCTAGTGCTCTGCTGTATGTAACTCAGAATTATGTGTTTGGTTAATGTGCATCAGTATCACCAAGATTTTTTAGTCCCAGGTTCCAGAAGAATCAAATGTCTGATCCTGCAACTCTAAATATCAGACCCTGGACCATGATGAATCCACCAGGACCAAGATCACCTCCTAAGGCTGTGTGGCATCACTCTTTGGGCAATGCACCAACCTTGCTGTACATCCTTCAGTTCGAACTTCTTCAGACAACAAACTAATTGACATTAGGAGGTTAGTTTTTTAAAATATGTTTTCAGATGTCTAGGAAATTATCAGGTACCTTGAGGGTATTCTACTGATGATCCAAAAGGAAAGTGAATAAATGTGTGTGTGAAGAAATGCCTTTTAACTTGAATGCAGTGGGTCATTTATGCAAGGCAGAAACACATAGAGCGTAAGGGAGTTCTGTACTTACTTGAAATATAAAGCCAGGTCAGTTGCTATTATTGCAACTTCAAACAAATGAATAACTGTTTCAAACTGGCGTTTATTTAGGTTCTGGAAGATATTTAAACTCTGTAAGATAAAAATTCACATAAATGGGACTATTTAAAAAAAATCACAATAAAGTGCAAACATTAATTTGCCTTTGATTCAACAAATAAACCAAACTATGCCTAACAAAATAAAGATAATTAGCATGGAAGAAAGCTTTTAGCTTTCTCTCTTGGGTTAAGTTACCCCTCTACTTTGAGTAAGGTAATTTAAACTATAAAAATAGATATTCTTAGCAAATATTCTTGTAATCAGTGTATAAGTTTGGGGAGTAAATAAAAGTGTTTTCTCCAGGATCATTTATAAATATAACAATAAATTTTAATTTTGCTTATATTAATGGAGGGGTTTTAATAAAGAATATCTGGTACATCCCATTGTTAGATATGCTGAATTATCCACCAGATAATTTTAGAGTAATCATAGAAGTTGTTGGAAAACTTTCAGAAACTACAAGTTACACTAGTACTCATGTATATATCAGAAAAAAAAAATAATGAAATCCTCTCAAGTTGTTCTTAAAATGTTTTCTTGCAATTATATTTTACAAAAACTTAACTAGACCTTTCTTCAAAGAGTTTCCCACTAATACTCTCCTCATATATGGATCAGCTTCATAGTGTCCTAGAAAATGAGAGTAAATTTGGGAGTGGTTTTTAAAAGCTCTCATATTCTAATATGTATCATTTTGATGAGTACATTATTTTATTTTATTTATTTTTAAGATTTTATTTATTTGTCAGAGAGAGAGACAGGGAGAGAGAGATTGGGGGAGAGAGAGAGAGAGAGAGAGCACACACAAGCAGGGGGAGTGGCAGGCAGATGGAGAAGCGGGCTCCCCTGCTGAGCAGGGAGCCCGATGCGGGGCTCGATCCCAGGATCCTGGGATCATGACCTGAGCTGAAGGCAGACACTTAACTAACTGAGCCACCCAGGGGTCCCTTGATGATTACATCATTTTAAACAACAAACTACACCTAGTTAATAGTACTGTAACAATATGTATCATTTTGCAAAAGGTCTCATATTCCAAATAAATCATTTTAGGCATACAGGCCAAAGGACAGATGTATAGTGGTTTTGCCAAATGAAGTTGACGGTTATAAAATACATATGTAGACCTGAATCACATTCTTATCTTTTTTTCTCATTTTCTTTTTAAAGATTTTATTTATTTATTTGACAGAGAGAGAGAGAGCACAAGCGGGGGGCGGAGGGGCAGCAGGCAGAGGGAGAGAGAGAAGCAGGCTCCCTGCTGAGCAGGGAGCCCGAAGACCTGGGCCTTGATCCCAGGACTCTGGGATCATGACCTGAGCCAAAGGCAGATGCTTAACCGACTGAGCCACCCAGGTGCCCCTTCTCACTCATTTTCACTTTCATCTAAAAACATGGACAAATCTTCTAATTGAAAAAACCCTGTCTTAATTCTATATACTTTTTATTTTCTCTTTTCTTTCATATCTAAGGATCTTAAAAGAAGAGCTTCTAAGTAGTTTCTTTATAACCTATGGATATAGATTCATATAAAAGATCCTGCTTCTGTTTTATATTAGTGGCTAGAAAGCCCTTGACCAAATTTGGGGCCCATGTCTTATACCTTTCGCTGTATACATTTTGGGACTTTACTATAATTCATCTTCATTTTATTTTTCCAGTAGTCCTATTTCTTTTTCTTTAACACCCTCCCACCCTTGTTTTTGTATTTTTGGAAGCTCCAATAAAATTTTTGGGAACAAATTGAGTTAATAAACATATATACACACATGCTTTTTTTTTTTTTTTTTTAGTAAGCTAAGGCAGAGCCAAGTGATTAGAGCAGGAAGAAATTAATACAAGATGATCAACACCAAGACATCCAGATGACGTTACTAAAATATGAAGAATTGGGGTGCCCGGGTGGCTCAGTTGTTAAGCATCTGCCTTCGGCTCAGGTCATGATCCCAGCGTCCTGTGATTGAGCTCCGCATTGGGCTTTCTGCTCGGCGGGAAGCCTGCTTCTCCCTCTCCCACTCCCCCTGCTTGTGCTCCCGTTCCTGCTATGTCTGTCTCTGTCAAATCAATAAATAAAATCTTTAAAAAATAAATAAATAAAATATGAAGAATTAAGTATCAGATGAACATCTATGCAGAAAAAGCAAGTCACATGTAAGACAAAAAGATTAGCCATATACAGCTCTTCAGGGCAATACTTCAATGCCAAAAGACAGTGAAGCAATGTCCTCCAATTTCTGAGAAAAAGCATGATGCAAGACCTTTATGTCCCGCCAAACTGATCTTCAAAAACAAATGTAACAAACAGGTATTCTTAAGCATGTACTTAGTTTAACCTCTCTTGGAAAAACTACCATTTCAAAAACCTAGCCAATCAACATGTGAGTCAAAATAAAATACAGAGGAATGGAGAAGCCAGAGTAAAAGGATTGATTGTAAGTATTGGGCCCATTTAAAAGTAGAATTAAGAATAAGCAATTGTGTTGGAGCTAGAGAGTATTATGCTAAGTGAAATAAGTCAGAGAAAGACAAATGCCATATGATTTCACTCGTATGTGGAATTTAAGAAACAAAACAAATGATCATGGGGGAAAAGAAGAGAGAGAGAGGCAAACCAAGAAACAGACTTAACTACAGAGAGCGAACCAATGGTTACTGGAGGGGGAAGGGTGGGGACGCGGGGGAAATAGGGGATGGGGATTAAGGAGTGCGCTTGTCCTGATGAGTACCTGTGTTGTATGTAAGTGTGTGGAAATTATCGAGCAACATGTGAATTTTATAAATACTGATAATGGTAAAAAAATGCTAATGATAATAAACACCTTACAAAACAGACGAAGATATGGGAAGAAGCAGAAGTATTTTCATTGCTTCATGTTTTATAGTGAGTTAATAGATAGTATAAAGTTAATACATATAGGCGAAAAATATCAAAATTCTAAATGCTGAGCTATAGTTTTTCACAATTTCTCATTTGTTCATTGTAGAGGGCTCTTTAAGAGCTAGTAGCTCTTGTTTAAAGACACAGTGTCTAAAGCTCTGCAATTCCTTCCATTTCCAAAATGTTTCTTCTATTAAATTCAAATAGAATTACATAAAGATAAATGGAAAACTAATCAGCAATGAAAATGAATCACTGATATATACAACGCAGACACATCTCAAAATCATTGCTTTGTATGAAAGAAGCCAGCACAAAAGAGTACTTGTGTAATTGCATTTACATAAAATCTACAAAAATCTAAACTAATTTATAGTGACTGAAAGCATTTCAACAGTTGTCTAGGGCTGGGAGCAGAGAGGTACGCACTGCAAAGGGGCATGAGGAATGGTTTGGGGTGACAGAAATGTTCTATATCTTGATTGTGGTGATGGTTTCTTAGGTGTATAAAATTATATAAACTCAAAATTATACACATTGAAGGGGTGCAGTTTATTGTACACATATTATACTTTAATAAGGTGATTTTAAAAACATAACTGACTTTAAAAAAAAAGCTTGGATAGTATGATCCCATTTTTCTAAAATTGTTTCCATTCTGCCTGTATACTCACAGGTGGCCACAAGAAGTTCATCAGGTGGTACTGAAATAGCAATTTTTTGAGTGATAGTATTTGAAATATTTTTTTTATATTTGTTTTTTAGTTTTCCCCTGTCGTTGAGTTTTTATATTTGCAAGTGTAATTTTTACAACCACTATGGAGTCACTGATTTTAAAAACATGTATGTATGTAATATTCCATTTGTCTTCCCAAGGACTGTGCTGAAAACCTAAGGTGGGGACAGGTGGCCCAGAGCATGAGAGGAGGCCCGTTTCCCAGCTGACTCCAGCAGGGCCCAGGCGTGCTCAGCTGCTCTCCCTAGCCCACAGAAAGAGTCTATGTTTGTTCTCCTCTCCTATTAAAATGGCAGTAAACATATCAATTCTGAACAGTACACCAAAATAGGTAGGAATGACTCCAGTACATCCTGAGTAGGGCTTTCAGGTGAGGTGAGGCTGGAGAAAGTACAGGCTGTTCCAGCCTTCAGTGTGGTACCTGCAATACCCATCAGAAGACATTGCCAACGTGTTCATGGCTCGATGGGACCATACACAGGATATTTCATTGCTTCTTCACTCCTTTGTATAGGATGAAGTTGGTATGGAAAAGCATAAATAGAATTATCATAAACTCTGTAAGGAAGTGTTTTGAATAATAACAGGGTTCTGTTAAGCTGAGCAATTCATTTTGTTGTTTCTACAATACATGATGGCATTAAAGTTTATACTCTTACAAATTTGACTAGCAAGTTTTCCACCTGTTGACTCAGGTGAAAGAGTGGACTTCTGTCTGGTTTGGAATACGGGTGTTTCTTAATCCTCAGAACTGTGAATCCCACTCTACTAGGACATAAGGACATTTTAATATAAAGCCTCATAATATACAAAACAAAATGGCTGAGTAATGACCACTAAATGTCAAAATTGTTATATAAATCATGAGGATGCCCTTATTTAAATGCTTTTAATGCAAACATTTTCTTTATACGAAAAAGTAAATGAAACAACAATACTGTCTCCCAAAAGTGTAAAAAGAACATCTGATGGCTAAAAATTTCATTTTTCTTAGCGTTCCATTTGCCTGCTCATAAAAAGCTCTGTGATTGCATTGCCTAGCGACTCTATTTACAGGCCTTGTAAGTTTGCAGTTAGCAGGTTGGATAGCATTGTAGACAGGTCCTTGCCAAGGTGGTATGGATTACTGAGATGTAGTATGACTTTTTAGAAAGAATAATAAGCCTTTATATAGCCATCAAAACCAGTTTCAGACTCCAGAGTAAATAACATTAAAAGAGATGGAAAACAACAAGTCTATTATAAACCTTTAAATTCCAGAAAACCGTATGAGATACGAGGACCCCCACCCCACCCCCACCCTCCTACCCCCCTCCCAAATGTTAAGCATTTAAACACTTGGTTGAAATTCTTTTTTTTAAGATTTTATTTATTTATTTGACAGAGAGAGAGAGCAGAAGCAGGGGGAGCTGTAGTCAGAGGAAGAAGCAGACTCCCCACTGAGCAGGGAGCCCAATGTGGGATCGAGCCCAGGACCCTGAGATCATGACCCGAGCCAAAGGCAGACGCTTAACCGACTGAGCCACCCAGGGTCCCCTTGGCTGAAGTTCTTAAAATATATTTTGCTTTAGTAGGAACACGTAAAATTAAATAATAATTTATATTCGACACTACCTGCTTGTGGTGTCACATAATCAGTGACACCACTGATTATAAAAAGTAGAGAAAATTCTTGCTCAAAAATATAAGATTGTCCCAACAAAGACTCATAACAAATTAGTAACAGCAATTTATTCTTGTCTTCCTGAATTACTTTCAATTCTATTCCTTTTAATTTTCATAGAACAAATAATATCATCATTTTTATGTTATAAATGCTACTGCAGGGAGAGGTTCTGGCTTTACACCAGAATTATCATTCTCATTAAAAATGCATGAGGTGCCTAGGTGTCTCAGTCGGTTAAGTGTCTGCCTTTGGCTCAGGCCTCATGATCTCAGGGTCCTGGGATCGAGCCCTGCATCAGGCTCCCTGCTCAGCGGGGATTCTGCTTCTCCCTCTCCTTCTGCCTCCCCACCACCCCCCACTCATGCTCTTGCTGGCTCTATGTCTCTCTCTCTCTCAAATAAATAAATAAAATCTTAAAAAAAAAAAAAAAACGAAAAATGCAAATTCCTGGGCCAGAATCCCAGAAAGCCCCATCAGTAAGTGCAAAATGAAGCCCAGGAACTGTTTTTAACATTCTGTACACCCCCGCCCCGTGAATTCTGATGCACTCGGTCTGGGTCCCCCTGTGTGGGTGCGGCATCAATCACAGGCTATTAAAAACACTCAAGTTTTTTTTTTTTCTTTTTTTTTCTTTTTCTACCTTTCTGCTTGGTCACTCTGCCTTACAAGTTTCCCCACTTGGCTTTCTTTACATTATTTGGGAGAATTTAGTGTTATCTCTAGACTTGAGCATATTTCTGTATGTTCCTTCCCTGAGCCTTTAATAAAAGATTGTTACAGAAACTGAGAAAAGCTCCACCCCCCAGAGGGCTTATTTCTCCCAACTGAGCACGTGTGATTCTCAACAAGTTCTCTGCTATGACAAGTGTTTCCCTCCATCTAATAAGGACTCGTTTTAATCAGTTTTGGTTTGGAACCTTCTCAAGAGATTTTTTTAAAGTATAACTATATTACATATCCACAACTTTTCCACAAGCCTATATACCCTTAAATAAAATTCATAAAAGGAAGAATGACGGCCTCCTATGGAATGTTAGTAGTACATGACATGTGCAAATCAAAGTGAATTCAAGACCAAGCTTCCTGCACAAAGCTGTCCCTGATCCCACCCCTCTGCTCCCCTATGCCCTGCCTACTCCTAAATGTGGGATCTCCTTCTAGAATCTCAGAGCATTACCAGTGCCTCTCTGACGGCAGTTGTCTGTTTCTGTCTTATATGCTAATTTCATGCTTACCCCCCCTACCAAAGCTTGACTTCCTCAAAGATACAAAGCCTCACAGGGCATGCCCCATGAATAAGAAAATCATTGGCTATCTAGCCTCCTTTCCTCTTTCCATATATATATATATATGTATATATATACACTTTAGGATGCACAGGGCCCTCTCACATCTACATAAGCTTTTTATTCTTTCTCCACGGACCCACAGAGATTTTGTCTTTCCCTGGCTCTTTTCTATCTCCGCTCCTTCCAAACTGGTTGTTCAAAACACTTGCAAGATAGCCATTTCTAGCAACTGACTTCAATAAGGATATAGACTGTCAACTGCCATAACTCAAGGCCATCCTCTTTCTAAGCATTTTCTTGGGTTATTGCTTTGATCCAAAGCTTCTGAGCTGCCCTGGAGAAAGGCTCATGTACCTCATCCTGCAGGAGAGTCTTACTGTACTCCAGGTGGTGCCTCTCCAGAATGGAAGATCCATGAAGCTTTGCTAATGGAGACGTGGATCTAGGAGGAAGAGGATATGCCATAAGTTTAGCTGCTTAGAGATTACAGTATAGAGTCTTTACTCTCTGAGGACGTTTTCCATTTCTTCCTTCTCCCTCTCCACTAATGACTATGAAATGATCGAAAGTAACACATCGGGACTGATGTTTTAGATTTAGAACGTGAGAATACGCTCTTTATTATTTTTTATTTTTTTTTAAAGATTTTTTAAATTTATTTGACAGAGAGAGACACAGCGAGAGAGGGAACACAAGCAGGGGGAGTGGGAGAGGGAGAAGCAGGCTCCCCGCAGAGCAGGGAGCCCGATGCGGGACTCGATCCCAGGACCCTGGGATCATGACCTGAGCTGAAGGCAGTCGCTTAACCAACTGAGCCACCCGGCGCCCGAGAATACGCTCTTTAAAAAAACTCTAAAAAAAACCTAATTTGTTGAATGCATAAAAAGACTGAATTATTTAAATTAGGAAGTTTGGTTCATCCCCTGCATCTTTAAAATCTTTAGGTTCCCTGGAGCTTACGGCACTGGCCTGTGACTCTCAGAACATGGAACAAACCTGTTGAAGGCCCACAGATCATTTGCATGGAAAATGTTTATTAAGAATTTCCAGGAACTGGGGCACCTGTGTGGCTCAGTCAGCTAAGCATCTGCCTTCGGCTCAGGGCATGATCTCAGGGTCCTGGGATCGAGCCCCGCATCAGCCTCCCTGCTCAGTGGGGAGCCTGCTTCTCCCTCTCCCCCTCCCCCCACTCTCAAGCTCTCTCTCACTCTCTCTCTCAAATGAATAAATAAAATCTTTAAAAAAAAGAATTTCCAGGAACCAAAATAAAAATGATTATAAAGTGATCATTTCTTTCCTCCTTCAGGACAGGGATATCAATTTTAAAGTTAAAATTCCCATTTGTTAATGGTTAGGTCACAGCTTTCTATAAGTGGGGACTGCAGTCTTGGGTGCCCTGTCTTCCTTCAAGTCTTTCTGTTTGAGGAAGGGGAAACCCTCGAAAATAACAGGGAGAGAGAGGAAGTGATGGAGAGAGGCTGAGGCCAAAGGCTTACACAGGTAATGTGAAGACTTTGTTATAGAAATATGGAACGAATAAATAATTTTTTTTAAATTTATTTATTTGACAGAGACACAGCGAGAGAGGGAACACAAACAGGGGGAGTGGGAGAGGGAGAAGCAGGCTTTCCGCCGAGCAGGGAGCCCAATGCGGGGCTCGATCCCAGGACTCTGGGATCATGACCTGAGCCGAAGGCAGATGCTTAACGACTGAGCCACCCAGGCGCCCCTAAATAACTTTAAGAAAGGAAGAAATCAGAGATAGGGGAGGCAGCCTTAGTAGAGAAGTTTCATCTTATTTCAGAAAGAACAGAACTTTAGGGAGTAGAGGAGATAGTAACAGGTCACTAACAAGTCTGGTAACCCACATGCATTAGTTAGGGAACAATCAGACTGTGTCTGAGCAATATGATAATTGATCATAATTTTAGCCCATATTTAAATACCTCCTCTGTGTCAGTGCTGGAGATTTAAAAAATTAATTAAAGCTCGATTCCAGTCAGAAAAGAATGGTGTCTTTAATTCCTTTGGGTTTAAAATAAAGAAAGATTTCTGGGGAGTTAGCGATACATCCAGTCTCAGAATAACACCTCCCCAATTACTTATTAATACAAAGGAGAAAATGTACCTTTACATAAAGAGATCTCCTAGATATTGCCCATAAATAATTTAACTAAACCTCATAAATAATGGGACAAATTGCTATCATGGGCCTCCTGATGTGCTGAGAAGGGCATCATCCATGTTGAATTCCCACCAAAAACGTTTACCCTGAGTCTGGTAATCAGGAAACCACTGGGAAAACCCAAATTGAGGGCTTTCCTGCACCAGAACTGGCCCAGACTCAAAAATGGCAATATTCAGAAAGACACAAGAAGGTTGAGGAGCTATTCCATTCAAAGAGATTAAAAATACTGGACAACCAAACACAAGGGGTGATCCTTGATTAGATCCTGAATCAGAGGGGATAAAAAGCTATAAAGGACATTATTGGGAAAATTGGAATCATTTGAATAAACATTCTATATTGGATAATAGTATTGTACTAATGTTAAATTTCCTCAGGGTGATCATCATGTTGTGTTTCTATGGGCAAATGTCTCCCTTATTCTTAGGAGATACATGCTGAAACATTTCGGGGTAAAATGTCATGATGTCTGCATGACTCACAGATGGTTCAGTAAAAAGAAAAAACTAATTTATATACATACACAGACACACAAACATATGTATAGACATATTTGGAGAGAAAATGAATTTGGCAAGATATTTTAAAAGTAAATTTCAGAAATGTTATTAAAAGTTTCCATGGGATACTGAGAAAAAATATTTTTTTAAATCACACCACCCATCGGGGTGGCTGGGTGGCTCAGTCGTTAAGCATCTGCCTTCGGCTCAGGTCATGATCCCAGGGTCCTGGGATCGAGCCCCACATCGGGCTCCTGCTTGGCGGGAAGCCTGCTTCTCCCTCGCCCACTCCCCCTGCTTGTGTTCCTTCTCTCGCTGTCTCTCTCTCTCTCTGTCAAATAAATAAATAAATAAATAAAATCTTTAAATCACACCACCCATCAATAATTCTCTGAATTTTGGAAGTCTGGCAACAGTAAGCTTGAAGTATGGAAAATAGCTAGTTTAGACTGTGTGACTGTCCCGAGAGAAAAATAACCAAAGGAGAGAAACTCAAGCAACAGAGATCATGGTGTGACTTGACTAGCCAACCTACCAGTTTTCCTGGTCTTTTCAAGAATGATTTTTGGAAATTAAGACTACAACAAGGGCAAGTGTTGGTAAGAAAGTGCTAAGGGGTTTTTTTAAGGTAGATGAGTAACATCCCAACTTCCTGAAGAAATCTGAGGAT
Organism: Mirounga leonina; assembly: GCF_011800145.1. Lineage (NCBI taxonomy): Eukaryota > Metazoa > Chordata > Mammalia > Carnivora > Phocidae > Mirounga > Mirounga leonina. The sequence continues at coordinate 21,078,872 of NW_023270265.1, read as the reverse complement.
TATAGTGGGGGGGGGGGCACCACTGTCAGTATTCCCTGGAGAATTTTGAGGTGGTGGAGGAGATGACTGAAGACTGGATACAAGTAAATTTTATCCTAAAATTTAAGAAGCAGAAAATGACACAATCTGTAGATGACAGAACAGGAAGATTGACCTTTATCTCTGAAACAGTTTAAACTATTTCGGAGTTTGTGAGCACTTACAGAATAATCATTAGGAAATCCCAGAGAAGGTTTAGAAGGAGAACATGAGGCCAGGTTGATGTTATGGACACTTCTGTGACAGGGTTGGTGGGAGTGGAAGGCCATGGACCCTCTGTGTCTGGATTTCAGCGAAGCAGTTGACAGGACACCTCAGGATACCTGCAGTAGGTGCTGGAATAGTGAGTGTATCCACTCACACAGCTGGGCGGCAGAGCCCAGTGAGTGTGCTTAATTGACTGTCTTCAACCCTGGGAGTAGGTTTCCAGGCTGGAAACCCTGGGCCCCAAAATTTTGCCCTTGCTCTTGTTCTGATGCATAATTTTTATCAGTGACTTGAATGAATATTAATGGAAATCATGACTAATTTTCCAATGATAAAAAACTGGAAAAAATAACAAATCCATTGGCTGACAGAGTGTGACAAATGGCGATTTCAATTAAGAGTGAAATGAAGAATCAAGAAGATGAAATTTAATTAAGATGAAATATAAACCACTTCAGATCCTGTCTGGATTATTGTGTTAAACCCGCATTTAAAGAATGACATAAATCCGCATTTAAAGAATGACATAAAAACACTAGACTGGATTCACAGAAGAATAGCAGATAAAATGACATGTGTGGAAACTTACATATAAAATGGTTTAAACAACTGGGTGTGTGCAACCAGGAAAGGAGGGGGGAGAAGAGATAATTCTCTTTAATATGAAGGAATGGCCTGTGGTTGAGAAATTATACATATTCTAGCAGCTCCAGAGAGAGACCTGAATGGGACAAACAGATGTGATTGGGAGACCAGTTTCAGTTCAGTATCATGAAGAACATCCAACCATCAGAATCACCTAAGAGAAGAGCGGTGTGGCCTGTGGGCCATTATGGGAAAAAACCGGATGTGGACTTGAGGACATCGGGAGGAAGGCAGTCGAGGAGAGGCCTGCGTTGGATGGGGGATGGGATAAATTCTAACATTCCTCATATTTTTGTCCCGGTAACGGCGTTTCTTTGGGGACAAGATGGAGGAGAGTAAAGAGGCAGAAAGACAAGAGGGCTGAAAACTTAAACAAAAAGAGAGGGTGAAAGGAACGAAGGAATCAGTAAGCTTAGAGTGAAGCAGAAAACAAACTGGCTGGCAAAGTGAAGGGAACAAAGGGAACAGGAGAGCCGGAGGGAACAAGAGACATCTGAAAATCGCAAGGTTTTTAAGGCATTGTCAGAGGGTGGGCTAAGGCTGGCTGACGAGGGTGGAAACCAGAACCAAGGGGGCCAGACATTTCGGAGACAAGAAATCGGACCACGGGCACAAGGTCCAGCCAGGAAGCAGAGTCATCTGTGTCCCCGGCTGCTTCATGTCACCCTCCATGGCGACCTGATTTGTCACCATCGATATGGGAATAGTAATCGTGTTTCATTCAACCTTTTCATGAACTGCTTTTGCCAATGTCCTGTCTCCATATCTCTGTGGACTCCTGAGCAGTTCTTCCAGAACAACAGGGATGTGAAGAGCCTCAGCGAGCATCACTACTGAAGGACAGCGTGCAGCAAGGCTGTGTGATCACGGTGGCGCAGCCGAGCTGCCAGAACCAAGGATACCCGTGCTGACGTGCCCGCGGCAGGGAAACCCGCACATGGGTCACAGTCCTTCCACGGCCACATATTCTCAGAGAGAAATGGCGGGAGACGTTCAGCTGATGGAGGGGGGACCCGCCTGGACCCCACGTGCCCCGCCAAAGCAGAGACCTCAGAGGTCACTGCGTCCTTCCTGGAGGCCAGATGCCACATCCAGTCTGGCAAGTTGGACTTGGCCTTTCTGAGCTTGTTTCTTCCTCAGTAAAAGAGGGAGGTGACAGTCGCTCCCAGGCGGGAGTGCCGCGAGGCCTCAAGGAGGCGATGAGTGCCAAGTTCTTAGCGTGGGGCAGGACTGGGAGCTGCCTCGGAGCCGGAGCCGAGGTGGCTCCTGCACTGGTGAGCAGAGGAGAGGGAGGGAGCCCAGCACTGTCAGGAGCCTGGCGTGCAGGAGTGAGGAGGGGGGCGCGCCCGAATCTCCGGAGAGGTTGCCCGAGGCCACGGTGCCAGTCCTCTCTTCAAGACAAAGCCCCATAGCTGGAGTTGCTGAAGGTGAGAAGGCACCGCTTGCAAGGCGCTTTTCATTCACTGAGGAGATTGTTCTTGAGCACCTACTATGTGGTTTCAGATCAAATTTCATTTGATTCCCACAACAGTCTTTGAGGGGTGGGATACCCTGCCCCTTCTGTGGTTCACAAACAGAATCTCAAATAGACCAAGTGACTTGCCCAAGCTCCCCAACCAGGAAGTGGTTGGACCCCACAAACCCAGACTTCCAAGCTTGTTCTCTCTAAAATGCCTGGTGCCTCTGCAGAGGGGTAGGTGGTGTGTCAGAGATGAGGATACAGTGTGTCTAAGTCAGACAGAGCAGCTTAAAAGCCATGATCAAGGAGCTCAGCTGGCCACCGGCACTGCTGATGAATTTTGAAGAGTGTCAGGGACATCATAATAACACTTAGTATTTATTTACTGCCCAGAGGCTACCCTGAGCCGAATGCTTTATATGCCTGATCTCATTTAATCTTTACAACTATCTTACTTGTTAGGTACCATTGTTACAATTCTTACTTTCCAGATGAGGAGGTCGAGGCTTACAACTTGTGAACCCAGGGAGCCCACATCTATCTGAGCTGAGAACGCGCACCCTCATTGTTGCCCTCGGTTGGGGCAGGAGGGGAAGGCGGCCGTGAAGATAAGATGCCAGGCCAGCTGCCGGAAAGCTCGGGAGCCACAGAGGAACCAGGGGAGGGAAGGGGAGTGAGCCCAGGAAGGAACGCCCTCTGGCTTGAGCTGGGGGTTGGGGCTCCACGGTGGGGTACGCGTGTAAGCCCAAGGCTGGTGCACTTTCATATATGAACTCCATACTCTGACTAACCACATTGGCGAAAGGAGGAGTGAAGGCATTTACAAATAAGGCAGGGTGCGTCTGGAAATGAAAACCACGGGGGAAGGGGGCTGCGGGCGGCAAGCATCCTGGGAGAAAGAGCAGACATTTATCATGAGGGCTGAGTCTCTGAGGGAACAGATCGTGGCCCTGAGTTTCCTAAACGTGATAAAGAAGAGCTGACAAGGCTAAGAGACAGAAACAGGTTCTCTTCTCCCCCAAGGTGCCTTCAAGCGTCACCAGGACATGTCACTTACTTCATCTGATACAAATTATTGGTGCCTCTGTGGTCAATGTCATGGCAGAAGGCAGCAGCGAGCATGGCGAAGGCTTCAAGATCCGTATAGTATTTCTTTAGTCTCCCTGTCTAAAAAAAAAAAAAATACATATATATACATATATATATATATATATATTTACTTAGATGAATACACCTCTGAGCAGGTGCACTGAGGCCTGCCTGCAAAGGAGAAGATGACCTGCTGTGTTTTTAGAGCAAATTGGCTTTACATCTTGGGTATTGCAGCTCATTCCTGGCAATTACAAAACCCAGCAGGTACCTGACGTTTCCTTTAAGGAGGTAAGTGTGTGAACTCTACGGGCTAATCCAGCCACGTGCTCAGGGATACCCGTGTTCTCTGGCATCATCTACAGGGGAGTTTGGGGTTTAAAGGATCCAAAATTACTGATCTAAAACGATGGACCTTGTCCACTTGTCATCACGCTCGCGAGGGAAGCGTGCAGGTTTCCCGTGGTTTGCAGCTCTCTTTACCTACCATGAGCAGAGTGAACATGGTCTGCCCCACATTGAAGCCGTGCCTCCAGTTATGGTAGGTGATGGAGCGGTACCCTTTCCTCACCGTGTACATCCACCTGGTCAGAACCTGCCGCCCAAACGAGACAGCTCCGTTCAGACTTTGGAATTGAATTCTAAAGGTTAGAAGGTCTGTGACCATCTTATCTAAGAAGATAGGCTGGTCCTGTTTACAGGGTTTAAGCTGATATATTTACAAAGTTAATAATCATTGAAAACCCAAACGGAAGTTAATCTTTTGAACCACGGGAAACACGGGCGGGGGCAGCACCAGTATCTCACAATACTTTTAATTAAACACTGTCTGACCTCGACGGGTACTTTGAATTTCTCCACCACATTGATTTCAAAAAACAGCCGCAGCCCACACTTAATCAGTTCGTGCTCTGTGATGGGGAAGTCGCTGAAGCGGAATTCGTACAGGTCCACCGCCTGCGGGTCCGGCAGCTCCTCCTTCTGTGGAGACAAGGACGGGCTGCTTCGGATTACATGCCTCTTCACCCCCTCGGCTCTCCTCTATTCTACATGGGGCGTAAAGCAGAATGAGCATGAAAGCGGACCACGTGCAATCCCCCAAGCCTCTGTGTGCTGGGCCCCGGGGCCATGCGAGGGACATGTGTGATCCTCACAACAAGCCTGCACCACGGTCCCCAGTTTCCAGAGGGTGACACTGAGACTTAGCTATATTAAGAAACTTCCTGGGCGATGGAATTCAATTCCGAATCCATCCCCAGTGGCTGTTTTCTGTCGCTGATGCTAAAGAAAATGTTTTGTTGCAACAGCCCAGCCCGTTTTCAGTACCCAACTTCTCTTTTCTCCTCTTCCAGAAATACTCAGGAAACAGTAAATGATCGCTTAATTCATTCCTATCCTGTTCTTTACCTGCTCGGTGGACTGTGGGCTCCGCCACGTGGGATCGAGGTGTCTTATTTGCCATGGCTCCCAGCGTTCATGGGGCCTGTGCCCGGGAGGTGCTTGGGAAATGTCTATGGAATGAATGATGCCTCATTCACCCCACACCTTGTTAGGATCGAGGACTGTGGATAAAACAGTGAACTCGGCATATGACGATTGACATAACCAGGGAAATAAAAATGTGGATCTCTCCCTTAGGGAACTTAGCTTATTGAAATGGTTCTAAACTATAGATCATTGAAAGGAGAGATTTTAGAATACTCACAGAGCATAACGTCCAGGGCCCAGGGCTGGGGGGAGAAATTGAAGGCAGGCTGGAGGGGGAATTAGAGTAAGAGAGATTCTGGAAGGATGTGGATTCAGCTGATTTGGTGGAAGGCAGGGAGGAGACCATCACAGGGGAAGAGAGAAAACTCCAGGAGGGAGAAGCTAGCAAGAGCTTTGCGGGTCCACCAGATGTGCACGCAGGAGCAATTCGGTCCAATGGGTATTTACTGAGCCTGTCCTAAGTCCTTTACACCGTGCTAAGGCCACGTCCCTCAGCAAGTTTAAGGTTTCCCAGGGGAAATATTTCATGCTCTATTTTATACAAATTTCAATACCAAATGGTAGATGGTTGTTTTAAGTAAAATTATGGTTTCTCATCCCTTAAGCCCTGAGTCTGGGTTGGTCTCTCACCCTCTTCCTTCTCTCCCTTCCCCGGGGCTCCCAGAACCCTGTGATTCTTTCTCACTCGTGCTAGTCTTGGACTGGTCACTTTAGGCAGAGATGATTTTTTTCACCCTGTAAAGCAATGGTTTGGAGCCAAGAGACCAGCCTTTAGTTCTGGGTTCAGATTAGCTGCATTTCCCAGACTGAACAAGCCTCAGTGTTCTCATCCGTGAAATGGGAATAACAATAGTAACATTTTTGTCTTTGCTGTCTTAATTGAAAAGCAATGCTAATTTCATCTGCCTGCATCACAGAGAATTAATGGAGATTCAGTTCACAAAACCCCTTTTTCATAGGACCCACCTATGTCCTTTGCTACTCCTTGTCACCTTCTTTCTCTCTCCAAACCCTCCCAGTTTCTTTGCTCATGTAGGTTCTTCTGTTTCTCTCATTCATTTATCATTTATTCATTCAACAGACATTTATTGGTTCCTATCTGTGTTGTAGGCATTATGGATGAATAAAGCAGACACTGTCACTGACCCTGAAACATGCATTCTCGTGGGAAGAGACAGACAATAAGCACATCTTTTAAAAATCGGAGTGGGAGAAGGTTAAGGGGGTGTGGTAGGGAGTACCCCATGCCACACAGACTCCCTGCTGGAGGTTTGTCTCAGCCCTACAGTTTGCAGAGTGAAGATAAGATGTAAAAATGATTTTAATGCATTAAAGACTCAGTCACACTAAAGTGTAAATGTGCATTTTAGCAGGAAACCAAGGAAGACGTTCTCAGAAGTGTGACTCCCAGGCCCCATTTGCAGTAACAGTCAAGCCAATAAAAGAGTAGTTTAGTACAAAAATTATCGGTTTTGAAGAACAGCTGTTTTAAAATCTGTGGTACAGAGGGTCGGTAAAAAAATAAAGGCTTTTGGTTGATCCGCTAAGTAGGAACTCTGGGCACCCACGGCCAGCTTTCTCCTTTCGGCAGGAACCACAAAGTTAAGCCATGATGAGGACAGTTGGGAACGCCTGCCGTCCCACTCGGCTCTGAAGCTGCTCTGCCAGCACCTGCTGAGGCTGGCTTGCTCCATCTACTCCCAGAAGGGTCCCCTGGGCACCCGAGGGGGCCTTTTCCCGGGTCCCCGTGAGCCAGGCCGTCTTGGTCTTGCCGCCTGCCCACCAGGCCTCCCCTCACCCCTCCCCACCCCCCGGCTCACAGCAGCTGGCCTCAGTTTCCCTAAGACCACATGCTCTCTTGTGTCCCCATGTCCTGGTCTGTACTGTCTTGCTTCCCCTTCTCCCCTCCAGCCGTCCCCAAGCCCCTGGCTTCAACCTCTGCCCAGGCGAACCCTGCTTTCCCATCAAGCCTCTTTGCCCAGCTCCCATCTTGCATGAGTAGAAGGAGGCCCTTGGCCTCCCTGGGCCTTTGGTGTTCACGCTCTGGAAACTCGTCCACGCGGGGCCGTGTTGTTGCCTGTATTTTATCTCCATAATGAACAGGCCTTCTTGAGCCACATAGGACCAGACTGTACTACCTTTTGTGCTCGGGAAGGGAGAGTGCACCTCGGTAACTACCAACTGAATGAACAACACGGAATTAAGGATGGGTGACGGAGGTGCTTCTTTGGGAAGTCCTCCCCGGATCTAGGCATAATCGTGAGCCGCAGGGCTTCCTGAAATGTCCCAGAGAGGAGGGAAGGTAGGGGGAGGACTTGCCTCACCTCCTTTGCCTGCATCAGCGCGGGTTAACTCAGTCCTCCTTGTAAAACAAAACTGCCACTGGCATCCATGACACTAGAAACTCGCTAGTTCTCCAGTTAGAGGACGAAGGACCTTATGTCGGAGAAGCAATAAAATGGGCAGAGAACCAGTGGCTTTACAAAGAAACACCTGTTTGAGTATAAAATCTGCTCCAGGCTTGTCCCAAATCATTACTGCATAAAACTTAGGAACTCAAAAAGCAAACAGTCACGTATTTCAGAGAGGTTCTCCAAAAATTATGATCTCCAGTTACCATGATTGCATTTTCACTGCAAGCATTTTCATTGCAAACATTTTTGCCACATAACTAATTGGCTACAAGGCAATTTTTGCCGTAAAAAATAAAATCACAAAAAATAAGAGAGGGACATTTATTAAAAAGGATGTAATGAGGAGCATCTGGGTGGCTTAGTCAGTTAAGCATCCTACTCTTGATCTCAGCTCAGGTCTTGATCTCAGGGTCATGAGTTCAAGCCCATATTGGGCTCCATGCTGGGCATGGAGCCTACTTAAAAAAATAAAAAATAAAAAATAACATAAAAAAGGATGTAATAAAACACAAAAAATGAATAACAAAATGAAAAAGACTTTATTGTAAAATAAAAAAATATTTGAATATATTTAAAATGTATAGGGTAGATTCATGGCAACATGGTGCAAATAACTGATTTTATTCTGTGGATTGAACCTAAGCAACTGTCTTTAAAGACATTCGTTCAGAGTAATATATATATATATATTTTTTTTTTTTAACTTATTGATTTATCTCCTCTTTGGCATCACACTTTGTTTTTTCACTAAAATTTCTTCCTTCATTAAGAGGGGCATCAGTTTCCAAATACTAGGATGCATATTTATAACAGAGCTTTGTATTGTGTTGTGAAAGCCTTCCCCACCGTTGTTTGTTCTTGGCAGATTGTCCCACGTCTGCTGATTGACGTTCCAAAGTTCTATGGAAAACGTGGAAGAAACGCTAACGTTATAACGCTGATGTGTTTGTAACGGAGCTTCGGTCACTGTAACTGGTGTGCTTCCATTTCCTGGGTCGTCTGGTGTGCAGCCTGGCTCCACACTCTAGTCACCGAACTTTCTAGCAGGTCCATATACGGAGTTGTCACCATCCATTACTTTAAGACCCCACCTCGTCTACTGATCACTGCATAGACCACTAGGAGGGCTAGCTGAGGTCTACATAATATAAAAATGAGAGTAAAAATGGAGAAATGAAACCAAACTGACAACTCTGCTGAAGGCAGTTGGTTCATGTTGACTCATGAAGAAAGGAGACTGTCAACCAGTTATTTCATCTTTTACGGCAAAATTGCCTTACAAACCAATCAGTTATGCAACGAGAATGTTTGCCCTGAAATGCTTGCAGCAAAGATGTCTATGGCAAAGAAGTTTAGGGCAAAACTATCTAGAACCAAACATAGGATGAATAACCTATAGGTTATTATTAATTATATATAATATTAACTATATTAATAACCGGAAGAGAAGTTCTTTCAACTCAAAATGATAGGGGTGGCCTAATGGCAACAATAGGAAAGAATTGCATTCCTCCAAGTTCCAGAAGGAAGAAGCCAGAGATGGCAGAGGACAGTTGTGCCTCAGAGGGTCTATGTTCTACTGTATATTTGTCATGTCTTCTGGGGTGACCACGGGGCAATCCAAAGCTATTAAAATAAATAAGGCCATGATATCCTTAGAGTTTGTGCCTGTGTTTCCTTATGTGGAAGTCTGGTTTCTGATTCTAAATTATCTTTGTGGATTGGACTGTAGGAGACAAGGAGGAAGAAATGCAGAGAACCAGAAGATCACGCTTTATAAGAAATCTCTTTTCTTTTTAGCCTTTAAAGGTGCCAGAGAAGAGGAAAGTCAACACTTACTTGAGAAATGAGAATATGTATCCTAATATATTTTATTTAAAAGGTGTTAAGGGTAGAAGTAAAACACTTACCAAAATTGTGACAAGCTGTTTTTCTTCACAGTCTTCAATTACATCTATATTTAACTTCTCTTTAATTTTCTAAAATGTAAAAGCAATCGAGGTGTGAAATTCCTATAAAGAAAATTCCTATCTGATTCCTCTACTCTTAAAATTGGTTTAAATGATGTTAAATTATGCTGTAATGGGTTCCATGCAAAGATGTATTCTGGATACAAAAAAGACCTATAGCATTATTATGAAGAATTTTCTCCAAAAAAACACAACACAAAAATATAATTGATTTCTTTATTCCCCTCAAATGTAAAATTTAACAGTGACTGTCTTAGAGAGAGACAGAGAGAGAAATGTGAGCTGTTTGTATGTAGGCAAGAAAGAGAGAAAAATTTGTTTTTTCTATGAGTGTTTCTATTTTTTCATTTGTTTTTCTATGCATTTATAGCAATTTCCCTTCACCCTCCCCAGATTTTCTCATTTTTAACATCTCAAACTGTCAAATAAAATTTCTCTTAACCTTCAAACCACCCAGCAAAACCAAAACCAGAAAAAAGAAAAAAAAAAAAAACACCCCAAGAAAACTGCACCTACACACACATTCAGAAAACTAGGGAAATAAAAGGAATAAAGATAGTGGGTGTGTGATATTTTCCCTTCATGTGGTGGTGATTAGAACGTTGTTAGTAAATATCTACTTGCTTCTCCATCATCCATGATATCGGTCTTGGCCACGTTTGGCCAATGAGACTTTTAGTGAATGTGACACGAATGAAACCAAACTGTTTGCACACTTGGGCTTGCACACTTGGGCTTACTCTCCTGCACTTCTGACATCACCATAAGAAGAACACTTCTCAGATAGCTGCTGGTCAAGAAGGATGATATATGCATAGAGCAAACCAAACTCACAGCTTAGAGCCAAGCCCAACTAAGAATCAGTTGAAGCCTGTCATCCTACCAATGCCTGAGTGAGAAATCGATGTTTATTGTTGAAATACCACTGAGATGTTATAGTTGTTATGCAGCATTATGTGGCAATAGCTGACCGGTACATTTCCCTTCCTGGAAATATTTTTTCCTTGCTAACATACTTGAATCTAGAAGTCATTCCTCCAGCTCCTACTGACCCAGGAGCTGTTTTTTAAATATTATTTTTTTTTATTTTTTAAGCAGAGTGCTATTCCAACCAAGCAGCTGAGAAGTCTAATAAGGTTCTGTGTCCGCTGGGCCACCCAGGTTATCCCCCAAACTTCCTTCTTTGTCTCCTCTTCCTTAGCCCAGGATTAAACCTATTCTCATTTGTCAGACCTCTAGGTAATTAGGCAAATTCCAGAAGCTGTGCTTAGATGCCACCAAATGTCCACAGAACTGAATTCCCGCACTTACCAAAATAGACTTGATTTCATCAGGAGTGGCTTTTGTCTGGCTCATGAGCATTTCCTGAGCTATATCCTTTCTGTTTTCCAGCTTATTCATTTTATCATAGGTGTCAGTATTTAAAAGAGACCATCCAAGAAATTGTGTCAGAGTCTGAAATGGATAAAATGTGACTTAATTCTCTACAATTGAAAAATTGATTTGGAGGCAACCATCCACATTCTGTTCCATCAATCAGTCTCCTTCCCACCATCAACAACCCAGCTTCTTATTTCCATCTAAGAAAAAACATACTAATAATCAGCCCCAGACAATAAAACTGGCTAAGCCCTTGCTTTTCAAAATGCACCACGCACTGTGAATACTTTATTAGAGGAGAGGAATTACAAATATCCAGTAGAATAAAGCACAGCCTGAGACTCAGAGGATTGGGGTGACAGCAAGAATGACAAAGAATAGAAGGGGTGGGAAAAGGAGATAGAAAACTTCTTTCTGATTTCCTCATATTGTAAAGAATTTTGATTAAGCCAAAGTTCAATCTTGGGAAGAAAATGTTGCAGTCTACAGACGTCAGGAAACGGAAATGACACAATGGGCACATATTGACCACAACCATTAGTGACTCATGCCTTAATTGCCCTTCAACAACATCCCTCCAGAGTAACATAATTACGCCGCCCCCATTGTTTCATGAATTTCATTTACCTCCATTATTTTATAATTGCACTTACCTCAGTAATGTGTTCATCATACTCATCGAAAGGTTTTCCATCTTTCCTGTTATAAAATGTAGCTACTCCCACAATATCTTCTTTCTTGTTGACAATAGGCAGGGATAAGACATTTTTAATGACCCAACCAGTTTCATCTACAGGTCCTTTCTACAAACAATAAGGACATTCAGATTATGTTTTGACTTTTAATTTGAAATAACTATAGATTCACAGGATGTTGCAAAAGAAACGTACAGAGAAGTGGCATGCACCCTTTACCCAGTTCCCCCAGTGGGAACAGCTTATGTAACTGTAACGCACTATCAAATCCAAGAAATGGAGATTGATACAATCCATGGAGCTCACTCAGACTTCACTAGATGCACGTGTACTTATTTGTGCATGCGTGTGTGTGCAAATCCATCACACGTGTAGCTATGTGCACCCCTCAGAACTGAGATACAGAACTAACACAGCACCCCAAGTCTTCTCTGAGCTACCCTCTCACCACCTTCCCCCCAACCTAGGCTACCTTTAAAGAAAGAATAATCTAATCTCTCTGTCCGATGCATAATTCCACCCTGTGTCAGAACGTGGCTAGGACAAATAGCCATAAAAGTATTCGAGCACATGTGATTACATGTACTAGAACCAAGCCTCCCCTTTGAGACCCCCCAAACCTTTTCTTTTTCCCCCCCCCCCCCCCGGCACTTACCTCTATATCACCTCAGTGTTCCCTAGTCACTTTTTCTGTCCCTCAACACCTGTTTAGTGAATTCATCATATTAAATTCTCTCTGTTGAAATACCCAGTGTGGTTTCTGTTTTCCTGACTGAGCCCTCAAAACAGGCTTCTGTTCTGGGGTGCTGCCCCACTTAGTGAACGTCTGTCGAGTCCCTGTGATGGGCCTGGGCTAGTTGCTGGGGCTACAAAGAGGAAAAAATCACAGGCCCTAACCTCCAGATGGTAACATTCTAGTGGGGGATGCAGACACAGAAGTTCAGGACAGTTTCTTAAAGTGTGGCCCAAGGACAATGTGCAATAGACTTTTTTTTTTTTAAGCTTGTTTCATAATTTTGGGATGTGCATCTTAAATAAGCTCCCCAGGTAATCCTGATGTCCTCTCGTCTGAGATCTGTGGTGTGGCACTCGCATGGTCTGAGCAAGGCAAAGGTAGCCAAGCACTGAGCACGCCATGCTATCCCTTCTTCTGCCTCCTGCAGCATCATTAGCCAAGCCTCAGAGGCCCAGGCTGTCTTGCCTCTCCCATGATGCCTTCTCTCACCCATATGGAACTTCTCTTTTTCAGAATTCTATCAGCGCTTAGAGCCTGGAGCACAGTTAGAAGCTAGATAATTTCCAAATGCTTCGGAGTTGCTGATTTTTGTCTGTGAGGCTATAGTCTAATCTTGCCGAAGAGCGTCTCACACACTGTCGAGCTCTGCGGAAGTGATGGGACAGTAGGGGGGGGTGTGTGTGACAGATGCTCAGTAAACAGCTGCTTATTAGTCGAAGCGTTCCTCTTTATACTTGGAATGAAAAGTGGAGAAACCAAACCTCAATTTATGTGTCCTAATGGTCAAAGCTTTGGGAAAAAATCAGTGCACAGTGGTTCTCAAAGTGTTTATCCTCGGAAAATACAGTGAACTGTTTCTACATGTATATTGCCACGTGGACTAGGGACAAAATCAATTGCAGAAAATATATCACCTGTGTACAAAATAGTTTCACAACCGTAAGCACCCTGTGTATTTTTTAAAGCATCCAAAACAAGCTTTAGTGACTATTTCTCAGTTTTCGGTAAATATTCATTTGTTGCCTGTTCATGTTCATGTGTTTCGCTATTACTAAGTTAGTTAGAGCTTGTTGACAGAAAAGTGGTAGAAGGAACTTAAGAATTAAGAAAAATTAATAGGACAAAATACTTAAAACTGAAGAAATTCTATGTGTTTTCTTTTTTCCTGTGAACTGAAGATCACTTTAATTGATATAAAGGAAAAACGCCTTCATCCACTTCAAGGAACTACCCTGAAGTTGTCTGCATCCAAATCATCGAGCCTGTGGGTATGTTACTTCACGTGGCAAAGGAGCATTAAAGCCGCAGCTGAAATTAATGTTGCTCACCAGCTGCCCTTAAGATAGGGAAATTATCCTGGATTTTCCAGGTGGATCCAATGTAATTATAAGGATCCTTAAAAGTATAAAAGAGAGTCAGAATCAGTGAAGAAGGTAACAGAAGCAAGGCTAGGGTGATATCATCGCTGGCTTTGGAGATGGCGGGGGACCGTGAGTCAAGAAGTGCAGGTAGCTTTAAGAAGCTAGAAAAGACGAGGAGATGGGTTCTTCCCCTACGGCCTCTAGAAAGGAACACAGTTCGGCCAACACCTTGATTTTAGTCCAGTGTGACCCATTTTGGACTTCTGACTCCAGAAGGGTAAGACAATACGTTCTGCCTGAGTGGTGATTTGTTACAACAACAATAGGAAGCTGACACACCAGGCCACCTGAGGGGTATAGTTTGAGAACCATTGCCTTTGCAGGTTTGCTCTGACCATAGTTCACTTTGGATCAGTGGTTTTTCCACTAAACTTCCCAGGGACAAGAGGGACTAGTGCGAATAGAGGGGGGGGGCATGAGCAGGTGGAGAGACAGCGGGAGGGGGAGAGAGAGGTGGAGGAAGGAGGGTGGCCACCCTCTCCTGAGTCTGCTCTGTGGAATGATCCCCAGGGGCGGTGTCCCCGAAGAAGCTGGGAGGGAGTCTGAGGACTCGAGAACACCATCAGATTCAGTCCCGACCTGGGGTAAGGACAGAGGGGCGGATGGAGGGTGCGGGGAGACCACAGTGCTGTTGTCAGAGCTCCTGGGGCCAATGTTGCGGCGGGAGGAAGGAGCTGGTGTCTCCCAGCAATGCGCCTGCCTCAGTATCCCGGCCATGCTCAGCCAGCGGCTGGGGCGGCCCACGGGGAGCAGCCCGGTGCTCTGGCGACCGTGGATTTCCCAGCCCAGCAGCCATTGCACGGTCATCCCTCCCGCCGTCAGAGACCCCGCACTGGGGCTTCTTGGAGAGCTGGGAAATTCCTATGGCTGGAGGTTTCCCCAGGTGGGCAGCCTCCTGGCAGCCAGGGCCCTCGGAGCCACGGGTGGCGGCCCTCTAACCTCAGAGCCCAGCCCCGGGTCTCCTGGCTCAGCTGCCCTCCCTCCACGGCCAGACAACAGCTGCTGAGGCTCAGACGCTTTAGAAAGTGCGTGTCCCCATTCTTTCCTTCCTGCGCACTCTTTCCTGGCACCCAGCTGCAGTAAAGGTCAGGGTCAGGGCCAGCACAGCATGGTCACGACGAGGCTCTGGCTGCAAGGAGGGGGCAGCTGGAGCAAATGCGCCATATGGTGTTTGTGTGATTTCCACGTGGGTGAGCAGGGGGATGAGCACGGAGATCGGAGGGAAACCTTCCAGGAAACTAGGCAGGTGCGCCTAGGTTTGCCGGGGCCCCGCTTGCAACAGGTGCTGCTCATCCAGGCCTCAGGCCCCAGGGGGCTGGCTTCTCCCTTAGGCAGAGATGGCGTATGGGGTGGGTGTGGGGGTGGGGAGTGGGTGGGGGGGGGGGGGGGGGGGGGGGGGGGGGGGGGGGAGGGTGTGTGTGTCGGGAAGCCAGGCACCGATGGCCCCCACGGGGAAGGGCTGTCTCTATTCCTGACTGATTGTAACCGGGACTCTAACTGGATAACTGGCTGTTTGTTAAAACAGGACACACAACACAGGCCAGAAGGCAGAAAACTGGCTCACATGCCAGTTTCTCCCCAGCAGTCAGGTGGGGGGGGGGGGGGGGGGGGGGACAGGGGGGGAGGAGGATCCCTGGATGTTGCAGGAGGAAAGATAAAACCAAGAGTCTGGACAGCAGGAGAGGCCCTCAAAGACCCAAAAATAGTTTTTTCTTTTCCAATAAGCTGCAGGGAAGGGCCTGGGAAAACCACCAAAGGACGGCATCCAGGTGGTAGTACGTACACAGCTAATCACTCAGGCAAAGAACACTTAGCACCTGTGATTGCCAGGCACTGTTTTAAGCCCTGGATGACCAGGAGTGGGTAGACTAGAGGAGTGGCAGGGACTACCCTCCCCCCACCCCAAATGCTAGGGTGACAAACACCCTGTCTCCTTCTCTCGTCCCCCTCCTTCTCTCACCTCTTCTCCCTTCCCTGAAGAATCTACTTGGTGAATGGGACAGAAACTCGAGTGTGTTCCTCCCGGCCACCTGAGCACAAGGCAGACTCTGGGGATGGGGCGGGGGGAGGGTGCGGGGAGCAGTGCTGATGGGCGAGGCCTGGCTGAGGGCAAAGTTACCTGAAATGTGAAGTACTCATCTGCAGGAGCATTCAGCATGTTACATATCTGTAAAGCAAGAGGACACGAAAATCCTAAAACATGTGGCAGAACCACGAACCCACAAAGCAGACAGAAGAAAGAATGCATCAGAAGCGAGGGTTTCCTCTGCAGCTCTCCGTGGCTCGCAGGCAAATTATTCACACTGAACCTTGGCTGGGCCAAATTTGCTAAAAACACATTGAGGTTCTCTTCTGCTAATTAAGTCATTGCATGACATTTAGCACAATCTTTGCTCTTTCCTACTCCCAGCCTCTAAGGATTCTTCTTCCAGATTCAAAACAACTAACTGTTCAGACCAAGGAGAGGAGGAAGCTGAGCAGAAGACGGCTCTGCTAGAGGTGGGGCAGTGACACTAGGAAGGTTCTGTTTCCCTCCCTCCCTCCCTCCTTTTCTTCCTTCCTCTTTCCCTCCCTCCCTTTCTTCCTTTTTTTCTGATGTGGGATCTGAATTGCAAACAGGTGCCTACGCGGCAGAAGGAAGCAGCCAGGCAGATTTAGGTACAAGGTAAGAAGTCACTCTGAGATATATTTGAAGTACTGAATTCAGAAACTATTGCTTTCACCCATAAGGACAAGAAATCATTCTGTTCTTGGTAATTTTTAATTATCTGTATGTCAAATCATCCACAAATGAGTCTTAATAAAATGCTATAGCTTTGTTTCTACCAAAATTCTAGTATTTAAAATCATAGCATTTTAAAGTTGGAACTTTAATCATTAAGCTTAAGCTGCTTCTTCTAAAGGTGAGGAAATAGAAGCCCAAAGATGTTGAGACTTTGTTCAAAAGCATGGGCGGAAGCTCGAAGTGGAGTCTGAGTGTGGGGACTGGTGTTACCAGCTCTCCTGGTGAGGGGTGGGGAAGGCCCTCATTCGTAAGCTGCCAGTTTTCACGGCTCCAATTCTCCCACCACGGGGGACGGTTTAGCAGCTTGCTCATAAAAATCCCTGAAACTCTAACACTGGTGAGTGGGGAGCAGTAGCCTTCTACACCTGCCGGCCCAGCGTTAGTGCTCGCATCCTACGGTGGTTGAGCCACATCAGCTATGTTTGGGCTACTCTGATGAAGCAACCGTGCAAGTGTTTCGAAGTTTTTGTTTGCATATACCGCCGAAGAATCGAAGGAATTGTGTGTGCCGTCCATTAATCTCCTCTAATCTGAATGAACTACATGAATTCGTGGCTGAGCGTCCTTCAGGTGTGTTTTAAAGAGGCAAAATGTAGCTTAGTCCTCTTTTCTGACCTTTCTACCAACAGTGTCAGTCTTCATCCATACTCTTAAGGCCTCTAGAGAACATCTACAGATGGGTCAAGGTCCTAGAGGCCAGGCTTTTATCTCCGTATTCAGAAATCCTTGCTGCTCTCAGTCTTTCTCTCTCTCAGTTCACATGTCTTCTTGATTCCAGCTTGGCTTGATCCTTTATTTAGTGCCTTCAATTCTACAAATATGCCTCAGGCTCATTTTTAATATCTGCGAAATCATTAAACCAGTGCCTGCTGCGTCCCATTCAGAGCTGGGATGTACTTGTCTAAGGAGAACTCTGTGCACGTGTCCCCTAAGTCCAGAGAGGTCCAGCTGCGGGACTTCTGCGACAGCTTGCCCTAAAGTGTGCCTTTACTCTCTAACCCGGGGAAATGATTGAGGGAAACATTTTAAAAAGCTAAAAGGAAAAGTTTCAACACTATAGGAGCCCAAATAATTTTGATTAAAATTGCAGATCATTTTTATCTAGAAAATAGCATTTAGAAACTCTCTAAGGCCCCATCTCTTAAATAATTAGGTCAGTAACCTTATTTTACAAATGTGAGTATTAAAACCCAGAGAGGTCAGGGCATTTAGCCCGAGGTCAAGGATTTGCCAAGGGATTTGGCCAAGGCAGGACTGAGTCAAGGCGCCCAGGGCTCTTCAGCCTTGCCTTTTGCTCTCTTGGCCAGAATGCACCACCATATTACAGAATGCAGGCCCCCTGGGAATGCATTGCTCTGGCTGAGGCTGCTGAAATGTTTGATACCATTCTTTAGGGGTTCCCAGCCAAGGTGGTGTACGGCATCTGGTGGGTAGAGGGCAGGATGCTGCTGAACACCTTACAATGTGTGGCTAGCTGCCCCCCCCGCCCCCGCCAAAGAATCATCTGGCCCCAAATGTCAATAAGTTTGAGAAAATCCTGTGCTAAACACAAAATGTTTTTAGTACTCCCTGCCTCTTGTGAGTACGTTGTATAGTCTGACACCTTTAGGAGGGGAAAGGGGGACTATTAATAACTCGAGCACAACAGGTGTAAATGGAAGCTGGCCAGGCCAACTGGGATGTATGTTCACCCTAATTATGGAGTCCTAGGAAATGGCTCAAGCTCAACTCTCTGAAAATCAGTTCCCACTTTGGAAATGCCAATTTGCTGAATGAGCACTTTGGTGAGAAATACCTTAAACTAGATTTACGAGGGTTTGCCCCCAGTCCTGGGCTCCCAGCGGAGCAGCGATGGGCCCTGGGGCAGGAGCTGAGATATGAAAGGCAGGGGTGCAGCATATGTGGGTGATCTGTGATAGAACCGAAACCTGGGGGACAATCCTCCCCTGCTTTGGGAATCCATCCCTTGGCAAGCTGGTTATATGGCAAGTTGATGACTTGGCAGATTAGCCATTCAGTGAATTGGCTTTTGACACCTTTGCTTTGTCGAAATTGATTTTGGGGGGAAAACCTGTTTCCCTAGGAGAGAATAGGTATTTAAAAGTCGGGGTATAAATCCCCCCACACTGGCCATGGCCGCTTTGGCCATATCGAATTTGATAAAAGCTCCAAACGGGTCTAGTAGGTGGTCTGCCAGGAAACCAAGGATGGGCGTCGATGGCCAAGGAATTTGGTGATGTACTGAAGCTGAAAAGTTGTATCTGTGGACTCAGGAATGAGTTGGAATGTTTTGGTCATTACTACTAAGTCAAGAAGGACGTTTAAAAAACACTTCGACTCTTTTGGAGCAAACATGAAAACATGGTATTTGTACATAGTGCTGTTTATTCCTAAAAGAAATAAGCTTGTTTTTTCTCTTCTTTCTCTTTTCTTCCCCTTTGGCAAGTCTCTACACTAGAGAAAGGGATCATGCCACCTGTTCGAGGCCCCCTGGTCCTGTAACCAGTGAGTCCAGGGTTTAGGCCTCCTGGGAACCCCCAAGTAAAGCCCCCTGACATAGGAAGATCCTTCAGCCACATCCAGAATTTTCCTCACTCTGCTACCATTCCAAACCCAGCAATTTTCACACTAAGCAGAGACCAATTTGTGCCAGTAAAGGAAAACGGGAGCTAACCTAGGTTTTGTTTCCCCTTCTCTCTGACCCTTGAGTGACTCTATTAGTCACTATAATTTACATGCCCGTTTACTAAATAATGAGGATGAATGGACACTGCCAACAATACAAGGACAACACTAAAGAAAAACCAAATATGCAAATAAGTGCTATAAATACATTACA
Source organism: Mirounga leonina (assembly GCF_011800145.1). Taxonomy (NCBI): domain Eukaryota; kingdom Metazoa; phylum Chordata; class Mammalia; order Carnivora; family Phocidae; genus Mirounga; species Mirounga leonina. Next base: position 21,059,705 of record NW_023270265.1, on the reverse strand, counting down.
GAAACTTGGATTTGCAAAGCGGAAGATAGGAAAATGCCAACATAAATGTGGGAAGCACTGAACTCTCTTGCAGGGAGGAATCTTGATGCCAAGAGATGACACAGATGGTGGAGAAGCCCACAAGGGAGAGATATCTTCCAAGAGAAGGAAGGAGAGTATGGTAGAGGAGTGGGGAAGTTATGGTGACTCTAGTTCTCTGGCCTGGAGACCTATGGGACCTACCAGAGACCTCTTGTTTCTTGTCTACCCACACCTGACCTCTATTCGCCAGACCTGGCCTGCTATCTTTATACACACACACACACACACACACACACACACACCACCAACCCCCGACCCCCGCCACAGACCAGGGCAAAACTCTTTACTTCCTTAATCAACTCCCTCATTCTGCATGGCAAAGTTCTCTATTTACATATTTTTGTCTTTTGTCAGTAATTTCTCATGCTTTGGAAGTTTTGGCCAAGGTAACTATACTTGAGATCTAATTAAACCCAACACGAATCCTAGCCACAGACTTTCAAAGGACATCTGAAATTTGCATGACTGCTGAATAAGAAGTTGGGGGGACGGATGGATCTTTCTCATGTTGACTAAATATTTTCGTGTAGAGTTTGGAAGTCTCTAGTTAATCTCCTTTCAACTGCCAAGATTCCTCTCTCCCACGTCCTGTGCGGGCATGTCCCTCTTCCCTCCTGCATTTTACTTTCACAACTGTTCCCATCCCATAACAAATAAGAGTTTCATCCAATACTATTCAAGATTTGAATAGGAACTTACAAATCCATTTTCGGCAACGTATGTTGGCAACCCGCTAACAAGAGTCCAGTGGTCTGTAGGGGGTGTCCTTGAGGAAGATTAGAAAGAGAATCATTGCCACACACAGAAATGCAACGTGGGCAAAAACAAAAGGGCAACTCCTGCCACCTCAGGACAGTACTCACGGGATCACTTTGATCTCTTCTTTTCCATGTAAAATGTAATCGATGATTTTGTAAAAGATGACTTCCTAAGAGGAAAGAGATTATGAGAACAATCTTATTTCCCAAAGAAAACACTTCTCATCAGCAGAACTGGTACTTTAAAGCTCATTTAATTGTACCTTATTTTCTAACCACATTGCTCTGCATAAGTACCACCTAATTACTCATGTCCTGATTACAAGCTTGCAATACATCTAGAAATACTAGTGGCTATTTATCTACATGAACAAGCCTGTGGAGCTAAATTTTAAAAGTGGAATTTATCCAGACAGCTTTCAAAGGAATCTTGTTTTACTTTTAACTGATCCCTTTCTATTGTCCAGAAATATCTGGCTGATAACTGTAGTGGAACAAAGCATGTAATTTCTCAACCTCCGTCAATGTGTTCCCTTCCCCACTGTGCACTGAACACTTCCCACCTTCCAGCACTGGCTGATCGGAACAGGTGTCTCAGGAACAGGATTCAGCAGTTACTTCGTCAAAGCTGGGAGGGACTTGAGAACTAGTCTCTCTACTACTTTGGGCAGATGAAGAACCTGAGGCCTGGACACATTCCATCCCAGTACCCTCGCTTTCCTGTGCGCTGGGAATACGGTGGTGAGACCTCATTCCTGCCCTCTGAAGCTTGCTGGCAAGGGGAAAGTAAATCCAATCTAACCCTTGCCTGGAGTTTCCAATCTAGCAGGTTTGAAGGAGGGCCTGGGCACAGGGTGCTCAAAAAGCTAGGCAGGGGGCTCTGATGTGTCCCTTCCTCTTGAGAATTACTGATTCACCAAGCCCAGCTATACAGAAAAGGAAACTGAGAAGTGGAACAATGAGTTTAGGCAAGGGCCACCCAGCTGGCTTGGGCAGAGCTGAGACTTGAACCTCAAGCTCCTTGTCTAGTGCTCTTTCCTATCCACTGGTCTTGGCACCCTGTGCCATGCACACACATCACTGAGGAAGATGTTGGCACCTACTCTGCCATCGGGGGTCTTCGGACCTTTATAAGGCTCGACTTCTCCCAGCTTGATTGGCCATTCATCGTAGAATGCCTGAAAGCAATTATATTTAAATATTATTAAACGAACTGTTCCGTGACCTACTATATCTTCTGTGAGTTTCACGGCTTTGCGTATTCTATGTTAATTTAGAATTCTGGAATTTTAGAGCCGAAAAAGACCTATAATTCCCAGCAATACTGCTTACAAACTTGAGACTGTGAACAAGTCACTTAGCCTTTTTCATCTGTAAAACAGGGATAGTAATAGAATTTATACTATAGGGTGGTTGTGAGGATTAGATGAACAATACAGACAGAGCACCTACCTTGACACATAGGTAAAGGGACTCAGTAGCTAGCAGCTTTTTATAGATAATTAAACTAAATCTAAGTAGATTAAGAGATGTGGCCAAGGTCATGCAGAGTGGCCAACAGTGTGGGCTGCCTTACTCAACGTCTATTCTCCCCCTCTTCCTCTCTAACAGATCCCAATTTATTTAGGCATCAGGTAGTCATTTTCTCAGGGAAGATGGGCCTGCACAGACCCTGAGTGGCCTATATATGGTGCCTGGGATTAGTTGGAGGGCAGGCACACGGCCAGTCCTGGACAGCAGAGAATGGGGAGAAGTCTGTGGAGGCGCTTCTGAGGAAGAGCACCCCTCAGATGAAAGGTAATGGAAATGACATTTGCAGGAGGCGCCTCCCAGTTTTGTCCTATGTGTCACGCCTTGAGCTGCAACAGCTTTCTTGCCACCCCCAAGAGGAGACCTCTCCAACTTGCGGGTGGCAGAGACCTTGCTAGGGGAAAACAGCAAGCCACTGGGATCTTGATGACTATACTGAGCTCCGAATGAGCCAGTCTTAGAATTGCCCGATCTTGGGACTTCTTGTTAAATGAGATAACTGTCTGGCTATTACTTACTGGGTCTGATGTTCCTTGCAGCCAAAAGCACCCGAACCAATAAACTCAACCACCAAGTCCCAGAGCCAGGATCGAAGCCCAGCTCTCCTGACACCTGGTCCCATGTTTATCCACTTAGAACAGTTACTCTGAAAAAATAACTTCCATTCACATGGAGAATAAGCAATATAAATGATATAGTATTCATTACTTATGTTGAGCTAGGAGAGCTCCAACCGAATTAATGAAACAAGATGAGAAATGAACATTATATATATATTGTGTGAATAGTAGCCATGTTTTAATGGATCACATTTCATGTGATGGGTGTTGTATAGATGATTTGAGGGGAGACAAAATGTATGGAGTGACGAGGACCTTCTCCTTGGTCATTTCCAGCAGTCCGATGGAGTACCGCTCACAATTCAGATATGTTCTAACTGTGTAGAGTGCTTTGTGAAACTGGCGCTCCACATCTGTGAGCTCTTCAAATATTTTGTTGGCTGACCACATGAGGATCTGGAAGGAGGAATTAAAAAGAAAACACTGAGAACAAAACACACAGTGAAGAGGTAGAGCATTAGCCAAAAGAAAGTAGGAGGTGTCTCCAGTAAAAAGAACATGTATCACTGAACAATGCACTTTCATTTTTGAACTTGTGCGTGTCTGACACACTATTCAGATTCTCTGAGTGGGATGATTAGACCTGTGCAAGGGTGAGGGTCTCTGAAAGAGGTACGCCATGATTGGTCCCCATGTCAAAGGGCAAGTGACCTCACCTTGGAAGCAGAGACAGTCCCTGGGCAGAGGGTCCAGTATTGGTGGTGCCCTGGCTCCTGCCATTCCCCCCCTGGGGAGAAAGCCATATGCCTCTTTCCACACATCCTGAGCTACTCAGAGGTAACCTTATCTGGACAGTTGGATAGGAGGGGATGTTGGAAGCCCTTCATCCCCACCCCTCTCCCACCATTGTACAGATGAAGAAACTGACGTCTAGAGAGTGGCCCAGACTGAGGTACCCTGATTACCAATGTTGTTCCTTATCCCTCTGGCTCAAGGAGGCAACAGACTTCAGAAGAGTGATTGGTTCCTCAGATTAATAGCTTCGATATGTACCAGAAACTGTCAAGAGCTTTGTGTGGACGAATTCATATCATGATCATGATACTAGAATTCTCTCACAGAAGAAACCACGGCTAGCCAGGATAAAGATGAGGCAAGCCAGCTGTACATGCAGATGGAGGAGCAGAGAGGTAGAGGGGGGAGGCAGGGGCAGACCATGACTATGACCATGAGAAGACAGCCGGGACTAAAGTCTGAGAATCGGCTCCATGTGCCTTCAACCCCCAAGAGTGATAGGAGGGGTCTGGGCTTGTTGCCTCTGGGTCCCTTTGTCAGAACAGGAAAGCATGGAGTGATGAAGGTCACCTTCCTAGTACCTGGCTTCTTCGGGATTCAACAGTGTACAGGTAGTTGGTATGATGAAGCTTTAGGATGACAGAAACAAAGTTGAGGTACCTGCAAAAGACCTACAGGAAGCAGAGAAAAACAAATTAGGTATGAGATCTTTCCATTAAACAACAAATAAATTTCCTGAGCCTCCGGCTGGATGCCCAAGGTTAGCATTACCTCCTCATCCTGTTTGGAAAATTCAGATGCGTTTACTTTGTTAACTGCCATAACCACGGCAAGAACCTCTTTGCCCATCACGATCGGAGTTGCCAGCAGGTTCTTGGTGACATACCCAGTTTGTTTGTCCATGAAGTCAGAGAAATGGCTGTTCTGAAAGACACATTCACACGTTTGCCAAAGCAGCACAGAACCATGGAATGTAGGTCTAGGAATGGCAACAGACCATTCTCTCTAGTCCAAACCGTCTGGGCAGATAACCAGGGCCCCAGCACAGCGGTCCCACCCACACCCCCATCCTACGATTGCACAGACTGAACTCACTGGTTTTAGGATGAGCATCTCCCACCTGAGCTATGGCCTATCTAGGTGAGGCTGCGGTAGAGCCGGGAAAAAAGAGGTGATGTCCCGGCCAAGAGGAAAGTGAGATGCTAAGAGGAAATGGGGTTACAATGGACAGAAGGTGTGCAGGGAAGCGGCACACAGCTGGGATTACGGGTGTAGCGCATGGAGCTCTTCTTTCTAATTACGAGAGTAAAATGTATGTGAAACCAAACAACTGGTACATCATAAGGAAAAAAAATGACTCCTCAAACTCCTTCTAATCTCACTTACTCGAGGGAACCAGTGTTAACAGCTTGGTATGTCTCCTTTTTTCCCCCCTTATTTTTTAGAGATTGATCGATTGATTGGAGGGAGGGGGAGGGGCAGAGAGAGAGAGAGAGGCACGCAGACTCCTTGCTGAGCGGGGAGCCCAACACTAGGCTCCATCCCAGGACCCTGAGATCACGACCTGAGCCGAAACCAAGAGTAAGACGCTTCATGGACTGAGCCACCCGGGTGCCCCGGTATGCCTTTCTCTAACTCTTGGACAAAAATATTTCTTTTTTATAAAATTTTTTAATTTACACAATATTTGCATCATATAATGATACTTTATGGACTTCCGTCCAGACTCGTGCATATGGGTGTGAATTCAGCCTCTAGATTCTTGCACAATACTGCATAGTGTGGGAGCCCCATGGTCTGCTCAACCATTCTCCACTGACTTAGTCTGCTTATAATTTTCCCCACTGAAAACAGTGCTGTACTAAACATTCTTGCTTTCATTTTTATGTGATGGATTCCCCGAAGTGGAAATCTCTTTTGCTGGATTCACAAGTGTATGCAGTTTTTATTTACACAGATTACTTTTATAAAAGGTTGGAAATCTTACTTCCACTGGTCATGTGTGAGAGGACCCTCTCTTGCCAGCACAAAATGCTTCTCAGTTTTTAATGTTCTACCAAGCTAACATCTTTCATACATGTTTCTCTCTCTCTCTCTCTCTCTGTGAGAGAGAGGAAGTGGATCTTCCCAGATACAAGCCTCATGCCGTAGATGTGAGAGATGATTCTAATATCCTAACCATGGAAAGGGCGGAGTGATGAGTGTGGCAAGGTCCCTAAATGGAAGAGCTTCAGAGGGTCAAGGACAGCGGTCCTTATTAGCTGTAAGCTAGAGGATTGCCTGCTCTAGATGGGTGTAGACACAGCCTTCCATGGTTCATACTCTCTCATCTTTGAACTTGAGTCTCCCTCAGTTGGAACTAAACTTTCAGCCTGATTCTGAGACTCACTGGCCAAAGTTAATGGGGTTTTCCTTTCATAGGTTGTATTATTTATATTTCCTTGTGTTGATGGTGCTTCTGAGATTAGCACGAACCCCTGGAAGCTGGACTCTGTTCAGTTTCCAAAATTAAAAATGTGGGAGCCTGCAGTGCTACTTCTGGGCCAGAATCTCACCCAGGGAGCAGGGCTCCTTGGCCAATAGAGCTCACAGCTCAGCTTGGGGCAGCAGACCTGGGCTGTGCCTCACAAACACCTGCAGACAAACTCACATTTGCAGACCTCCCAGCAGGCCCACTGAATCCTGACCACCTAGATAGAGTAGCATCTGTCTCCCCCAGGAATCTGTACTCTTAGTGGGTGAATCACTCCTGTGGAGGATCCCTTAGGAGTGGTGAGATGCTAAGGGAGTCAGATGGAGCCCCTTATCCCAGATCTCTTTTCTACCTTTCCCAGCATGGACCCACACAAACCAACTATTTATTTAGGAGGCTGCATCACCTAATGTTGAAGAAGGTTCTGGCGTCAAGAGTTCCCCGGCTAAAACCAGACCCCAGTTCACCAGCTACGTGATCCATGCTACTTAGCCTTTGTGGAAATAAACGCTGATATTATGGACTGTTTAGAGTCCCGGCACATAGAATAATACAGTATGGGCAGAGCACTTAGAAAAGTGTCTGGCACGTGGTAGGTGCTCAAGGATTACTGGGAAGAGACTCCTGGGAGTTTATTGGGCTTCCCTGGATGAGAAGTAGTTCTCTTTTGCAATGACCATTCTGCTTCTAGTTCTAGCTTTTATAACCAATCCCAGTCACTGCGGAACCTAGATGCTCTCAGCCCATGTAGGCGTCCTATGCCCGGAAGCACGCGTTTGTCTGAGGGCCAGTCTCTGGCCATCCCCCCATCCCCCACCCCCACCTTCAAGAGCCACATTTCTTTCCTAACCACCTGATCTGCCATTCTCGCTGCCTCGGGTAACATCTTCCCTGTTAGGCCAAGACACCTTCAGACTTTGTTAGGTTCTTTCTCCTCATCCACTGCTTGCCCAAGGCAGCTCGCATTCCGTTTTCCTCCTAATCTATTACCCATTATGGGTTGCGATCACCTTCATTTACACAGCAATCTTGGCCACTAAGTGAATAATCGAAATACCAGATCAGATGCACACACCATGGGATGGTCAGGCGGGCTAGTTTCTTGGCAAGCACACTTCAGTCGCAGCTTCAAAGCTTTATGCTCTTTTATTCTAGATTCTAAACACAAGGAAATATTCCTAAGTTCATTTGGCTGTTTTGAGAAAATGACATACATTTCAAAATGTAATGCTTGCTGCTTATTATATTTGAAAGCCCTACATAAAACCATCCGTCAGATGACAGGGCAGGTGAGGTGAGGCTTTCTGCTTCACTAGCTCGAACAATCCCTAGTGAAGTTTGCTTGAGTAATTCCTATAGTTCTCGGATTCACAAACTCCCCTGGGTAGACCTTCGAAGAAGCCATGGAAGGCATCTGGGGAACACTGTGTACAGCAGCAGATGGACTGGGCCCCTCATCTGATCTCAGCGTTGTTAAACTCTGATTAAGTGCCATTATCCCTTGAGACCAGGAGTCAGAAAGAGAGAAGGGAAGGAAGAGAGAGGAGAGAGGAACAGGAGTTAGAGGCACTCTGTTAATTATTGAAAACTTAGGATTTCTCCCATGGCTTTCTTTTAAGCCACAGTCAGAATGAGAACCACCCATAGAGTTAATCAGTTTTCCCAATAGAAAAAGAAATAACCTGAGGAGGATATCTCTCCGTTTCCTGTTATTAAAAGTTTCCCTGTCTTTAACCTGTTTTAAAAAGAGGCGATAATCAGCAACCCTTTTTTTGGCTTCCTACACCCAGCCCCCAAACGCCCCTTGGCATAAATATAATAATAGTTGTCATTTATTGAGCACCTACTAGGAGTCAGGCACTTTATGTTCATTTAATCTGTATATTGGTTTGCCTCCACGTCTCAGGTGCAGAAATGCAATCTGTCACACAGTTACCTAGCTAGTCTCAAACCCGCATCTGCGCCGAGGTCTCTCTGACGCCAGAGGTCTCGCCCTACACCTTAGCTTCCCGGCTATCACCTTCATGGACCCCCAAGGTCGGGGCCATCCGGCTCTACCTCTTTGTCTAGGTCTGAGAACTCCTTCCCTCACCTGTGCCCACATTGCCAACCAGGGAGAAGCCACGTGTGGTCAGTAGCGTGGTAAAAGAGGGAGGCCTCAGAAGACCCAAGTTATGGTCCCAGACCTGCCACATCCTGCCTGATTGACCTTGACAAGATTCTTCCACATACAGGATGGACATAAAAATATGCTCCCTCCTTCCTCACAGGGTCTTTGCCAGAATCAAATGAGATTAAGAATGTGAAAATGCCTTAGAAATTGTCAAATACAATGAGAAGTTGAGAATTAGAAATGTCATTCAAACATTGGTTTCCATCTTCTTTCTTTTTGCAGATTTTACCATAGCGATTCAAGTCTGGCAAATTGCAGGGAAGTGGGGGTAGGTGGAGGGTGGAAAGAGTGCTGGACACAGAGTGAGGACACCCCCTCTAGTCCAGCCCTTCTCACTCACTGACCATACCATGGACTCTAGGATAGATGCAGCCCCTGTGACCTCAGCTTCCTGTCTGCCCAAGGGAAGAGTCCGCTCAAGACTTCCAGAGCCCCTGCCACTGAGGATCCCCTGGTTGCTCTGAAATCCAGTTTTTCCTCCTGCATCTGCTCACCCAACACACCAGTGTTTTTCAATATTGACTGCATTTTAGAATCACCTGGGGAGCTTTTTAAAAATACTATTGCCTGCATCCCAACCCCTGAAAGTCTGGTGTATTGGTCTATTGAGTCTTGGACGGTATTTTTTTTTGAAACTCCAGATTCGATTTTAATGTACCTTTGGAGTTGAAAAGCACCACTCCTTTCTTCCTAAGAGAAAAATGCTTAGAAGCAGTAGAAATGGAAAGCAAATGAGGCCCTGTCTCTCCTCTGAGCTGAGGAGGGTGTCTGTCTTCAACTTCTACTTCTCTGTCCTGCCCAGAAGAGCCAGGAGTCCTTAGGAAAAAAGACAAGGGGAAAACAGGCCCTCCCCCGCCCACCTCCATTTACTGCCCTGTCCACGCAGTGACGCTCACCATGGACAGCAACACAGCAAGGCCACCCACTCTTTCCAGCCGCCTCTGCTATCACTCTCTTCTCAAAATGCCAACTGGGCTTATTGATAATGCATTACAACAGAAACCAGTTTACCCATCTCTTTAAACAATTTTTTTTTTTTTCAGAAAAAAACTTGCATGTCCCTTTCTTAAGTTTGAAGTCCTAGTAATTTTGCAGATGTCCTCAGTTGGGGACTGGCAAGAAGCATACTCCCGTGAGAAAAATCTCAGGGTGTGCAGGCCTAACGTCCTAATTGGAGTCTGGAGAATTTTGCCTAAAGGGGACACATCCGTCTAGTCACGGGAGCTGTGACAGTCAGCGTCAGAAGCTCCCTGAAACGAGCTTGAGCTCCCTGAAGGCAGGGATCAGAAAGGGACTGAGGACTCTGTGGTGGCGGATAGCAACCCTTGCACGGGAGGGTTGTGCTGGGCTTGTTTGCAGAGGGTTGCTAATGTTTGACAACTTCTGTGCCTTCTGGATCCGTGCGGCCCTCGTCCTGTAATCAGCTTCAGGAGGCACGTAGGGGATTAGCCTCCTGCCACCAGCTGCCCCCGTCCACAAGCGGCCAGTAAACCTCAGCACAGAAGTGGGAAGCATTTCGGGGACACTCCCCATCAACCCCGTTCCATCATAAGCCACTGCTCCCCTTCAGTTAACAGCAAAATCATAGTCGCAGGACAGGCGTGTAGAAAAAAAGCGGGAGAAACCCCAGGCTGGTACCTGTGGTTACTGATGAGCGGAGCAATTATGAGTGATTTACATTTCCTCCTTGTTTATTTGTATTTTTTAATTTTTTTTTTAACGAACAAGCATTGTGGTGGTAAGAAGAGTGATTTTTTTTGTTGTTTTTAAAAGCGCATAACAACACCTTGTGTTTGCTCGGTATGCTGTTCATCTCAGGAGCATACTGCGTGATTGGAGTTGACTCTCGCTAGAGCTGACTTATGGGGGGTTAGGATGGTCGATTGCACTTATCAGCCAAATTTACATTTTTCACAATCCAAATGTGAACATCTGAACTTTCAAATGGTATTATTTGTTCTTTCTGCACATTTGGTCTGTAAGTGAAAGAATCCATTTATGAGCCAGGCCGTCCCAGAGAACTGAGTGACCTCAAAGGGTTGTGAGTGAAAAAACAAAACAAAACAAAACAAACCCAAAACAAACAAAAATAAGGGCTGTGAGTGAGAGGTGTGGGGAGCAGCTCACAAGTCTCAGCATCAGGCATCTTGCTGATCTCACCAGTGTGGGCCGCTTTGCCATGCTGTTCAGAAGGAAAGTTCCCAGAGCAGGGAGGATATGTAAGGAGCAGGTGTGGGATGCACCCGGCCCAGCTAAGTCTGCCCGATAAGATGCCAAACGTTATAAGGGACACCCACTAAAAACGTACTCATTGTTTATCTCAAATCCAACTTGAACTGAGCATCTTATATTTTTATTTGCTAAATCGGGCAACCCTCGGCCTAGGGGATCCTCTTCCCGCTGTTCCTACTCCTCAGGTTATAGCCACACCAATGCCGCAGCCTGGCCCCTGGCTCCCAGCTCTCCCCACCGGCGCTTCCACGACCCTGCCAAGACATCCGGTCGGCCTCACTGTCATCAAGCCACCTACCTTCTGTACATCTGGGACGTTAACGGCTTTCTTCGTGTGAGCAACCCAACCCACTATCCCGATGTCCAACGGAAACACAACTTCTTTGTCGGGTACCACCAGACTGTCCTCAAACCTGGAGGTGGGGGTGATGTCGAGCAGCCAGGAGGCCACCTCGGGCGTGCCATTGCGGGCCCGGCAGGCAAAGAGGCTGCAGCGGTCAGCCTGCAGCAGCCAGGCCACCTTCTGCAGGGCCCGGTGCACCGTGGGCTCGGCGCTGGCCGCCTCCTCGTGCATGGCCAGCAGCAGCTCGGCGCCCGTGGCCCCCTCCTCGGCCGGCGACAGCGGCCCACTGGGCCCCGGGGCTTCCCCCAGCCTCTTGGCGAAGTACTCCTTGGCAAACTGAGGGTGGTCCTCCAGGTACTTCACCACCGCCTCTTGGCTGATCTCACCCATGGTGCGGCTTGCTCTGCTGTTCTGGTTCAGAAAGTGAGACCCTCAGAGCACCACCTCGGATGGAGGGCCCAGAAGGAACTACATCCTGGTCAAAGTCACTGAGAAAACCCTACATGGCACCTCACAGGATCCCCCAAAGATGGAGCAGAATAGTTGCTTAGCAGAGCTTTCAAAAAAAAAAAAAATAATAACCCAAACTGCCAGTCACTCTTGGGCTGTGACAGAAGGTTTGGCTGAGAGTAGGATTCAGGGAGCACAGGATTAAAGAGTTCTTCAGGACATGCCGTCCCTAAGCATTCTTAGCTCATAAGTCCTCAGAGAATCCTCAGAACATCTTAGATCAGCCAGGCAAGCGGCAAGTCAAGGTGACTATTCCAGAAAAATCATTGGACATGGGCTGCTGTCCACAGCAAGGAGAATCATCGATGTATCCATTAATGATAGGACATTAAAATCACACTGACTCATTTTTTTCATGATAGCTATATGAAGTGAAACTATTAGACCTTGGAAGTGTCTGCTTATTTATATAGCAACTTTAATTAGCATTTGGGGGAGATGGAAGGGTTTAGCATCAATGCAACATAAAATGGAATATTAATCTTTCCTTCTCTTAAAAGTCCTATGATCATCCAAGTTGCCTGGCCTACTTTTTCTAAAACCTTCGCCTCTCAATTCCCCTCATTTAAAAGCTTGACCCCGGGAGTGTTTTAAAGGAACAAACCTTAATCTTGTTCTAGAAAGGTGAACATGGCAAAACATTTGCCCATGATCCAAGCCTAATGAAGCCACAATGTAAACAATAATCCTTGTCAAAAGACATCATTATAAAAGGTAGCCCATGCACTTGCTAACTGGGTCTTCCTGTCACTCGTATTAGTTTGGATTTTGTTTTGAATAGTAATGGCCAGCCCCGTGCATTTTTGCTCCAAGATACAGTCTGTTAAATCTAGTGGCTAAAATCTGTCTTGTCTGTTGCTAGGATCTCTAACGTCTCGGGGGGGTTAGGCGTGGAAAAACACTTACCGCTACTTAGTTGTGTTTAATGTTTAGTTTATTAAGCTTTTACATCGATTAAGCACACTTTCCCAAATATTTAAACACTATTATACAACTAATAGGTCACACAGCACATTTCATGAACCAATTTCCTTGAATATTTAAATGCTGATTTCAAACTTTGTCAAGATCTTCTAGCATTTCAATAAAACTGCAAACTTTGTGGCAGATTCTCCTGAATGAACACACACATTACAGGGACTCTAAAAGTTAGTCTTAGACCCACATTTAAGTCCACTTCAAAGACAGCAATGCTGTGGGTTTCATTTACTTTGCTAAACTTATCTTGATAGAGTGATAATAGTCTTATTGGAAAAGAAAAAGACATCTGCTGAGGTCGTAGGTTCTAGGTCAGCAAACGAGAGGTTCTTGGTCAGAACATGGTTTTCCCGGGCACCTGGGTGGCTCAGATGGTTAAGTGTCTGCCTTCGGCTCAGGTCATGATCCCAGGGTCCTGGGATCGAGTCCCACATCGGGCTCCCTGCTCCTTGGGAGTCTGCTTCTCCCTCTGCTTCTCTCTCTCTCTCTCTCATGAATAAATAAATAAAATCTTTAAAAAAAAACATGGTTTTCCCAGGGGAACTGAACTCAAACTGGCATTTGTTAAGTTATGTGGCTTCTTACAGCTGAGTTCACTTACCACCTCAAGAGCCCTGCCAAACACATATCTTTTCTTGTGCCTTCCTCTGTCACACTCAGTGTAGTCTCAAGAGGGTCCTCTTCAGAGTACTATTAACTGCATAACGTCCTATTAGCATCTCGTTATAACTAGAATAATGCAGAGATTTATCTCCTAAGAGGAAGGAGTTGATTTATCTCCTAAGAGGAAGAAGCCCAGTCACCCCTCCCAGGGGACCATCACATTCTAACACAGTTTGGGACACTTTCTACTCAGTTATTTTGTGTGACCACGGCACAGCTGCAAGTTCTACCAAAAGTATGTTGTGTGCCCACAATTCCCCAATCCCATGCTTTCCTCGTACACAGAGAGAGAAAAAACACGTATCTGTGTTCCATATGCAGATATCTACTTAATAGGAAAAACAAAATAACCACAGATGTTAACATTCCTCTACTTATAGAAATGAAAATTAATATAAAAATGAAATATAGCCTACTATTGTCACCATTCTTTTGTTTTTATAACTATTTCTAGATTCGTGATTTGCTCATTCTTTGAACACATGCCTATTGATTGTCCATTATAAACAAGCTGCCATATTAGCTTCTGTGGTAGAGACTTCATGTTCCCCCTCATCTGATTCTCTTCTCCTCCTAGTTATATGGGAAGATCCTTCTTTTCTGCTCTCCTCCCCCAGTAAGATCATGTGACGATCTTTGCCTCTGGGTTGTGGTGATAAATGTCTCTTCCAGGTAAGAACGATTCATTGCCAGCATAAGAACCTGGGCTCTCCATTCTCCCCGCTGCCACATCAGTTCCAGATGGAGGGGTCTTCAGATTCGGAGTGAGGATGTCCTGGAACAGAGCCCCCTGCTGACTTGAGATGGACATGTAGCATGAGGGAGAAAGAAACTTCTTGTTTTTAGCCTCTCAGAGATGAGGGTTGTCTATTACCGCAGTACAACAGAGTCAATCCTGACTGTGACACTTGTCCTCCGGGGTTGCAGGGGATGAGTAAGTCTTGGTTCCGGTTTCACAAGCACTTGTGGTGGAGAAGGGAGATGGGAGCAATACATAAAGAGCCATGGAGCGAGGTACAGAATATGATAAATGCCAGAAGTGAGGTCTATACCCAGGGGTATGAGAGTTCAGAAAAGGGATCATATCTAGAATGGGTAGAGATGGGGGGTTGGGAATCGAGTGTGTTCCAGGTGGTAGGAACAGCAGAAGCAATAACATGGGGTGTAGAGTAACAGGGGGAAGAGTGAGAGATGAATCTGAAAAGGCGAGTTGGGCTCAGATTACAGGAGCCTCAGAAGCTAGGCTGAGGCTGGACCCTGGAAAGTTTTGGGGGCAGGAAGAAAACATTATAAGGGTCCTTTCCTACAAACTTAATCTGGTAGTGCTTAGAAGGATGAATTGGAGACAAGAAATACTGGACATAGGGATAAGATTAAGAGGCTATATTGCATTTGGTTCATTATCAAATACCCTAAAAATGTGTATAGGCTTTGACCCTGAAATTCTGCTTTTATGAATTTATCTTGCAGAAATATAAGACTGTATGTGATTAATGCGGTTACCAGGGTGTTCATCAAAAGTACAACTATAAAAGTGAAAGATTAGACATAACCTAGATTTTCAACAATAGGAGGTTGAGTAAATAAATAGCATTATATCCACAGAATAGAAAACTACATTTATTAATAATCCTACTGTTAAGGTCTATTTACTTATATGAAGAAATATTTATGATACGCAATAAATTGTAAGATAGTTTTGCAATACGATTCCACATACATACACATACATGAAGGTGTATGTACATACATGGTAACAGTGATTATTCCAAAGTGATGGGATTCAACACACTAATCTTCTTTTTTGCTTATCTGTTTTTTTTCAAGTATCTACAATGAACATATATAATTTATGTAATAAATTCATGCATTCATAAACAAAGGTTTTAAAGGTTATTTTCATAGGCTATGGGTGAGGTTGCTTGGGAACGAAAAAGGAAGGGACAAATGTGAGATCCAGTTCTAGGCAACAATTGACAGAAGTAGGCAATTGATCAGTTAGAAAAAGCAAGCAAGACAGAGGGATCGCTGGTGACTACTTTGCCTACGGCATGACATTTTATAAAGACAGAGATCGTTTTTAAAGGGAAATATTGGAAGTCTGCCTTGTTGCACGCACACAAATCTCTCTCTCCTTCTCTTGTCTTTGACTGAGTCCCCTTGTCTCCACTGACCTTCCTCCTGGGGGCTGGTCCTTGCAGAGTCTCTGGCTCACAAGAGTGAGCTCACAAGATCTTTGTGTCTCTTACTGGCTTGTCAGTCCGGGGCACTGAAAAAAACAAGTGTAAGAAAAGAACAATATATATATTTTTAAATTTTCAAACAGACCACTTAGAATGAATATCTGATACTACACAATATGTGTTGACTTTGTTGAACTTCACTGTTTAATTTTTATGTCAGCATTTCTAAGATTTTACAGACATTGATTATCATTTATTTAGATAAAACATCTCTGAAACAATAACCAGGTCAATGTGAAAACTCAGAATATTTTTAGAAATATAAGCCATAGGTATTGATAATAAAAAATGACCATAAGAATAGCTAACATTATAATATATAATCTGTGCCAGGTACTCTTCTAAGACCCTTACATATATTATCTCATTTAATTCTTACAGTAACCCAATGAGGTAGGTACTCTTATTGTTTGTATTTTACAGGTGAGAAATTGAAGCACGGAGAAATTAAGTAACTAGCTCAAGATCACACAGCTAGTAAGTGATAGCGACCTACCCCCAAAACTGCCGGTTTAAATAGGATTAGATTAAAAAGGGTACCCATGAGGTGCACAAGACATCATACTAGCTGCTCTAGGAGAATATACAAAGACATTTCCTTTAAGAATTTAATATATATATCAGAAAAAATATATATATCAGAAAATGTTATTAAACACCAATTTAAAAAAAATCTAAAAATTCCAGGAACTCTTTTTAAAAGCCTACAGAGGGGCGCCTGGGGGGCACAGTCAGTTGGGTGTCCCACTCTTGGTTTCAGCTCAGGTCATGATCTCAGGGTCATGAGATTGAGCCCTGCGTCGGGCTCTAGGCTCTGGGCTCTATGCTCAGCACGGAGTCTGCTTGGGTTTCTCTCTCCCTCTCCCTCTCCCCCTTCCCCCTGCACGCTCTCTCTCTCTCTCTCTTTCTCTCAAAGAAATCTTTTTTTAAAAGCCTACAGATGTACCAAAGAATGGTTTCATTTCCTTAAACTTTCTGCTTAACAAATTTACATTTTTCAATAGTCTACTAATAAACACATGTAACGCCTAAAGTTCTATCATTGCTAACATTGTCCACGGCAGTTAACCATTTCTACAGAAAGCAATGCTTATAACCCAACCACATGAACCTGAGGTTGAAGCACCAACCAAACCTAACAATGTCCTGGATTAACCGAGTGCACTCCAGATCATTATACTGAATTCACTCTTCGGCTCCACTTTAGCCAGATTCTCGTTCCTACCATTACTCATCACCAAAAGGCACCCCCTAAAGTTAGGGATTTCAGGCACATCCCAGCAGTCAAGTGCAAATGGGCTCTTTCACCTTGCACATCTGCTCACAGGAATCTCTGCGCACGCCTAATTGTTGGGTGTGACCCGGTGTCTCAGAAATAACTCGGTGGGATCCATGTGATTTTCCCCTAAATTAAGGACACTGACTGGTGGCTTTGTGATCACTGAAAGAAACCTTATTGAAAAAATTAGTTTGACTCTTTGTACCTGAAAAAGCTGGCCAAATAATCTTTTCATTTTCCCACCATTTATTTTGGCATTTTTAAATGTAGTCAGAAGATAAATGCTACCCCATTTCCTTGTTTTTCATTTTCCTTGGCCTCTCTGTCAGGATGTGGATGTAAATGTCTAGTTTGCACAAAATGGAGCTGGTTTGAAATGCTTCATTTTTATGAGGGCAAGGACATAAAGTTCTTGCCTTAGCCCTTCTTTCAATGAGGGTAACACATCTTTCCCTATTTCCCAGGAGCCAGTGACTCGCTTGTTGCTGAGTTCGTTCAGGCTGCACCAGCTTCTGTTACAGGTGGCCCCCTCAAAAACGCAGCAGCTTAATCCAATGGAAGTTTATTTTTCATTCACAGAAAGTTAGTCACTGGTGGGGTCCCAGGTTGATGGAGGCTCCACCAGCTGGCAGATGAGAGAAGAGGGACAGGCAGCTTTTGCAAGTCCTGCCTGGGAGTGACACACAGCACTTCTGTCCACATTCCATCCACCAGACTTAGGCATGGGGCTTTAGAGAGCTACAGGAAGTGAGGAGGTGCCCTCTGGCAGAAAAATCTCTTCCCAACCACTCTACACCATGGAAGAGGAATGCAGACTTTTTGGTGGAAGACTAGCTAGCCACCTCTGCCCCAAGTGCTAAATCCTGAGAAATTACCTATTTTTAAAGATATTTTATTTATTCATTTGAGAGACAGTGAGCAAGAGAGACAGCATGAGCAGAGGGAGAGCCAGAGAGAGAGAGAGAAACAGGGAGCCAAACGTGGGGCTCGATCCCAGGACCCCGGGATCATGACCTGAGCTGAAGGCAGATGCATAACCAACTGAACCACCCAGGCGCCCCCCGAGAAATTATATTTTAGAAACAATGACCTCTGACCAAATCTTTTTAAATAAATATTTTTGGAAGTTTACCTAATGTGATGAATTTCAGTAAGACAAAATAAGTCAATATCTATTAGTTGAGCACTAGTAAGTCTCAATAAATCTCATGGAAAAGTTTGGAGGAGGGACAGATAACAAGATGAATGAATCACGGTCTGTTCATGAAATATGTCAGAAAATGAACTTTTGTGTATATTATATACAATTACAATTACATCCATTAAGATGCCATTTAAAACAATCTCATTGCTAGAAAGAGAAAAATGTTTGCAACGAGAATATTTGTTTTGTTTTCTGATTAAACAGTTACACTGTAGGAAAATTTGGAAATTACAAAAAGTACAAATCAAATGTCCTTAATTCTATCACATGGAGGTAATCACTGAACATTTTTTTCCTGTTTATATTACATATATACATGCATATTCGAAAAATTATTTTATGAGGAAAAATTTCAAAGCACTGAAGTTAAAAACATCAGTTGACCTGCATTCACCTATTTGTAATCCTGAAGAAATTCGAGAGAGAATGCCAAAATAAACTTTTTCTTTGCTGGTATCTGGGACACCAAGGTTCACGATTTATCATTAAAGAGAGAAGGAGAGGGGCACCTGGGTGGCTCAGTCGTTAAGTGTCTGCCTTCAGCCCAGGTCATGATCCCAGCATCCTGGGATCAAGTCCCACATTGGGCTCCCTGTTCATCGGGGAGTCTGCTTCTCTCTCTCCCTCTGCCTGCCTGTCTGCCTACTTGTGATCTCTGTGTCAAATAAATAAATAAAATCTTTTTAAAAAAAGAGAGAGAGAGAAGGAGAAACAGTTGCAGCCTGTCTTAGGCATCTAACACATAAAGGAAAAAACATGTTGTTGCAAAAACAATCAACATAATGATGCACTGAAAGTCCCTCCATTCAGTCAACATTTATGTAGCATGTGCAAGGACCACCAGAATACGTTCTAGAAGAAATAGATGAAAGGGAGGGGGCTATTGGGAGAACTTTTCTGGCAGCAATAACTGTCCAAAGGCAATTAGGCTCAGCCAGGAGCTCTCCGTCCATCACTGGACGTGTTGGAAAAGCTGGAAGACCTTCTGGACTCTGGAATGTCGAGGAGGGGATGCAAGCACTGGACAGGAGAAAGATGCCCTATGGTCATTTCCCACCTAGGGTGCATGGACGCTACCACTGTGCATCCCCACACATGGTCCCTGCAGGAGCAGCTCTTATAGGAGCTATTTGGGATTACACATCCTGGGATAAAACTGGCCTCACCAGTTAGCTGGTAGGCCAGAAACAGGGCTATCCTAGCTCTGGGGCAGGAAGGAGTTAAATGCGTCATCCTTGGCACTCCGGAGACCCCCTAAAGACTCAACTGGGAAGCAGGAACAGAGGGAAAGGTGGCAAGTGGAAGCAGAGAACCAGGCAGGTAGATGTCCAAAGAGTTATAGGAAGGTGCCTATTTCTTTGCCAAATTACTGATTGTCATTCAGTCAAAAGCTGCATCTTGTGACTTCTCTGATCAATTAGAGCAACTGTAACTCTGAATGACATGGTCAGCAAATTGTTCCATCACGTAAGCAAAATAACATAACTCGTCACAGCGTTTTGACTCAACTGACCATTGACTACAGAATTTTGTTCACCTCCCCACTCTTGTCCGCTCCTCAGGTGAACGCACCTTAGCTGTTTGGAAAACAAAACTCCACTGTGGCTTTGCAAACACATTGCGTTATAAACAATTGATAGAGGCGCTTCCAAGTGGTTTGAGCGAAGTGCCACAGAGTCCACAGGCGACCACCAAGGTTGCTAAAGTTATTTCCTGCCCTGACCAGGGTTCATTTCTGGAGAATATTTAACAGGGAGGGTTTTAATGCTTCTAAAGATGTTGAAACTAAAGAACAAATATTGACCCAGAAGGTACCACAACTCTCCTGAAAGAGAGTAAAATAAATCCTTTATAAAATGAAAAACTACTTGGCCGAAATATCCCCCCCCCCCCGCCCCGCCCCGCACAACTGGCCCTCGAGGGCAGAGAGGCCAACCTGGCAGGGCCGGGGCGCGGGACTAAGGCACCGGCCAGCGTCGCGCGTCCTCTCTCTGCGAGGGCGCGGTCCTCCCGCCAGGCCGACTCGCGCCTCCGGCCAGAGCAGCCGCCCCCCCGCCCCGAGGCCACCCCAGGCTGCAGCTGGCGGCCGCTGGCACGAGTGCCGGGGACCAGGCCAGGGCTTGTTCCCGCGGCTCGGCGCCGTGGGGAGCTGGGCTCGGCCGCGGCGGCCCTGGACGTGCGGCTCCCGCCCAAGCGGACCCTCCCTGCGCCCGGGCGGCGGTGAGTCAGGGCGCGTTATGCAAGTGCTGGCCGGCCGGCCCGGCGCCTCCCCTCGGTCTTTCACCCCCGCCGTTACGAAAGCGCGACCCCCTCCCGCCCCGGCTATAAAGCGGCCGGCCGGCCCCAGCGGCTCGCTCGCTCCCCTGGCTCCCCGCGCGCCCGACGCCGCGGCCAGGCTTGCGCGCAGCTCCGGGCGGTGAGCGGCGGCAGGGCGGCGGGGGGCCGGGGGCCGGGGCGGCGGGCGGGCAGGGCCGGGGGCCGCG
>NW_023270265.1:20720886-21039000 GCF_011800145.1 Mirounga leonina | reverse complement strand
CCCCGCAGGGAGGACTCCGGGCACGATGGCGTGGGTGTGGGCGCTCGTGCTGCTGGCCGTGCTGGGCAGCGCCCGGGCGGAGCACGACTGCCGGGTGAGCAGCTTCCGAGTCAAGAAGAACTTCGACAAGGCTCGCGTAGGTATCTGCCGGGCGGCCCCGGTGGCCGCGGTGCCCGGGGGTCCCCCGCGTTCTCCCTTCCTGGCGGCCGGCCGTGCACGCCGGGCCACCAAACCCTGCGCGCACCTCTCTCGCAGTTCTCCGGGACCTGGTACGCCATGGCCAAGAAGGACCCCGAGGGCCTCTTCCTGCAGGACAACATCGTCGCTGAGTTCTCTGTGGATGAGAATGGCCAGATGAGCGCCACGGCCAAGGGCCGAGTCCGTCTTTTGAAGTCAGACCCCCCCCCCTCCCCAACCCCTGGCTGAGCACCAAACCAGACTGGGGAGGGAGGGGAGCACCAGGGTGAGATGGAGGAAGGAAGCCCTTTGCCGGCCTGGCTCAGGATCTCCTTGGCTTTTGCAGTAACTGGGAAGTGTGCGCAGACATGGTGGGCACCTTCACAGACACGGAGGACCCCGCTAAGTTCAAGATGAAGTATTGGGGCCTAGCGTCCTTCCTCCAGAAAGGAAGTGAGTAGTCAGTTCAGTGGAACCGTCTCAGGGGATGGGGGTCATACCTGACCAATTTGCTGGGTTTCTTCTCCGGTGGCAGCCTGGAAAAGAATGGTGCGTGCGTGGCAGGAACTGTCAGCAGAGCCTGAGGTTAGGGAGGTGAGACGGGACTAGTGAGGCCCCTTCCCGCCCACCTTTCACCTTCAGCTCCAAAAACCGGGCCCAAGCTCAAAAGGACCTTTGGGCTTGTCAGGTGACCTCCTTCTGCCATTTTCATGTCCAGCCATTGTGCCAAGGTGTGTCTTCTCCATGCTCAGACATCCCACCTCCCCAAGACCCAGCCCACATCACCACTCAACCTGGTTTTGTATTTCCTCCATTTCATTGGGCTGGATCCCTGGGGCAGCTTGATTACTGGGACACCCCCAGCGGAGGCGGAGAGACCCTCATCCAAGGATGTAGGGAGCATTGTGCATGGGGTTGGCTCCCGAGTGTCCTGCCGGCAGATGCTGAGATACTGAGCCAGGCATAGCGTTCTGGGTGGCACCGACCTCTTCCCTTCTTCTAAGCACCAAAACTCAGATGGGGGACAGGGTGTTGAAGACTCTCAGAAAAGCACCCTACAGTTTGGGCTGATCATAAGAACACGACATTTACATGCCCTTTCTACTTTCTTTCCATTTCTCTTAAGTTTCAAATCTGGAATCTCTTTGGTGCCCAGACAATAAGCTAGGCCAGGGGGGACATATCATGGGATCTTAGAGATGGAGAGTCAACCCTACGAAGGGGGTTCAATATACAGATGAATAAACTGAGACCAAGAGAAGGTAGTGATGTGCCCATGGTCATACAAGTTTATGGGGGCCAGTGTCAAAAGCCAGGGGTTCCAACTCCCAGGTGAGTAGTAACAATTATTTCAAGTAATGTAGCAAAACTTGCTAGAATGATTCATTTAGCGTGAAAGGTACGCTTTTCTGATAATGAATTACAAATTACTCTGGGGTGGGGCCCCAGAGTCTGTAGGTTTGCTGTGGTCCTTAGGAATGCTCCTTCTGCACAATGAAGCTTATGAAACTGCTCTAGATAATTCAATCCAAAGAATTTGGAGTTTGGAGGACCAAGTTCACCCTTTCGAGTGGTGCTCAGGCTGTTCATCTCATCTCAGGAGGGAGAGGCTAGTAAAGATTGTTAGGATTTATATTCTTTGTTGTCTTTGAACTTTTTAGCCAAAAAGAGCCTGGAGATAAACCAAACCAACTTAGGCCTTTCTTTTAAAGTCAAGAACGGTAGTCAATTTTCTTTAAAACCAAGCATCGAAAGTTACTTAGTTCTTACATCAGAATTCACTTCTGGCAACAATCTTGGAAAAAGGAAATTAAGCTGCAGATTGGCTGAGCTAATAGCTGCCTCGATCATGAATTGGGGTAACATTTCAAAGAAGAGTGCATGTGTGTCTGAGGGGTTAGGCTGCTGGGGCGCCTCCGACAGACACACTGAGCCCCACCACCGGGGAAGAAGTGACTTCATTTGCAGAGGAGGAAGACTGCCCAGAGGCTCAGGAGCCTGTGAGGGGAGCCGGTGGTTAGGGTGAGGCCCAGCAGGCGGTCCCATGGCTTCTGTTCCTGGCCCGTCTGATGAATAACTGAGCAGTCATGTGTCTGGGCGCCCCCAGCTCTGGCCTCTGACACTCTCCTGTGGGAGAGCCCGGGAAGTGCCGTGGTGGCTCATTCTTCCTCTTGGAGAGCCTGGAGGGAGCCGAACATGGGGCTCCAGGACCCACTCCCGTGCAGCTGTCCTGCAGGCCTGAGTTCAGGCTGAGCCCCTCCTCGGCTGGCACTCTGGGGGTTCTCAGAACCAAGAGGTGACTTAGGGTGGGCAAGAGAGTCCTCCCTTATGCTGTCTGAAGC
Organism: Mirounga leonina; assembly: GCF_011800145.1. Taxonomy (NCBI): domain Eukaryota; kingdom Metazoa; phylum Chordata; class Mammalia; order Carnivora; family Phocidae; genus Mirounga; species Mirounga leonina. The sequence goes on along the minus strand of NW_023270265.1, from coordinate 21,036,481 downwards.
TGGGGGACCCAGGTTCCTCTGCATTCCTCCCTCATGGAACCAACACAGCGGAGACCATCACCCGCTTCATGGCCTGGGCATGAGATGGAAGCATAGAGGCTTTTTGTTTCTTGTTTCTTGTCCCCTCTCCCCACAACTTACCTACTGCCTGGAGACAGTGTGGTGGAGACATTAGGCATGTGGGCTCCGGTTCTGTCCTGCTCTTTGTGACCTTGAGTAAATTATTTAGTTTCTCTGTGCCTTGGTTTCCTCATTGGTAAGATAGAAATAACAGCGTGCACTTTTGGGTAGATGTGAGGAATAATTGAGAAAACATGGAACCTGTCTACATGGTGACTGATACATAATTAAGTGCTCAGAAGGTCCTAGCCATGGTTCCGTGTCGATGAGAACATTAAATCAAGTAGAGATGTGCCACTTTTTATCAAGTGTAAGGTGTTTGGATACCCTTGAGCATTGTTGTTTCTCCAGGGTCAATCTCTCCAGCGTATGTTCTTATTAATGTTTTTTCTCATCCTGCCTTTGTTAACATTTATGCCATCTTTGCGTACATGTCTTCCTGGCCTACCTCCCAGCCTCAGGAATAAATGAAATCTGAATTCTTCAGGGGCTCAGCTCTGCCTCTGTCTGGGGAGATCTGAAAAGTACAAGCTCTAAGAAAGAAGACTATGTGAAGCAGAGGGTGGGCCTTTTGTACCCTCGACACAAAAACTACTCTCTTTCGCCAGCGCAGAGAAGGGAGTCAGGTGACTAAGCCAGAATTAGGGTGGAGCAGAGTAGCCGTGAAGCAGATCATCAGAGTGGCATCCTCCAGGGGATCGAGGGACAGCAGGGCAGCGAGACAGAAGCTGGCGGCCACCAGACGTCAGCCACAAAGGCACACGCATTGCTGGAGAACAGATGCAGAAAGGTCTATTTCATGGTTTCAACGGGCTCACATTCTCTGTTGTTCTTTGGACAGATACCAGCACATTTATTGTCAGGGTAAGAGATGATCATTGAAGTGAACGAGGTCTCCCCCCGCCCCCACCACCTCCCGACCCCAGGATTCTTTTCTGTGAGGGAGGACAAGGTCCGTTCTTGGCCTCCCGATTTTATGAAAGCCATCGGGATTCCCTGTAGCCTCCTGCTTCCTAAAGAAACGAAACCAGTTTCAGGAAGGCGCTGGTTTCGCGAGCTGCTGCTTCCCTGACGCCTGAGCCTGCCGAGGGAGAGGCATGGCTCTGTGGCTTTCTGGCTTGCAGACGATGACCACTGGATCATCGACACGGACTACGACACCTACGCCGTGCAGTACTCCTGCCGCCTCCTGAACCTCGACGGCACCTGTGCCGACAGCTACTCCTTCGTGTTTGCCCGCGACCCCCACGGCCTGCCCCCGGACGTGCAGAAGATCGTGCGGCAGAGGCAGGACGAGCTGTGCCTGGCCAGGCAGTACAGACTGATCGTTCACAACGGTGAGTGGGCGGCGGGGGGCAGGACCCCGCCGACTCTCCCCGGGGGGCCAACGAGAGGCACTGTATCCGCATGTGGGAGAAAATGGGAGTCTGAGAAGCCCCATGGGAGCCATCCTGGTCCTTCTTTTTAAATTTTTTTTTTAAAAGATTTTATGTAGTTGTTTGTGTGAGAGAGAGAGAGGGAGAGTTATCATGAGCAGGGGGCAGGGTAGAGGGAGAAGCAGACTCCCCGCCGAGCAGGGAGCCGGATGCGGGACTCGATCCTGGGAGTCCAGGATCATGACCCGAGCCGAAGGCAGACGCTTAACCGACTGAGCCACCCAGGCACCCCTAAAAACAAAATTCTTTTTTTTTTTAAGATTTTATTTATTTATTTGACACAGAGAGAGACAGCAAGAGAGAGAACACAGCAGGGGGAGTGGGAGAGGGAGAAGCAGGCTCTCCGCTGAGCAGGGAGCCCAATGCGGGGCTCAATCCCGGGACTCCAGGATCATGACCCCAGCCGAAGGCAGACGCTTAACCGACTGAGCCACCCAGGCGCCCCATCTTGGGCCTTCTTCTTTTTTTTTTTTTTTTTTAAGATTTTATTTATTTATTCATGAGAGACAGAGAGAGAGAGAGAGAGAGAGAGGCAGAGGGAGAAGCAGGCTCCCAAGGAGCAGGGAGCCCGATGCGGGACTCGGTCCCAGGACCCTGGGATCATGACCCAAGCCAAAGGCAGACGCTTAACTGACTGAGCCACACAGGCGCCCCATCTTGGGCCTTCTTGACCAGATCTTTCATGGTACTGTTTCATAAGGAGTGGGGGGAAGAGCCCTTTTCCAAAACCCTGGCCCTTTTAATTAAGTCAAGCTGCAGAGGACAGGCTCTTCCTTTTTATCTGCTCCCCTAGGCCCGGCCTGTGGTCACATGATTTTGTCCCCAGCTGTACTGCCCAAAAAGCCATTTTGACTGAATTCATATTGTTCAGAGATTCAGTGGCGACAGTGAAGGGCCGGGCAGCAAACGTGGCCGTTGGTGTAAAAAGTGAAAGAGAGACATCGCCAGAGCAAAGTTCAAAACAGAACCCTTTCAACAGATGCTCTTTTCCTCATATGGAACTAAATAACGGTGGAATTGCCTAGCTGGTCTTCCTCACTTATGTTTTTTGAGATTCCCTGGAACAACCCCTGAATCTTTTTTATAGATGTTACCTTTGTCAGATCTTGATTTTAAAACCAATAACATTCTGGAGGAAAGTGTGCAGTCTGTTTTGAAAGGACACTCCCTCACTCCCACAGGAAACAGAGTTTCAAAGTCCAAATAGGGTAATGCTGAAATGTAGAAAAAGAACAAAACTGAACTTTTCTATTGGTCATCTAACTAGCTGGTCCACACGACACCCAACAGATATGAACCCAAACCAGAAACATTAAAAAATAAGGTCTTGATGCTTCATCCTGGGGGCAGCCTAAATGTAGGGCGGGGGAGGATCTCACCATAACCAGGCCCCACGCCATGCCGTTTACCTGCATTACCCTCCTCAGGCCTCAGAGAACCTTATGAAATACATACTCTCATTATCCCCGTTCTACCGATGAGAAAACGCAGGCTAAGAAAGATCACATAGGTTGCCCAAGCTCTCCCACGGTTAGCTGAGCTGGATGCAAACCAAGGTTGTTCTGTGTTCCCGAAGCCCCCTGTGGCACTGCCTGGTGACACCTGGCACAGGACACAGTGAACATTCCATAAAGCCACCCACACAGAGGCCAAGGCCAGGCTGATTTGGCCCCCACTTCCCGAAATAGGAGCATGTGCCCCCGATCCTTCGAAATGCAGTGAGGCAAATTTAAGACAAGCCAAAGGAGAACTTTCAGGAAGCAGATCCTACACTCTTGGACCCTCTCTTGCCCCCAGAGAGATTCAGAGGGTCTCCGGAAGAGCCTGGAGGATGTCTCTGAATCACAGCCACATCTAGCTGTGACCTTACAAGACACGTTTGGACACAGCCAAGCCCTAAGGCCATCATGATATTCTCTGTGTACATTGAACAATGGGTCCAGCTTTCTGTCTTCGATGACTGTTTCCTCTATTTCAGGTTACTGTGATGGCAGATCAGAACAAACCATTTTGTAGCAACATGGAGTTTCATTGGAGAAATTCCCATCAATTCATGCAGCCTTCAACTCGATCTGATCTTAGGAGTTTAGTTTGCCCTGCTCTGCTCCCCTCCCCTCCGCAAACACGGAACCTCAGTACACATAAAAATATATGTGGGGATAAGTGAATCTGCACCCAAATGACGGTCTTTTCTGGAATTTTCTAAGCAATTGTTTAAGGCTTAGGATTCCAGACTTTGATTTATTAAAATGTAGTCACCCGTTTCCTATGATCTGGGTTTTTCTTTGCGCTGCATCTATGTCAACGTGACAAATCCTGTAGATGGCGGGGTAGGGTGCGCTCTTATATACCAGGAGGGGCTCCTCTCTCCCTGCTCTTCGTGACTTCTGGTCTTTTCTGGTGCCTAATCTCCATTATTAATGACTGTGGCTTCTCCTGACTTCCCGGAAGGGGGGCTTCCCCATTAACCGAGAAAGGACCTTAACTACAAGCCTGGGCAAGTCACTGACGACCAAAAGAGGAGGTGAGTGTTGGCTAGGCCAGGCCAGCAAGCTCAAGGCCTCAGTTGACCCAAGGTCCATGAGGAAGGTGGGATGGTGGGCTCAACCCCAGCCCTTCAGGGTCTCTAGCACTTAATTCACTTCTTAGTTCAGGTATGGCCAAAATGTTGAGGGAGAGGTGGCTGGGGGCTTCCCTGGGGGAGTTAGGAGATGGGCCCCTGGAAACCAGATCCATGGGGAGATCATGGCACCTCCCACTGGAGTGTGGGAATGGGCTAGCTGGGATTAGAAGTAGCAGGGCTGGGGAGGATCACCAGTGTCCACACCATCAGTGGCCCCCGCGAACTCAGTATGTCACCGCATGCAGAGTCATTTGCCTTCGTTCCCCAGGAGCTCCCAGGAGCATCACATTTTTATCTGGAAAAGGCATCAAGACTTTGGTACCAGAGTCTTGGTTTTAAGTCAAAATCCGGGTCAGATACATATTAGCTGTGTGATTTGGAGCTGCTTATCTGTCTTCTCTGAGCCTCACTCGTGTGAAATGTGGGGAAACAGTACCTGCCTGATGGGGTGCGGTGAGGATTCAGTGAGAGCCCTTAGGAGCTGTGCAATCCTGGCGACGGTGCCAGGCTGACATCTGTGACATGGGTCGGGAAGTGGGGAAGGGCTCATGCGTGGGGAGATCGCTGCCTGTGAGCTGGCATAGCAGGGAGCCATGGGTGCCCTGCGTCCCCCCTTCGATGTGCTGTGTTTTCCCAGCAGCAAGAGAGGAGACAGCAAGGGAGGAGACAGGCAGCTGGATATGGGAAAACTCTGCCTGTCGCTCATGTCAGAGCCAGGCGCTTCAGCCTCAGTTTGATGATCCCAGACGCCCATAACATAGCGACACATCACTTCACAAAACAGCTTTAATGAACAAATCTAGTAACTAAAGATGAACCAAAGATCCCTGCTGTCCTCTTGTTCTCAAGCTTGTGATCCCCATAAATCTTACTTCAGAAGCAAGCTATTCAAGAAACCTCGTGAACAATGACAACCAGTGGCGCTGATTTACTTTGCAACAAAGATTCGTTGAGCACCTACTACGTGCTAGGCCCCAAGCTGCTGTGAGTTGCAGTCATTGCCCAGCCTCCAAGTGACAGGTTCTCTTTGGCTCTGGTTTCTTCTCCCCGTCCCTTTGTCCCAGGGATATTTCATAAAACCATAGACCTGTAAACACTACCTGATGACTCCTAGCATTGTATGTTTGGGCCCAAGTCCCACATCCCTGCATCCAAATGCCTACTTTCCATTAGAATCTCAAATTTGTATGCCCCAAACAAAACTCTTGGTTCTCCTACCTGCCATTCTTCTAGTCGTTCCCATTTTTGTGGCCTGCCCAGCCACCTAACCACTGTCAGGAGTCACCCTCGAATCTTCTCTTTCCCCCACGTTCTACATCCTGTCCATCAGTAAATCGTGCTTACTCTGCCTTCTCAGAGTGATTCTGAGATCCTTTCTCACAACACCCCCACTGAGGCCACCCAGCTCTGACTTCCCTCTTGTTCTACTTCAGCAGCCGCCTAACTGGTCTTGTTTTTATTCCTGCTCCTCAAAGTCCATTCCCTGCACATCAGCCAGGATCATATTTAAAGATGGATATTAGGTCATATCAGTCTCTAATTGCAAACCTCCAATGGTTGCCCACTGAACAGAATAAACTCCTTATGTGGCCTCCCAGACCCTACACAGTCCAGCCTTCTACCTTCTCTGGTTTTAATCAATGGGCTCCAGCAGATCACCCATCTGTCCTGGCATCAGGGACAGTTTGTAGCATAGAGGAAGCTCAGTCAATAGTTTGCTTCACCTACACCAAATTTTTTTCTGTCCCACAAGTATACCAACCCCTTTGCACCAGGACCAGTGTCTGCAAGGTCTGCAAAGCCCTGCTCCCCTGGATTCAGATGGTTGGCTCTTTCTTGTGGTTCACCTTTTGGCCCAAATATCACCCCCCAGAAAGGTCTTCCTAGACCCCTCCCTACCCCATCCAAATTGCCATCACTGTCCTATTTTCTTCATGATGTTACTCCACTCTCTACTGACTTCTATTTATATTATCTACTGACTTCTGTTTAGTGCTTCTCTCCCCTGAATAGAAGGTAAGTAAGCTCCATAAGGATAGGTCCCTCCCTTAAGAAAGACCTGACAGGTGGATTTGTGGAGGGAATCTCTTGTGCTCTCATTTTTGATGTTTTGGATCATCCTATCTCCTCTCTGATTGCATGACATGGCTTCTCCTAAAGGGGTCCATGGCATTTCTTATTATAAGTGAAAAACTAAAGTCGGCTTTAATTATTCCTTGGAAGTTCCTCAAGTGCTCTTGACATTAGTGAACGGTCTTAAGGCCTTGCAAGTCTGGTGGGAGGAGGGGAGGGATACCTAGAGCGGCTGTGACCCTTCAAGGAGAAATCTGGGTCCTGGATCATTTCCAAGAATCATTCCAGAAACCAGCACGGTGTGCTTTACATATAAGAAATGTGATTGCTGAACAGTTATAAATAAAAATTTATTCAACTCAATCATATTACAAACAAACTGAAAAAAAGTTCATATTTAAAAGGAGCCCATAGCAAAACATTTTATAAAGGGTAAAACTGTTATACTGAATGATCACCCCTTAATTGACTGGTGCTATAAATGTATATTTGCATAGGTTATATTTTGTTAAAGCAGGCTACACTGATGTGATGGTCCTGGAAATTCACTACCTTTGAAAACATATCATGGCCTTCCAGAGGGTGATAAACTCTGCCTATAGAGAAAATTTAATTAGTTGGAAATAATAGACAGATCATTTCTTCTGACAGACGTATCTGTAAACATGGCTCCCTTTTCCGGGTAGAAGAAGCAGCGAAAAATTCTCCTCCATTCATTCCTAAACAGTGACATATTATAGAGAATGGGGTTCAGGGCTGAGTTGGCAAAAGTGAAGGCCACCACCCAGAAGAAGAGGGATGGCCAGATGACCAGATCTTGCTTGAAGTTCTGGATCAAGATGAGGAGGATGGTGATGATGATGGGGCTCCACATAATGAAGAAGGAGATCATGAGCAGGAAGAGGGTCCGGAAGAGCCGGAAGTCCTGCTGGGACACGCGGATATGGTGGTTCTCTGAGTAAGCCAGGTTCACCGTGAGCCTTTTCCTTGACGCCTTCGTGATCTGCAGGAACACCAAACAGAGCCAGACCATGATTTACTGCAGGATGTTGGGGGGTTTTGACTTAGGAGGAGCAAAGCATCCAGCGTTGGAATCTGCCATCCCTGCTGCCCTGGGACAATTTGGCTTTGGAACTTTGTGTGGAGAGCACCTGTCTCAGCGGCCTGTACTCAGGACGCTCTGGGGAAATGGGGCACCTGGCTGACCCCCACCCCCAGAAAGAAGGCAGAAAATCATCCATATTGTAAATAGAGTTGATGCAGAGAAGTGAAAAGGCTGAATTGGATGGTCTAGAAGAGAAATACGTGAACAGAAGTGCATCCCCCCACATTCATATGGTGGAACGTTACGGCCTTCCCAGGGCTGTGACACTGGGAGGCGGGGCCCTCGGAACGTGATCAGGTTCTGGGCACCAAGTCCTCATGATCAGTGCCATTAGGCGAGAGTCCGGGACAGCTCCCTCAGCCCTTGCACCGTGTGAAGGCAGTGAGGAGTCGGCAGTGTGCAGCCTGGAGGGGGGGCTCCCTCGTCTTCAACTTCCAGCCTCCAGAACTATGGCAGATATACTTCTGTTGTTTACAAGCCACCCAATCTGTGTGGGTTTTTTTTTTTTTTAATTCAGCCTTTTATTTATTTTTAAAAGATTTTATTTATTTATTTGTCAGAGAGAGAGTGCACACAAGCAGAGGGAGAAGTAGACTCCCCACTGAGCAGGGAGCAGGACATGGGGCTCGATCCCAGGACCCTGGGACCATGACCTGAGCCGAAGGCAGCCGCTTAACCAGCTGGGCCACCCAGGCGCCCCCAGTCTGTGGTATTTTGTGATGGCAGCCCAAACAGACTAAGACACACATCTTCCTTAGTATTTCTTTCTTTCTTTCTTTTTTTTTTTTTGAAAGAGGTAAGTAACTAATTGTATAAAAGCAGTATGTGTTCAAGGTACAAACTCAAACAATATGATACCGAAGCAGATCAAATTAAAAATATAAGGCCTGTGGCCTCCTGTGCCCTCCATTTCCACTCCCTGGAAGAGACCGGTGACCAGGGTCCTGTAGGTCTTTCTGGGAATGCTCTGCTATCACACACAGGCCCGGCCATGGGAACACAGATGTCTGCACTCTGCTTTGCACACACTTGGGACCCTGCCACACACCTCATTCTTAACCCTTCTTCTCTTTCGCTTAGCAGTTTATATGGGTGCTCATCGCATATCAGCCCAAAGAGAAGGCACCTCATTCTTGTTACTGTGTCAGTGGTTGCAGAGGTTCTAGAGTGTGGCTGTTCCAGAATTTATCCGGGCCCCTCTTGATGGGTATTTTATTTATTTCACCTTTTTTAAGGGGGAGGGGTACCGGTTGAAGTGGCAGCACACATACTAGTCTGTTTCCCCTCCCCTCCAGGTTGTTGGGTGGCAGAGGGGGCAGTGGGAGATGGCATGAGGGTGTGGCCAGTCCGGGCGGAAAGGGAGCACTGAACTCCCACATTTGGTTCCTTTCCTTCATAGGAGCAACTGACCTGGATCCTAGTCTTGCCACAGGCCCCTGAGGTGAGGTCAGTGGAAGGTGGCGGCGACTGGAAGCTGCTCATTTGCTAGGACAGCTGTAGCCAGGAGTCAGCCTGAAAATGAAGCTGGTCTGGGAAGGGCCCACGATGCCTGGAGTGTGGGCCATTTGGGAATGATCCCCTGATCAGTGGGCTCTGTTGGCCCCACCACTGGCTACATGGAGATCAGACACCATTCATACAGAGGGGGACAGTCCCCTCACAAGGGTGGGCACATAGGGAGATTTCAACAGCAGCCTCATCGTTTATGCTGTCCACGTTACCCTGCCAAGAAGGCTAGAGTCCCTCATACAGTGTCTTAGACATATTTTTTGAGTGATGTGGATGTACATTCCTATTTATTGAGCACTTACTACGTGCCAGGCCCTGTACATATCACTTGCTTATCTCTTTACATTCTCCCAACAATTCTGTGACAGATGTACTTTGATCATCCCCATTTTACAGATGAGAAAACTGAGGCTCAAAGAGGTTGAAGAACTTGCCCAACAGTGCCCAGCGAAGCAGTCACAAAACTGGGTTTCAAACCTGGGCAGTCTGACTCCAGCCCATGCTCTTAATCTTAAACTAGTTCCTTCCTACCCTCTACAGTTTCCGCCAATGGAAATCCTTCTGCCTGACCTATGACCACAAGCTCTAGTGCCAGCCACACCAAGAAGGCTTTCTGGTTCCTCTCCCAAGTGGCATCCCACCGTGCTTTGTTTCCGGCACTCACGTGGCCCTTGCCACGTGCCCTGTGCCATGTGGTCGCTGCTGACGCATCGTGGCTACCTCTGACCACCCGCAGACTGCAGGCTCCCTAGGGGCTGGGCAGCCTTGTGGCTTCTGTGGCCTGGGGCTCTAGCAAGTGCCTGACGGTGACTGAGAGCAGACAGAGAAACGGGCTGACTCACGGTCCGAGTGGGTAAGTGGTTGGGTCTGTTTTTAGCACTGACTGATGCTACGATTTCCTCTGCCCATGATTCCCACTACTTTCAGGGAGTGCGAAAAAATGGGCTCCTTATAATCCAGTGTGGCTCCTTGTTGCTCCCCTCCCCATGTTAGATGACGAGACGAGTTAACTTCTACCCAGGCTTCAAAATGTCTCTGTCATTGCACAGAATGCTTCGTGTGTTTTAGGAGAAATTCAATGCTCGACCAACTTGAGGGTTAACCTTAATCCTTAAAACAGGCCTATGGGGTAGGTTCTGTCATTGCCCCATTTTGGGGACAAGAGATGGAGGCTCTGAGAGGTGAGGTAACTTGCTCAGGGCTCATGGTCAAGGGTGGGGGGGAAGCACACCTCAGGGGGAGGCGTCTGAGCTCTTCACTGTGGGGCTATGAGGAGAGAGGACGATGCACCCAGGCGTGTGGTCCGTGGCCACCCTGTCAGAATGACCAGGCAAGTGCCTGGGCCCACTCTCAGATACTCACTTTTGTGGGTCTGAGTGGGCCCAGAAAACTGAACTTCTCACAAACTCCCCAGTGATCCTTGCTGACTAAAATATGGGGACTACTAATTTAGGCCAACGGATCTGGGATTTTCTCCCAGTTCTTTGAAAAAAGTCACTTTGTAAACTGTCCTTTTGAGATGCACTGCCTTCACACCCAGGTGAGTGCCCGAAGGCCCTGAGAGAAACCTCTCTCCACCTCACCCCTCTGCGGCTCTGTGCCTCCACACCATGGTTGCCAAGGGTGGGTGCAGGGAGAGGCGGGTCCCCACTGACATAGCTCGTGCCCTAGGGGTTGGCTCTCCTCTGGGGGCTGCTTGGTCAATCAGCAACCTCCAGATTAGAATCTTCAGACAATAGACTCCATCTTTCCAGAGGGCCCACCTCCCTCTCCATCACCAGCAAGCAGGCCCCAAACCTGGGGAAGGGCCAGACGCGGAGAAGGGGTTGCATGTTCACTACCTAACACCTTCATGGTTAGCTAAAATGGAGCTCATTTCTCAGGTGAGCGCTGAGATAGGGGAGGGTTTTCCAACCTGAAGCTAGACACTCACTCTCTCATTCGGCAAACATTTACTGAGCCCCTACCAGGTGCCACGTACTCTTACAAGTGCTGGCTAGTCAGCAAGAAAGAAGGGAGCCCTGCCCACCCTGCTTTCCATGGAGACCGAGGACGGGGAACGAGAAATGTAAACCAAGCCCCAACAGCCAGCAGGGACAGCCGCACTGAAGGCACTTGGGAGTGACTGGGAGACTATTACCCTGGGAAGGTACTGATTGGAAAAAGCCACTGAAGATGTATAGCATGCTTGAGTCAGGAGGGAAGCGGAAGGAGGGAAGGCAGAACGGTGGGTAAGGCCACCGGCCTGAGCTCGCAGAGCAGCTCTGGAAGCAAAGAGCCCAGCTGAGGCCTGCTCTCGGTCCTTGAGTACGTAGGGCAGAAGCAGCGCCCGGGCCAGGGACGTTAGAGCAGCGTTCCCCAAAGGAGACCCATGGAGCACCAGTGCAGAGAGATGCTCTGTTGGGGGGAAAAGGGGGGTCTGAGGTCAGATTTAGCAACGCTGCCTCTCTTCCTGTGCTGGAGACTCGCAAAGTACATTCGTGTAATGAAGCCTCTCGGAAGTCCTGCAGTAAGAGACCCACCTGACACTGATTCATCATCATTTCCTGAACTCATGGGATCAGGGACACCCTTTTCTAACATCTAACAGCCCATGGAGTTCTAGAGAGTGCTTTAGGAGAGATGCCGCTTTAGAGCAATCAAAGATCAGGGTGACTTTAAGAAGGCACTTCTCAGGCCCATACATGGAAATTGAGTCAGAAGGAAAGGGGTGGCAAGTGGAGTTTTGTGTCTTCAGGCTGCAGATGGTTTGCTAGTTGTGTCTCTATGAAAATAGCTGATAACACTGATGTTCATTTTACAGAGTTATGCTCTTAACAGAAGAATCTCAGCTGAAAAGCTGATCCAGTGTGTCTGAGTTATGAGTATCTTCGGAGGGAGAGAGACACAAGTTATGAGGGCCTGTGTGGACGCTCCATCCACCTGGCAGCTTACCTACTTCCAAGTTACCCACCGGGCAAACCCACAGGTCCAAAGTGAGGACAAACATCACAGTCCTCCCGGGAAATGGGTAATAGTAAGTTTGGCTAGTGGGGTGGAAAGTAAATTTTTTTAAGTCTTATATTTGCATTAGCATGATTTTCAATATCACAATGCTAGATCTCTTTCCAATTAAAGTCTAGCAGCCACGGCGCCTGGGTGGCTCAGTCGTTGAGCGTCTGCCTTCAGCTCAGGTCATGATCCCAGGTTCCTGGGATCGAGCCCCGCATAGGGCTCCCTGCTCTGCGGGGAGCCTGCTTCTCCCTCTCCCCCTCCCCCTGCTTGTGTTCCCTCTCTCACTCTGTCTCTCTCTGTCAAATAAATAAATAAAATCTTTAAAAAAAAAAAAAAGACTAGCAGCCTGTTTGAAATTTTATCATATCTGCATTCTCATTTTATTGTGTTAAGCAATCCACTGAGGCCTATCTAGCTCCAGACAAAACTGAGGCCCACAGTAGTTAAATGACTTGCCTAAGGTCACACAGTAATAAAGCTTGGACTAGAATCTGGGTCTTAGGACTTTTTGTTCAGTGATCTTGTTCAGTGATTTTCCCACCCAAAAGGAGAAGGTACTGTAGGCCCTTTCAATGTGAGCCAAGGTTTGCGTCTTACTCATTCAGGGTTTACTGAGTATCTACAATGAATAAGCCAGGCTCTGTGCTAGGCATGGAGCTAAAGCAGGAAACAAAACAAAGTCTCGGCCCTCATGGAGCTTGCATTCTAGTGAGCAAACAGATGCTTTACAAATAAATCCACATAAATGGAACATGACAGGGGTTGTAAGTGCACTGAAGAGAAATAAATCAGGGTAATAGGGACTAGAGAATGATGAGGAGGGTCTCCGGGGAAGAGCCTTTTGAGCAGAGACCTTATGGAATGGGGGAGTGGCCCGCACAGAAATTGGGGGAATAGAGATCCACAAGAGGAAATCATAGGTGCAAAGGCCCTGAGGCAGCTGTGTGTTGGCATGTGTGAGGAACAGCCCCACAGCCAATGTGGCCACAAGAGAAGGTGAGAAGATGAGGTTAGAGGGCAGCCAGATCAAACGGGGTCTTAAGGTGAGGGCTTTGAGTTTTGCTCAACATGTGAGGGAATCGATGGGTTCTAACTGATATCTTTGAGTCACTACTCAGAGCACTGTTTCATAACTGTGAGTCATGATCCATATTCTGTCTCATCCAGGAGCCGTCCTGGGGTCTGTGATGGGAAGAACTGAAGGCTGGCCATGGATCTGGAAAGTGATGACCTGCAGTTTAGAGGCAGATGAATACCAGGACACCTCCCCCAAATCATCAGGGCCCTTGGGGGCTCCTGGAATGTTTCTGCGTGGGCCCTGGCCTGACAGGAAGATGGAAGACGGTGGGATAAGTCAATCCTCCCTCAGAAGGTGGCTGAGAAGTCTGAGGTGAAGTACATAGGGGCAGACCCGAGCCCTGGCGGCCTCCAGGGAACTCGGGAGTGCGACTGCCCCTGGAGGAGCCCCGCTCCAGCCAGCGAGGCCTGCTCTAGCATCAGTTCCTGGTTCCTCATTCTTGCCATGCTCCAAATCTGCGCCCTGCAGTTTATTCAAAATCTCAACGGTAGCTTTCCCCAGCATGCTCTGAGAGAAGGGTCAGAGGGGCTACCTTGCCTAACACGTAACAACAGAAGTGGTTTACTCATCCCCTGCTATGGGCAAGGAATCTCTGACCTGTCTCCCAACAATCCTACGCCATCCGAGGCATCGCCATTCTGCAGATGAGGGAGCTGAGGTTCAGAGAAAGTCAGTATCTTGCCAAAGGCCACACAGCAAGGACTCAAAAACTGGGTTATTAAAAGAGCCCTTTCTTGTCTCCGTGTCTGCCTTTCACGGCCCTTTGCTCTTCTCTCTCCTTCCCCTCATTCACTTCCTACATCTGCGCAACACTCAACAGTCTGCCGCGGGTTAAAGCTCCTTCTGGATCAAGAATGTGGCCTGCTCACTCTTGACCAATCTCCACTCCCCGCCAACACATCGCATAGAGCAGCTTCTTAACAAATGTCTGAGGAATTAAGGTGTTGGGACCCTGGGGCCAGACTGCCCGAGTGTAAATCCTGATCCTGCTGCTTATGCGCTCTGTGATCTTGGGCAAGTTACTTAGCCTCTCTGTGCATTGGTTTTCTCATCTGTAATTCTTAATAGGATTAAATGAATTCGTTCCTGACACATTGTAAATACTACATAAATATTTGTTAAATAATTTTTAAAGAATTAATTCTAAATTCATCTTCCTTTTTCCCTTACTCCCTTTCTTTTAAGGTAATAACAGCTAATACTGATATAGCATTTACACACACCAGCCCCTCATTGCAAGCATGTTACAGACCTTAACTCCAGGCCTGACGCTGCCTCATGAAAAAGCCCCAGGCTGGGTGTCACTTATGGGTCACAAGGCAACTGGTGGGGAAGAGTCTAGAGAAGAGCATGGCAGGCCATCTCCCACAGGACCCAGGATTAGCAGAACCAGATGGAGGTTGGCCTGGTTTTGGGTTCCGAGCCTCTAAGAAGTTTACAGATCCTCAGCTACAAAGAAAGGGCCATAAAAGTGGCTGGATATCCAGCAGGACCTACAGAGCCCCACTTCAATAAGTTCATTTGCCAGATGACCTGTAATATGCAATAAAAACCAAGATTCAACAACTATAAACCTCCAAGAGGACTTCTTGCATTAAACCTTCTGAGATGAGCATGAACACACGCCATCTGCCTGTGCCCATGTGAATGGGCTGCGTCAAGAGGCAGGAGCCTCGGCTGGGCGTCTGCCTGCGGCTCAGGTCACGATCCCGGGGTCCTGGGATCGAGCCCCTTATCGGGCTCCCTGCTCAGCGGGAAGCCTGCTTCTCCCTCTCCCACTCCCCCTGCTTGTGTTCCCGCTCTTGCTGTGTCTCTCTCTGTCAAATAAATAAATAAAATCTTTTAAATAAAAAAAGAGGCAGGAGCCAGGCTGGCAAGGTCCTTCCCATTGTCCCTGTACATACTCACTTCGAAGGTAGCGATCACTTCCTTGTTCAGCGCACTTTTGAAAAGCACCTTCTCTGGGAGTGTGGGGTAGCAATGGGACAGTCACAGGAAGGGGCTCTGGTAATGGTCTGTTTCTCGTTTTGTTTCTGGGAGCTGCTTCTAGGAATGTGGTCACTTTGTGAGCTGGGTATGCTTTTCTGGATGTATATTATACTTCAGTGAAAAGTTTGTAGACGTGTCCATTCTCCCTCACTATATTTGTATAGTGTTGTATAGAGTCTCCCTCACTGTTTATAATGGGTAACAATGGACTCAACCCAAAAGTCCATAAAATAAATTATGTCACATCCGTAGTATGGAAGACCACGAAGCCATTAAAAAAATGAGGCAGAGATATAAAAACAAATATGGAAAGATACTGCAATCTAGTGTTAAGCCAAAAAAGGAAATTACAAATAGTGTTATCTCAAATCTGAAACAAACAAACCAACATTGGGTTGACCCATGATATACGGTTGATATTTGACCATTTTATATGGTTTATCATATATATATGTATATATACACACATATGGCATAAAAGTATGTATATAGGTAAATTTGTAAGAAAATTAACCTCAAAAATGTACTTTGAACTGTTAACAGTGGGAGTAGATGTTTGATTTCTGTGTTATACATTTCTACATGTCTTTAATTTTTTATAATGAGCTTTGCATTGCTTTAGTGATCAGCAAAATAATAAAAATAATGATAACAGTCATAAAGATATAACTTTTTTTTTTTTAAATACCAAACTCTTGCCCCTCAATGTTGCAGAAGGGTGGACCTGGGCAGGGAGCCAGGACTGGACTGGCGTGAACCCTAAGGTAACTTCCAACCTGGAGGCTGATTCCACCTGAAACATCCCTAGCCCAAGTGGAGTCCAGCTGTGGCACTCGAAGCACACATACCTGTAAAATTTTGGAGTAGCTGATCACAATGAGCAATCCCGGCACCAAGAAGTTCAAAGTAGCAAATGACACATCCCAGGAGATTTCTCCGGTAATGCTGGGCCAAACCAGTGTGCAAATCAGAATTTCCTAGTTACAAGAAGGAAGAGAACGTCATTTCCATGGTGGCTTCTTATCTGACTTTAGCTCAGTCCCAGTAGGAGGGTGCCCCAAACTGTTGCACTGGGGTGTTACCACGACGCAACTAGGATGACAAGGAAGCTCAGCATCTCTTCCCCTGCCCAGGCTAACACACCTACGAATCATTTCTCTCTGACCCGCAGAATAACCACAACTATTATGCCCATTCTCCAGGAGATGCAACTGGGTCTCAGGGTCACATGCTGGTAACAGCTCGAGTTAGTTCCCGGGCATGACTTCAGGCCCAGTGTTCTTCCCACTTCCTTAGATTGAGCTGCCAAGAGCCCTGGAGCCTTCTCTGCCAAGTCCCTCATTCTACAGATGACAGCCCTAGATTGGAAGTGACCTGCTGCACACAAGCATATACAAACAGGCGCGAGGTTGCAATGCAGTCACCCTGGGACCACTGAAGACACCAGAAACGATGTTAAGGCACTAAGGGTTCATTTGGGGGACGTGCAAATGTCTAAAATGCGTCAAGCTGCCGCAAAGAAAGCCGCAGCTTACCCCAAGACAATCCTGGGGCCCAGACTTGGAAGCTCTCTCCTCACGTGTCTCTCCTTGCAGAGGGTCACACGACAGCCCCACGTAAGATGGAAAACCACTGGCATGGGGCGGAAAGGCCTGGTTTGTGACCTTGCTGTTGTCAGTATGTTGTGCTGAATTCGAGCATTTGACGCTGATTACCAACCTCAAAGCGTGTGGGGACATTATTACATAGTTACTAGGAGCTACCGCAACAATTTCCTCCAAAGAATAAATAGGTCAATGAAAAGAGATCTGTCTGTCTGTCTGTCTCTCCTCCCAAACACAAATTTCCCGTGCCTGCTTGACTATAGGAGCAAACTATTTGGAAACCAAGTTGCCCTAAACACTTCTGAACACATAGAGCAGATTTTCAAGAGCACATTCTGTGTAAAAAGAGCACATTGTTGACGTTTGATGGACAAGGCATCTTAACGAATTGTAGTAGTAGGATTTGTAGCGTCATTCATTCATTTGGCCAATATGTGTTGAATGCTACACTAAGCAAGGGCAAAGAACTTTTATCACATATATCATAATTGGGTGCTCAAACTCAAAATGCAAACAAATAGGCACTTCTTTTCCTATTCAGTGTTAACAGAAAATACTCACTGAGCATTTATTCTAAGCCAGGAAGCACTTTACATACATTATCTCCTTGAATGTTCACAACAACCATATTGAAATGCATATTATTATTTTTCCGATTACACAGAGGAGAAAAGTAAGGCTTGGAAACATCTTCTTAAAAGAAGAGTCTAAGACACTAAAAGTATAGTTCTTTTTAATCATATAATATCTTCTCCAGAGAGCTAAGTGGTTATAAAAGAAACCCAGGGACCTACCAAGAAAACTCTTAAGGCAGGTCGAGCAGGGAAGAATGCTTTAATGGTATTTATACCTTGGAAGGGGGGTGAGAATGTTGCTTCCTTTTCCTGTCTCGTTTAGATGGCTCACAAATGTACTAGTCATTCCAAAAACTTGTCCCTCGATCCCCATCCCCACCATCCACACCCAAGGGGACAAAGTGCATTCGATCTTTCTACATTGTGGTCACTGGAAAGAAATGTGTGTCCTTCAAGGATCTTCTGAGTATTGGCAGTGTGGTGATTAGTTTGAGATGATCTCTGCCCACCATGCCCTCAGCCTACTACACCGGTGGGCAACACGGACCAGCAAATATGATGGAGCAGCGATCAGAAAAGATGATTCCAGCCCTGAATGTGCCTTGGTCTCTGATTCCTATACTTGAGATAGGAAAAGGTACCGGGAGGGCAGAAAAACAGGCCCCAGAACTGTTTCTTAAAACCCCCAAAGGCCCCCACCTCTTTCTAAAAGGCTTCTCCAGAATGTCTGCCAAAATCTCTCCAGGCTTAACATGATTTTGTAGAATGTATAACAATAGAGCCAGGTGTTCTCCCTTCGATAGGAACAAAGAAGTAGATCCCCAAACACTCTGCCTGTATTAGTCCCGTGATGCTGAAGAAAATGCGTAGGTGTGAACGAACAGATATACACCTGTCTGCACATGCCCACCCACCCTGACACATATATGCGTAGACAAAAGGCTGCAGGGTACATTCCAGAAAATTAAGTGTCTGTTTCTAGGTGGGACTCAAGTTATTTTTGTTCTTTTGGCTTATCTGAATTTTCTAGAATTCCTATATTATTTTATAAGAGCAAAAAAAATGGCGATAAAAGTCCATTTTTAAAAGAAATGAGCATCAAACATGAAACACAGATTACCATGCTAGTTTAGCAAACCTAACCAGCTATTTTGTTTTTCAACAAAAACAAGGAACTCATCCAGGAAGTTCCCCCAGTTTCATGACTCTGATGAAGACGCTCCTTTACCTTCTGATTTCTGGCGCTTGCTCTAAGCACGGAGTGTGATAAAGAAGTAAGGAAAGAACTTTGCACAGCACCCCCAGGCATGACCGAAGTGACGGTGCAAGTGGCCTGTGTGGACCGAATGACGGATTTATATGCTCTTTAGAAAGCTTTATATGGTATCCTTGGTGAAGTGCAGTGTTTATTCTCATTTAAAAATCTAACAACAGGCACCAGGCGCACAGTCAGAGAGCTGGCCTGGTATTACAATTGTGTTTTTGTGGGAAAATCTGTCTGACTTATATTATTTTGATTCTAGGTATTCTCTCCCGGGCTGTGACTTAGGAGGGAGCGTGGTAGTAAGTCGGCTCTGGAAGGTGGGAGACGTGAATTTTATAATATTCCCTCTACTTTTTCTGCACATTTGAAATGTTTCCTGATTTTAAAAAGGAAACTTGAAAACCCAGAGGGCTAGCTCTGCTTTGTTACAGCTACAGAAGCAGAGCTGGCCAAGTCAGCGACTATTCTTTAATTGCTTTGTTCAACCACCTGCTGACTCGAGCCCTGGTGGCTGCATCACCGTAGGCCACAGTGAGGATGGGCAAGGCGAGGCCCCTGCCCTCAAGGGGGCTCTGATGTGCTCAGGGAGAGAGAGAAGCGCTAAGAAGCTTCAATACAGGGCAGCGAGCCGCAGTGCCCAGAGCTACTGGGGACAGGCAAGCGCAGTCCCAGAGGAGAGCGGCATCCTGGGGGTGGGGGGGAGGGCTGAGTCCACTGTGCCTGGAGGGATGGGGCTTCAGTCAGGAGAATGGGGAGGCTGGAGCTCAGTGTCGGGACCAGAAGGGATGAAGGCAGGAGGCCACGTACAAGGGTGTTAAGTGTGGTTAAGTGTGACTTGTACCCCCATCCCAACCTCTACCTCTCCTGGGCAATCTCATCCATTTCCATGGTTTCTTTTCCAAGACGCCGATGCTTTCTCCAGCCCTGTCTTCTCCTGAACCCCAGACTGGCCCCTGTGCCCTGAGGACATCTCTGAAGGCTGCCTCACAGGCATGTCAGGCTCTGATGTCCCACCCCAGAAGGCTGCACCTCCTGCCATCCCTGACTCAGGGCATGGAGTCGCCGTTCCCTACGCTGCCAGCAACCAGAGTATGGGCTTTCTGCCGTCTCCCTCCTCCCTCCCCACTCAGAGGGAAACATTAAGCTCTGCCTTAATAGCTATCCAACCCCCCCCCCCCATCCCCGTATCTCAGTCTCGCTGGCTCACCCATCCCAGGCCACACCATCTCTCACCTCGTAAGTCCAAACTCCCTCCATGGGCACACCTGGCCCTTCTCCAGCTGGCCCCTGCCACTCCTTCCAGCACCATGTCTTGCCAACACATGGGCTATTTCCTCTGCCTGTAATGTCCCTCCAGTCCCCCACATCCATGTCTGGCTAACTGCCTTTCATCTTCACCCACAGTTGAGATACCACTCATTCTCTTCTGAGAAGACTCCCCTGTGGATGGGGGGCATCTATCTATAGGCACTGCTCAGTGCGGACCCTTCTCCACCCTGGCTGACTTATTTGCAAATGCCACCTGATTCCAGCTATTTCTTGTCAACTCCTCTAGTCATGCTTCTCCGAGCAGCCCTGAGGGTCCCTTTGTAAACCATTCTCCCTCTTCCACCTCTTCAAACAAAATGAAAGACTTCGAGAGCACTTTAAGGAAGTGGGAATTCTAGTGGATATCCCCTTGTCTACCAGCTTCCCAACAGAAGAGAAAGGCAAGAGATGCACTTATATCTTAAAGGTATCCTCTAATAGTAACAGAGGCCGGCCAACTGTGTTTATCGCCTCAGCCAATTCACACTCAGCGGAGACACGACGGCCTTCCGGCCCGCTATGAGATTGGGGCAGGCAGAGCAGTAAGACAGAGGGCTCCTAAGGAAGTGTGAACTCGCGGGAAAAGGCGCGGGGAGAAGCACAGACCAGGGCTAAATTCTGGTTCCATCCCTTGTCTGCTCTGTGACTTTAGCATTTCCCCCTTTGGAAAATGAACATACGAACACCTATTTGTAGGGTTTCTGCGAGAACCAAACTGGGCCAGGGTCTGAGACCATCTGCATTGTCAATGCGTGCACCTCCTTGATCAGGACGCCGTCGCGGTCATGTGACTCGTGGTGAGGGCAGTGGGGCGAGGGGGGCGGGTGCTCGGTAAATGTTTGTGCAATGAATAGGCAGCACATTCTGGCCGGGGTGGACAGTCTCCCCAACCTGCCGAAGGGGGTCAGTGCCTGCCAGAGGCACAGCACACACAGGCAGGAATCCTGTTGGAACAGGCTGAGTGGACCTGGCTGAGATGTCTCTGTTGCTAGAATGTGCCCACCCTCTTAAAATGGCAGTCTATTGGGGCACCTGGGTGGCTCAGTTGTTAAGCATCCGCCTTCGGCTCAGGTCACGATCTCAGGGTCCTGGGATCGAGCCCCGCCTCCGGCTCCCTGCTCAGCGGGAAGCCTGCTTCTCCCTCTCCCGCTCCCCCTGCTTGTGTTCCCTCTCTCGCTGTGTCTCTCTCTGTCAAATTAATAAAATCTTAAAAAAAAAATATGGCAGTCTATTGTTTTACAGCAATCAGAAGAATTACACTATTTAAAGAATGTTTGAAATATTTATAACCAAAGATAAGGAAACTAATAATAGCTGGCAATTCCTGAGTTAACTGTGTATGTACCAGGTGTTAGCTCGCTCACTGAACACTAGTCCCCATGGCAATCCTATAAGGCTCTACTCACATCATGCCAGTTCTACAAATGAGGAAAGGAAGGTATAGAGGTGGGGACCCCTTGCCTCTGTCACACAGCCCCTAAATGACAGAGATGGGATTCAGACTCGGAACACTGGGCTCCAGAGCCCACACTCCGAATAACAAATTATCTATCATTCTTAGCGTGTCTATCATTTCATCCTCCCCTCAGAGAAGTTTGAGGGAGGCTGGTCACCCTGGACTGCGGGGCACCCACTGCCCAAATGGACAAAGGTACTCATGTTGCTGTTCTGGGGAACTGGGGGGCACTCGGATAGGCAGAAAGCTCTGAGAGGCGCTGTTGCCCTGGCTAGCCCTCCTCAAGAGGAGGTGGTCAGTGTGTGCTTGGGGTTAGTGAGTTCCCTCAGCCAGTGGTTTGGGTAGGAAAGTGTCCCCCATCCAAAACCTCCGTATTTAGTGTCCAAGTAGGAAGGGGCGGGCAGAATCTACAGACAGGAAGCTGGGAACAGAGGATTAAGAAAATAAGCTTTTGCTAATTTTAAATGTGAGACTCCATTCCGTCTAGCCTAGATCCTTTGCTGTCTCTTTTTTTAAATGGCCACACTTTTTTTTTCCCCGTTTCTCATTCTTGCAACTCATTTCTTCCATCCCTGAGCCTCAGTTTGCTCATCTATAAAATGAGTTGTTTCCTAAATGCTCAGGTCACAGCCCTTGAGGAACAGGGGAGTTTTTCTGTTCCTTGGCTTGTTGGCAGGTGCACGTGGTGGGGAAAAGAAAAAGAGGATGGGGAGTTCAAAAGGACCATCTGTTTTTTTTCTATTACAAGCTCCCTTGCCCTCCCTCTCCTAATTTCAGGGAGGAGGGCTCCTGCGACCAACTCACCTAGCCCTCAACCTTCTGAGGTGCTTCTGAGGTGCTCTCCCAGTGGCTTTGCCCAATCCCTCTCCAAAGGCTCTATGGTCAAGGAGGTGTTTCTGCGTTTATAAAGGAGAGGTCTGCATGCCCACCCCAAGGGAAACTGAGGGAAAGCCACCACAACACAAGTCTCCATGGAAGCCCCTCACAGTTCAGCTCTGGTCATCCCGGAAGTGCTTTCGAAGGCTCCGACCACACAGACACCCTACCAGAGGTAAAATACAGAGTGACAAAACAGGGAAGCTCCCCCATCTGAGAGAAGGCCTTCTTGCTCAAACAACCACCTGTGTCCATGTAAGCAAGCAGTTTTAGTCTGGGAAGAGACAAGAGCCTCACTTTTTTTTAGCGTTATTTGCCAATTAAGTCTAAATGTACCTAAAACAGTTGTAAAAGGGAAGGGCACAAGGTACATGTCTGGGAACATAAGATACCCTGAAGATATAGTCTATTTGATCTTTAATTTCCTGACTGTCATTGTTTTCTGTAAGAAAAAAAAAAAAACAGGGAAAAGTCCCTCAAGGTCTGTGAAAAATACAGAAACACTGTTATTCCGTGAGAGAATAACTTTAAAAAAATCAAAAGGCCAATGGCAAAACCTAGCCTCCAGCTGATCCAACCGGTCT
Source organism: Mirounga leonina (assembly GCF_011800145.1). Taxonomy (NCBI): domain Eukaryota; kingdom Metazoa; phylum Chordata; class Mammalia; order Carnivora; family Phocidae; genus Mirounga; species Mirounga leonina. The sequence continues at coordinate 21,013,887 of NW_023270265.1, read as the reverse complement.
GGGGTGAGGCCTGGTCTTTCACTTATTTTAGAAGCATCTAAGTGACCCACTTTGATTCTCCAGTACATCTGGGCTGAGGAGGACAGGCCTGCCCACTAGGTTAGGGTCCTTGGTCTGCTATGCTGATGGCACCCCACTAGCTCAGCTGAGCCCAGCCATCCTGGCCCCCACTTGAGGGGGCATGGCCACAGGCTTCCATGCTCTTTGATCAAGTGCCACAGGCCTGACATGGTTCCTATTAGTCATTCAAGGCCTTAAAACAAAACAAAACAATCAAACAAAAACCCCACAATGTTCCATGCAAAAAATAAACTATTAGGAGGTCTGATTTGTGTTAAAAAGAAAAAAAGAGAGAGAGAGACTGCTTACACAGGATGCAGACTTCTCCCCACAAGCCATTAAAAGGCACGTGTGAGAGACTGGTCTGGGGAGACCCCCAGAGAAACCCACATCTGTGTCCATGCTCCAGAGCACATACCCAGGAGGCCATCCTCTGCTCAGACTGTGTCCATCTCTGTAGCAGGAAGCCTTCCCCCAGGTCACATCTCATTCCCACGCCTTCCTACCTTCTAACTCCCTTCTGGTCACTGGGTAGGCCTCTCTTTGGGACTGTGGTTTGTGACGGTTTTGCTCAGGCCAGAAAACCAGTGAGTTGTAGAGAAAGGGAGGGGGCGGGGGAAAACCAGCTTAGGGCAGACCCTCGGAGAGGCTGAGCCCAGAGCAGGACACCTGCTTTCCTTTATAAAGGGCGTACAGACTTATGTCCTTTCTCTGTCCCTCCCCATGAGGCGCAGAAAACCTAGTACGCTCACTGGCCACTGTCCTCCACCCTGCCGGCCTGCAGGTGCCACGCCCCGGACTGAATCTCGGCGCACAAACCGCAACAGCGCTGCGGGGCAGCAACAGGAACAGACGTGGACCGCGATTCTGGACCGTGATTCTGGACTGCCGAACTGGAGTGGACCCGAGCCAATGTCATGAACTGTCCGCAGAACCTTTTTTTTTTTTTTAGGTCATGGACCTCCACAAAGATCCCAATGACAGCTCTGAGCATACTGCTCAGAATAAAGCTCATCTGCCAGCGTCCGGAATCTGCCGAACATTCGGGCGCCCAGGATACTCTGAAGCCACCCATCATGCCAGGCTCCCCGGGGAGAGATCCTGTGGTCTAGTCTAATCCTTCCGCCTTGCACTTGGAAAAACTGAGGCCCCGGGAAAGGATCACAACACCCCTAGTGGCAGCATCGGGTCTGGGGTCCCTGGGTCTCCGATGCCCTTTCTCCCTGACTCTACCCTCTGGTTCTCAAAGCAGGACCCTTACCCAGCCCGCGCTGAATCTGCTGAGCACGATCTCGGCTCCTCCTCGCGCTAAGGATGAGATGCCCTGAGCAAGTCATTCCTCTGTGTGCCTCAGCTTCCTCATATGTAAAGTGGATGTGCTAGTAAGAGTCCCGTAGCACCCTGCGAGAAAGCAGATTTCGGTATACACGAATGCGATTAGCCATTCCGGATCCTCGAAGTTCCATCTGGCTGGCTCCTAAACTCGCCGCTATTTCACTAACCTCAATATAAAGAGTGCACTTTGCAAGCGTTTGGGGGACTCCACTTACAAGGTTTTGGAGGGCGTTTACGGGACCTACGTCGCTGCAGTGAAATTTTAGAGCTAAAGCTTCAGAGCACCCGGTACAGTGACACCACGATTAAACGCAACAAATCGCCTATTCCTGTTCTGTTGTTTTGTTACTCATTATCCCAGGTCATCGTTTCCGTGGGATCCCCGCCTGCCAGCCCGCCCCAGACACCTGCCTGGCGCGCACAGCCCGGCGCTCACCTGGTCCCGGCCGGAGGGCCGCTGGGCGACGACGCGGAAGAAGACGCAGAGGGGCAGCGCGGCCAGCGCCGAGTAGCCCCAGATGAGCGCCAGCAGCGCGGCCCTCGCCCGCCGCCCCAGGCCCCGCAGGCCCCGCTGCAGGCGAACGATGCACACCATGCGCTCCAGGCTGACGGCCGCCAGGGTGAGGATGGTGACGCTGCCGCTCAAGCTCATCACGTAGAAGAGCAGGTGGCAGGCGACCGGGCCCAGCAGCCAGGCCTCGGTCCATCGCACGGCCAGCACGGGCGGGATGGCGCTGGTGAAGAGCAGGTCTGCGCAGAACAGGTTGAGCACCAGGCAGGCGGTGTTGCCGCGGCGCCGACGGCGCGCCACCAGCACCAAGGCGCACACGTTGCCTAACAGCGACACCGCAAAGATGAGCGCCAGCACGACCGTCTCCACAGCGGTCAGCACCAGCCGGTGGTCGCCCTTGACGTCGGAGAAGAACGGGAAGCGGGTGCGGTTGGCCCGCTCCAGGCTGCGCGGGGACCCTGTGCCCGCCGCCTGCGCGCACTCAGGGGACATGCCGGGCGCCCGGCGGCCCGCAGCCGTCTGCGAGCGCGCTCATCTGGGAGGCGACTGAGCGCCAAGGCGGGGAAAGAGGGAGGGAGGCGGTTGCGACATCTCCCCTCTGGCCCCCTCCCGCCGCAGGAGCGCCGGCGCTGGGCGTTGCGCGCTGAGCCTGGGGCGCGCGGGAACGAGGAAGTGCCAGGCGACCCGGCTGCAGACACCCGGGCTAGGCGGCGGCCGGTGCCCGGGCCTCACGCCCTCGGACTCTGGGGGAGCGCCTGAGAGGCCGGGAAAGCCCACCTAGAGAACCCCCTGGAACCCCTGCAGGGCCTCCCCAGCTCCTGTCATCCTCCAGGGGCATCCTGTGTGTGAAACCCCTAATCCATCGATTTAAGTAAAATTGATTTAGGAGTGTCAGAGCTGGGCTTTGGAGATCAGTTTGGAGATCTATGTTGTTCAGGCTTATCAGAGAAGCCCTGCGGGTCTGGGGGTAGATTCCAAAGCACTCTGCAATGGGCCCAGACCTTTTTGGGGGAGCGGGGAGAGGGAATCGTTTGTTTTATCATTGCTTAGTAACATGTGACCTTGGCTAGATTATTTTATTTCTCCGTTCCCCAGGGTTTTTTTTCGTCTATAAAATGGGACTAAAATATCTCATTGGGTAATTGTGAGGATCATATAAAGAGATGAACACTTGGCACATAGTAATTGCCCCTGAAATGTCATCAGTTATTAGTTTCTATAATAAAAATGTATGTACATTTTGCATTTTGAGCGACAAGCAAGGATACAAAAATGCTTTCATGTAAAAAGAGTGGGGTCCCAAAAATCTTGAATAAGCTTGGCACCCCAGAAAGACAGACACTCCACGATTTTCAGGCAGACACACAGGCTGTGAATGTGTCTCAAACACCCCAATTTGAGAAGCACTGGGCAATCCAGTCCCCTTTATATATAAGGAAACTGAGGCATAGTGAGAAGTGACTTGTTCAAGGTGGCCCCTGGTTAGTAGTAAGAGCTGGGTCCCCTGCCCCATGTCTTTCCACCACCCCCACAGTGTCTAGTTTTCTGTTACAGTCAATTAGGCAGTTCGAGAATGAAAAATGTGCTTGTGACCCTAGACCCAGTGACTACTTCCCTGGCCGGCCCCTCCCCCACTGCCCCTCTCCCCTTTGCCATACTCCCAGGCCTCTCCCAGGGCCGCATTCTGTCTGTGTATTTATTCAGGACTTGGCACACCAGCCTGAGGTGCTGTCTGTGGAAGGGATGCAGTCTGCTTATCACTGTGTCATGTGTTGACAGCGTGACCTCTGACCTGAGGAGCAGATTGCATGTCCGTGGAAGATGTTCAACTGGAAACTTGAGGAAATCCAAGTTGTAGGTGCTTCAGGAGTGCTTCCTGACACTGTTGAAAAGGGGCAAGAGGTTGAAAGAAAGGGAACTCATACGGAATTTGGCAACTGTCTGGGGTCAGGGTGTATTCGTTCTTTGCGTGAGGGTAAAGAGAGCTGTGTGGGGGGGAGGGAGAGAGACAGGGTTGGTGGAGGTAGGGGGGTGGATTCCATTAGCACAGACTCGTGTGCCATGGGGACAGGATAGGTTTCCCCAGAGTGAGCAACCAACGTGGGGTGGCAGGGCGAGAAGGTCTTCTCCATCATTACCCTCCAGGTTCTTCCAATGGCAAAACAGTGAGTGCGAAGTTTCCCGAATTTTCTACTTTTACATTGCCTTCGTGGCACCCCCAGACCAAAAGAAATACCTGACAGTTTCATTTATTAAGCAGCTGTGTCCAAATGACTTACTAAGACTTTATGTCCTAAGAGCTTAGTAGCCATCTGGGAAAACAATAAAGGTGAATGAAAAAATCATGTTTTGTTTCGTTCTTAAATAGACGTAGTGACTTCCTCATGGGAGGGGGCACCTGTTGAGCTCTGCAAAACTGAGAATCAGACTGGACACTGCTACTCTCATTTCCTGCTCCACAGTGGTTTTCGTGTGTCTGCTTTTTATCACAATAACCCCTGAAAGCGGAATTTTTTAAGTGGGCTTCAGGTTGAAACTGTGAATGACCTAGAGCTAGTAGTTCATGGGGAGTCCAGTGGATGTTGAGTAGTCCTGTGTTTCCCTGGGCACCCAAGCACACGTGGGCACATGGCTAAGAACACAGGCTTGGAAACTCGCCTGCCAAGATCAGAATCCTGAGGCATTGGGGTGACTCAGTAGGTTTAGTGTTTGCCTTCGGCTCAAGTCCTGATCCCAGGGGTCCTGGGGTCTGGCTCCCAGCTCAGCAGGGTGTTGGCTTCTCCCTCTCCCTCTGCCCTTCCCCCTCCCCCTGCTCATTCTCTCTCTCCCAAATAAATAAATAAATAAAATCTTAAAAAAAAAAAAAGAATACTGACTATATAACTCACTAGAGTCTCAGTCTTCCCATATATAAAAAGGGTATAGTAATGGTACTGATCTCTTAGGGTCTTAAGGGGATTAAATGAAGTTCCTACACGTAAAGCACTTAGCACACTAGTCATCCAGCGCTCAACACTGTTTATGGACTAAAGGACTGACCACACATCCCTGTTTGCTGAGACAGTCTCCAGCTATGAAATTATTATTAGAACCCTCTTTCCCTCTCAAACTGCCCTGGTTTGGAGGATAAATTCTGTGGCGTGCTCACATGAATTATTAAATTCATGGGGTGCTCATCAAGTCGCCACAGGCACTGGGAGTTAAATTTAAGTGGTCTGACCCCAGGGCCCCTGCTCTTAACCACCAACACACACACACACACCCCACCCCACCCCCACCCCCGCAGCTGCAGAGACATAGGGAGACGTTTTTGGTCGTCACAACTTGGGGGTTGCCACTGGCATTCAGTGGGTCGGGGAGAGGCCAGGACTGCTGCTGGGCACTGTACAATGCACAGGACAGTCCCCACGACAAAGAATCGTCCGGCCACAAAATGCCAATAGTGTCGAGGTTGAAGATCCCTGTAGCAGAGGTGGTTGCCTCACCAGGCTATACCTCTTACTGTTGATATCTGTTGTAAAGTCCCACCTAGTGGCAAAAGCCAGAAATGGTATTATTGTCCCCCGTAGGCATTTCACGGAAGACTCTGTAATCCCTTTAACCAAACCACAGGTGAGACTCAGCTTGCTGCTCTGGCCCCAGGTGGGCACAGCTATAAAATGTCCGTGGTCCACGGGACAGGATGTGAAGTCATCAGGGTGGACTGACCTCACAAGTTCCTCAGAATCAAGACAGCCGGCAACTGCAGGCTGAGCCCTCATTACAAGAGTGGTATTTATTGCTCAGAGTTGTTAATTACTATTATTACTATAACTTTGCAATGTAGTTTGAAATCGTGATGACTCCATTCTTTTTTCTCAAGATTGCTTTAGCTATTTGGATCTTTTGTGGTTCCATACAAATTTTAGGATTGTTTGTTCTATTTCTCTGAAATGTGCCATGGGAATTTTGATAGAGATTATATTGAATCTGTAGATTGCTTTGAGTAATATGGGCATTTTAACAATATTAATTCTTCCAATCCATGAGCATGGAGTATCTTTCCATTTATTTCTGTCTTCTTCATTTTACTTCATGAAGGTCTTATAGTTTTCAGTGTATATAGGCTTTTCACCTCCTTGGTTAAGTTTATTTCTAGATATTTTATTCTTTTTGATGTAATTGTTAATGGAATTGTTTTCTTTTTTTTTTTTAAGATTTTTTTTTTAAATTTATTTATCTGAGAGAGAGAATGGGAGACAGAGAGCATGAGAGGGGGAGGATCAGAGGGAGAAGCAGACTCCCTGCCGAGCAGGGAGCCCGATGTGGGACTCGATCTCAGGACTCCAGGATCATGACCTGAGCCAAAGGCAGTTGCTTAACCAACTGAGCCACCCAGGCACCCCTGGAATTGTTTTCTTAATTTCTCTTTCTGATAGTTCATTGTTAGTACATAAAAACACAAGGGATTATTTTGTATTGATTTTGTATCCTGCAACTTTATTGAATTTGTTTATTAGTTCTATCAGTTATTTTTGGTGAAGCCTTTAGGGTTTTCTATGTATAAAATAATATCATCTGCAAGTAGTGACAGTTTTACTTCTTCCTTTTCAATTTGGATGCCTTTTATTTCTTTTTTTCTGGCTAGGGCTTCCAATACTATGTTGAATAAAAGTGGCAAGAAAGAGCATCCTTGTCTTGTTCCTGATGTTACAGGAAAAGCTTTCAGCTCTTCATCACTGAGGATGATGTTAGCTGTGGGCTTGGCATATATGACCTTTATTATGTTGAGGTACATTCCCTCTATACCTGCTTTGTTGACAGTTTGTTATCATAAATGAATGTTGAATTTTGTCAAGTGCTTTTTCTGCATCTATTGAGATGATCATGTATTTTTATACTTTGCTTTGTTAATGTGGTATATCATATTGATTGATTTATGGATGTTGACCCATCCTTGCATCCCTAGAATAAATCCCACTTGATCATGGTGAATGATCCTTTTAATTTATTGTTGAGTTTGGTTTGCTAATATTTTATTGAGGATTTTTGCATCTATGTTCATCAGGAATAATGTCCTGCAATTTTCTTTTTTTGTGGTGTCCTTCTTTGGTTTTGGTGTCAGGATAATGCTGGCCTTGTAAAATGAGTTTGGAAGCCTTCCCCCCTCTTCAGTTTTTTTGGAAGAGTTTGAGAAGGATGGGTATTATATCTTTGAATATTTGGTAGAATTCACTGGTGAAGCTTTCTGCTACTGGACTTTTGTTTGCTAGGCGGTTTTTGATTACTGATTCAATCTCCTCACTAATAATTGGTCCATTCAGATTTTCTACTCCTTCATGATTCAGTCTTAGACAATTGTATATTTCTAGGAATGTATCTATTTCTTCTAGGTTGTCCAATACATTGACATATAATTGTTTATAGCAGTCTCCTATGATCCTTTTTTTTTTTTTAAAGATTTTATTTATTTTTTAGAGAGCGAGCGAGAGAGAAACAGCATGAGAGGGGAGAGGGTCAGAGGGAGAAGCAGGCTCCCCGCTGAGCGGGGAGCCCGATGTGGGACTCGATCCCAGGACCCTGGGATCATGACCCGAGCCGAAGGCAGACGCTTAACCATCTGAGCCACCCAGGCGCCCTCTTATGATCCTTTTGATATCAGTTGTAACTTCTCTTTAATTTCTGATTTTATTTATTTGAGCCCTCTCTCTTTTTTTCTTAGTGAGTCTAGCTACCATGTAATCTGGCAATTCCACTTCTGGGTATTTGAAGAAAATTAAAATGCTAATTTTAAAAGATATATGCACCCTTATGTTCATTGCAGCATCATTTACAATAGCCAAGATATGAAAACAACCTAAGTGTCCATTAATGGATGAATTGATGAGGAAGATGTGACATACACACACATACACACACATGCACACACACAGTGGAGTACTTCTCAGCCATAAAGAAAGAAATTTTTTTTTTTTAAAGATTTTATTTATTTGACACAGAGAGATACACAGCGAGAGAGAGAACACAAGCAGGGGGAGTGGGAGGGGGAGAAGCAGGCTTCCCGCAGACCAGGGAGCCCGATGCGGGGCTCGATCCCAGGACTCTGGGATCATGACCTGAGCCGAAGGCAGATGCTTAACGACTGAGCCACCCAGGCACCACCATAAAGAATGAAATCTTACCATTTGCAACAACATGGATGGACCTTGAGGGTATTATGCTAAGTGAAATTAGTCAGACAGAGAAAGACAAATACCATATAAGTTCACTTATATGTGGAAGCTAAAAAACAAAACAAATGAGCAAAACAAAACAAAACTCGCAGAGAACAGATTGGTGGTTGCCAGAGGGGAGGGGGCTTGGGGAGTGGGTAAATGAGTGAAGGCAATCAAGAGGTACAAACTTCCAGTTATAAAACAAGTAAGTCATAGGGATACCATGTACAACATTGATGACTAGAGTCATCAATATTGTATTGCATATTTGAAAGTTGCTAAGAGAGCAGAGCTTGAAAGTTCTCACCAGAAAAAAGAAAAAGATTATAACTGTGTGGTGATGGATGTTAACTAGACTTACAGTGGTGATCATTTGGCCAAGTATGCAAATACCAAATCATTATGTTGGACACCTGAAACAAATATCATGTTATAAGTCAATGTTATTTTAATAAAAAAATAAAATGAGTATTAGGCTAAAAAAAACCCCTATTATTATCATGCTCCTTTGCTTCTTCCACTTTAGATAAAATGATAGAAAGGGAGACAAGGGTCCACCAAGTGTAAATATGGACAGTCTAGTTTTTGAGCTAAAGGGAAGACCGCATTGAGGGATGACTTCTGTGCCTGTTTATTTTATATTTTTAACCAGACTGGAGGAGAGGACTTTTTCTGCATGTGGTTTTTTGAATTTTCCTTTGGAAAAATTTTATAAAGTTTGTCTAAAAATGCTTACTGGCCCATGGCTTCCTCTGCAAACCTCCCTGTGAGTAGTCTACCCACCATCTGTCACCTGCCTGTTTACCTGTCTATATCTATCCAGTGTGAGATGTAAGTCCTTGTGGGGCTCAGGGTATCTCCTGCAAAATTAGGATCTACTCCAGAGCAGAATGCAAAGGGCACTTGTCCCTGTGTAAAGGTTGTAAGTCTTCCTCCTGCCTCTGTTGTCCCCATCCTGCCAAGGAGGGTCCCCACCACCCCCCAGACCCAACTGCTCTGAACATTCACAGCTGAGTAATAGCCTCAGCCAGGCTGCGGCGGGGGCCGGGGGGGGAGGCGCAGGAGGGAAGGCCACCTCATGCTCTGAGAAAGGCTCTTCCTGCTCCTTTGTCCAGGAGGCCCAAGAGTTCCCAGGGAGACAAGGCACTACGCACAGGGGGAGGTGGCCGACAGCAGGCCACACCTGGGAAAGGGAGCGTGCTTTTGTGCGCCTCTCCACAGTCCGTACTGTACCTATCGACAAAAGAAGGAAGTCCAAGTAGAGACTGGAAAGTGAAAACACTGAACCGAAGAAGGACCAGTCCTTGGCCCCAGGTGGTGGAGTCTGCATGAACTAGAGCCCAGGGCAGGGATCTTTCAACAAGATCTGGGGGCCTGCCCACAGCTAGCATACCCAGTGCTTCCCGTAAAGTAGACAAAGTGCCTGCTCTGAGCATACAGTTAGGAAAAGGCACCCCTTCCCCGGGGTCGATGCAGCCGCAGCTCTGGGCCTGGCAGGCAGGGCCTGGGCTTGGCAAGCCGCACCCTCGCACGCGCACCTCCAGTGAGCATCCTTTGCAGGGAACGACCTGCACGTGAATTCCCTGTGGCTCTGCCTCATCGTCTGTGGGCTTTGTGGCAGCAAGGATCCTTCTCGCTGGCCCTACCTGCCCACTTGTTGATGGTTTCTGTCCAAGCCCTCGAAGGCCACCCCCTTCCCTGTCACCAACTGGACAAGGCCCCCTGTGTGTGTCTCACCAAGCCGATCATTTGCCTGGGGAATTTCCTCAAGCCCCTTGTTGCGGTGTCTCCTCTGAGGACCTGAAGAGCTGAAAGCGAGGATTGGTCTTGTAGCAGCTGTGCTGACCAGCTAGGCTGGACCACTGTTGTTGAATCCCAGGGTGACTGCTTCCTGAGGCAGATGAAGAGGGTAGGACCAGTCCTAAAGCAGACCCTGCTTCCCTGAGGGGAACTTGGGAGCCAATAAGGCAAGGAGGATTGCCTCCACCTCTGAGGTAACTTTGAAGGAGGACCATGAGGAAGAGGCAGACTGGCAGGGTGGGTAGGGGAGAATATTAACAATACTACTACTACTCGTAGTAGTCGTAGCAATCAAACACCTATGTGGTAGTTGCCATATTCCTGGTACTATTTTAAACACTTACTAGTACTAACTCATTTCATCCTATGGGGTACTGTGGTGGTTATAAAATATGGCTACAAATTTTTTCATACACTTCCCTTCAAAAGGTGGGGCCTACTTTTCTTCCCCTCACACACTGGCTGGACTTACTTTCTTCTAATGAGTGACTAGAGCAGAAGTGATGTGATGTGACTTCGTGGGTGAGGTTGTACAGAGGACATACCTTCCGTCTGGCTCTCTCCAGTATCCCTTGCTCTGGGGGGAGGCACCCACCATGTTGTGAGGATCCTCAAGCAGTCCAGTTCGGGAGAAAGTAAAGCCTCCTGCCAACAGCTAACACCAACTTGCCAGCCGCATGAGTGAGCCCCCTTGGAAACAGATCTTCCGGCCCCAGCTGAGCCTTCGGATATGATAGCCCCAACCTACATGCGACTGAACCTCATGTGAGTTCGTGACAGAGTCACCCAGCTAGGCCGCTCTTGAATACCTGACCCACAGAAACTGAGGCAATAAATGCTTATTGTTGTTATAAGCCACTAGGTTTGGGGGTAATTTGTTTCACAGCAAAAGATAACGAATGCCATGTGGTTCTTTTATTATCTCTATTTTACAGATGTGGAAACAGAAGCATAGAAAAGTCACGGAATTTGCTTTAGGTCCTGGTAAACGTGACCTGAGAGCAGGCAGTCTGGCTCCAGGGCCCATGCTCTGAGCCCCCTCAGTGAACATGTCCGGACTCAGAATCGTAAGAAGACTGAGGCCTGTCTAAGAGACAGGGCTCAGGGGCTTCAGCAGTGGTCCCGATGGCTTGGGTCCTGCCTTTTGTGTGTGTGTGTGTGTGTGTGTTTTTAAAGATTTTATTTATTTATTTGACAGAGAGAAAGGGATAGTGAGAGCAGGAACACAAGCAGGGGGAGTGGGAGAGGGAGAAGCAGACTTCCTGCAGAGCAGAGAGCCTGATGCGGGGCTCGATCCCAGGACCCTGGGATCATAACCTGAGCCAAAGGCAGACGCTAAACAACTGAGCCACCCAGGCGCCTGGGTCCTGCCTATTTTATCAGTGGGCTCTCATCTTCCTGTCCAAACTGGGAGTTACCAGAAGCCTTTCCAATGCATTTCTTGCTTGCTTAAATTAGCCAGAAGTAACTCCTGTCAGTCGTCAGCAAGAAGCCTAATCAAGGGGAAGAGACCCATCCTCCCCAAACCCTGTCTTTATTTTAATGGCAGCCAGATTGCCTGTAAGACAGGAGCTTACACTCCTAAAAGGAATGTTGGTGGTTACCTTGCTCCAGCCTTCTCAGGAGAGATACCATCAAAGGCTTCAAACACCAATGTTTGAACTCAGAAAGGAAAGCAGTTTAGGAAAGGCCCATCTCCACTTAGGTGGTGGCTTTTCTTTGTGGCCCCCTTGGCCAAGAGCCACGCCGGCCAGCTGGGTCAGGAAAGCGGTCAGCTCACACAGAAGGGGCGCCTACCACAAGCCAGACTCCAGGCCCAACCCAAGAGAAGCAAAGACAGGAGGTGAGTGGTGCCAGGGCAAGCCCAGAAGAGCCTCCTACAGTCCGGGATGTGGCTTCACTGAAACTCTCCAGGTCCCGAGGAGGCCAGCGTCTCACACAGCATGTGGCATAATTCGTCTTGCACCACTTTTCCCCCTTTGGCTACTTTATTCGTTCTATGTTTCTGATTACAAAACAGTAAGATTTGGAAAATGTAAGAAATCACTCAAGAGAAAATAAACCCAGTCATCATTCTTCCATGCAGAGACAACCCCATGGGATTTTGCTGTACAGCCTTCTGGTGTTTTTTTTTTTTTTTTTTTTTTCTGTGCATTTGAGGCTGTGGGCAGGCATTCAGGTACTTTACAGATTGGGGGTCCTGCTGCACATGCTATTTTGTACTATGCATTAAAAACATTCCCTGGAACATTATTTTTCTATTCTGTCCTTCAGTTCCCCAACGCACATGACTGCCCCATGACGTTAGTGCGCCTCTCGCTGCCCAGGGAAGGCTCGGCTGTGAGGCCGAAGGACACCCCTATAAACCACGCACACTCTCTGGCAACGGCTCTCAGGGGCCAGTCCTTGCTTCAGTTTCCACTGATCTAAAGCTAAATGAGAAAAGTAGAGACCATGTAGTTTCTTTTGCGAGGCTAAATATATCCACTTTTTATTGGAGGTTATTTCCTGCCTACTTTTTTGTTCAACTTCTTTTTATTTTAGAACAGAGTGTTTGTGGCAGTCATTTTTAAAAAGAAACTCATGGAGATTTATAACAAAACAATATCCTGACCTGTGCAGTCCCCAAGGCCAGGAATGACTGCTCTAGGCTTCCGGGGGACCCAGTCAAAGAGCCACAGTCCAGCTCGAGGTGACATGAGGACACGCGGACTATACAAGAAAAGACCTCCTTTCACACACATACGCTTATCTCATCTTGAGGACAGCTCTCTGGGGCACATGGTATAGTTTGCATGGGGTAGTACATCTCCCAGTTTACAGAGGAAGCAGGAGAAGGGCTCAGGGTGGCAAGAGGAGCTAGGTTCCAGCTCACATGGCTTGTTAGGCCCCGGTCAAGCAGACCTGGGTTTCTGACTCCCATCCAGTGACCCTGGAAGGGCCTTTCTCTGAACCACAGCTCTGAGGTGATCCTGGGTCCCACACAGAGTATTAATATACAGTTGCAGAATTGAACTTGTTGGAACATACAATATACTTAAGTGAACAGAGACCCAGCCCTGGGGGCAGGCGGGGTGGGTGGGGTCTCTGCAGCTCTTGCTCATCCCTTGGGGCTACGTGCTTAACCACTCCACAGCTGCCTGTGGAGGTGCAGACTCTGGGAGAGTCCTGGGCATGAGCAACCACAAGCCCAACAGTGAACTTCAACGGAAATGCCTGACCCTTTGGGTGGCAGCCTCTAAGGCTTGACTCCTGGTTCTGAAGCTCACTCGGGCAAGTGACATCATTTCTCTAGAGCTCTGTTTCCTCATCTGTCAAATGGGAATAATAATCATCTCCCTCACAGGCTTGTGTAAAGATAGTGAATGTCAGGCCTTTAGCACAGTGCCTGGCACGTAAGTGCCCAAGGGCGTAATAAATGTAAGATTGAATTTCTTTTCAGCACCCGACACATAGTGGATGCTTAAAAATATTTTTAATAATTGAATAATTAAATAGATGAATGAACGAATGAATGGAAAGGAAATGCTGAGGTTTTGTGGGCACTCTGGAGATCTCCCTCTGCCATCTAAGGCTCAGACCTCATAGCCTGCTGTGACAATGTGTGGACCGCCAGGAGGGGAGGGAGAGAGCTTTATCACCATACTAGCATTCCTCCCAACACGCCCCCCCCCCCCACCCCGAGATAGAGGAAATTAAACCGCAGGGCTAGAGGACATGGTAGACAGAAGTACATTTGGGGAGAAGCATGGTGTAGGACATGTTCTGAGCACGGGGCCTTCCTCTCTTGGGAAATATAAGCCCAGGTGATGTAGGTCCAAAAGGACGGAAGAGACATAAGGAAAGAGGGAGTTTAGTGGGGGCCGCGCTGAGGGGCCGGAGGACACGGTAGGCCCTCCGTGAATGGCGCACTCAGTGGTCCGCGTCCGCCGAGCGACGCCGGGTCCCCACCAGCGGCCGGCCGACGGGCAGTTCGGGCAAGGGCTGCAGGGACCGTGGAGCTGCCTGCCGGAGGCCTGGCAACATCGGGGCCCTCCGAGCCCAGGGACGGGGCGCCCGGGCTTACAGGACGGAAAGATGCTGGACGCACTCACGAGGCCAGCTCAGGAGCTGTGTGTCCCCGGGCGCCGCCTTCACCCTCTCAGGCCTCAACTCCTTCTATCGCAAATGAAAATGTTGAACCAAATAAGCTCTAGAAACCTCGCCAGCCAGGGTCTGGTGGAAGTCCGGGGAGAACTTGAAAAGCTGCTCCACACTGCCCCCTCGTGGCGCTTGGCTCCAGCAACCATTGTTCTCAAAGCTCAGGTGTCGGTCGGACCCTCCGTCTGTCGGCCCATCCATCCATCATTCCATCCATCCATCCATCCACCCATCCATTTTTCCTTCTTTCCACTCAAAAACCTCTACCAGTTTCTGGGGACCCCACAACAAATGATATATTGTCTTTGTCCTAAAAGGAAACTCACAAACACGGATAAATATAAAACCACTGAGTAAGTCACAGGGTTCTTAGACAGAATGTTGTGGGAGATAGCTGGGTTTAGTAGCTGCCCCTCCTGGGGGCTCAAGCAGAATTCACAGGGTTACTGGTTGATTCAACACCGAAGCACGGAGTGACAGGCAGAAGTGCGCCGGTCGGGGGGGGAAGCGCTCAGGCAGGGCAAGTGCAAACACAGGCAGCACAAGAACATCACCAGAAGGTCAAGAGCAGACCCGGGAATCATTCTCCACCCATAGTTTTGCCTCCCCTTGTCGGGCCTGTGGGGCTCCTGACAGACACGGGCACCTGGAAGTGGGAGGCGGGGACCACTCTGGTGCATCACCCTTAATCTGCTTTCTAGACTTTTCTAAAGGAGAAATCTATTAAAGCAATTTTTCAACTCTGTCCCCCAAAATGGGGTTTCATTTGGGACAAACCAAAACCCAGGATTTAAAAAACATTACTTCTGTCCTTGCATTTTAGGTTTGGTGGCCAAATTCATTTCTGAGGCCACTTTCCAAGGCCTTTATTTCTGCAGAGGGAAAACCAGAGGTGAGTCCTCAGGGGGGAGGATGTGAGAAGTCAGAGCCAACTGCTTTGTCGCATTAGGGGAAGTGCCTTCCCCAAGGGCCTGGTATGTCTCTGAGAAATGTTTCAGCTCTCCATATCGGAGGGTAGGGGTAGAAAGAGGCCTGGGTCCGATGACTTGAAGGAGCAGAGCCACAAGAAGAAGGGGTGACCAGATGGTACTTGGAGCTGCATTTGGAACTCAGAGGTGCTGAGTGAACCCAAATGGGAGCGGTCTGGGCCCCTGCTGCCGGTGGGGGCTTGAATGCATTTTTAAGGATGAAAGCACGCTGGAAAGGGGAGGTGGAGATGCATCATAGGCACACCTACACACCTGTAGAAATGCTGCGGGACCATGTACACATCCCTAACGGTTGTCCTTTCAAACCCCAACATGTGATTGGGAAATTTCCCACATTATGAGTCCCACCTCCCCAAGGTCAAAGGCTAATGCTGGCTTTCCTAACCCCCTTGCAACAAGGCATAAAGCCGAGGCTTAGCCATTCGGACACCCATGACAGACTTGGCCTCCTGAAGAGGACACGAGCAACTTGAGCTGCATGGACTCCATTTTGGGATAAGCGTTTAGGGCACAGTTGTGGGGTTCCTAGCATCCAGTGGCCATTACCAACAGTGTGAGCCATGCATGGTGCCTGTGCCCTGGGGTAGCCCCCACCGTGAGGGCGTTGTTCTGGACTGGAAGTCTCTGAGACCTGTTCTCTGGTCCTCCCCTCAGAGACCCTGCGAGCTGCATAATACCTTTGCTGATTAATCCAGCAACCTGGGTTCGTGTGGGAATGTTGCTCCTCTCGTGCTAACACTTTGCTCAGCCCCAGAGCCCTCTGGCTTGGCTTCATCAGAGTCCCAACTGCCTGGGGGAAAAAGCAGCCTGAACTGAGCATTTTCTGAGTGCAGGCACAGTGCCCTTTCTTCCTACAACCAATGCAGGAATGAGGCTAGGAGGCCTGGCTAACTTTCTCCCAGTTTACTTTCTCTCTCTCCAAACTGCATTGCAAAATCAGCCACTTCTGTCTTGCCAACCACTTCACCTCCCCTTTCTCCTCCTCCCTGGCAACCTTGCTATTTCTAGCAGTTGCCAACAGAATGGGGCCCAGCATCACCTGGCATTGACGAGGGGAACTGTGGGAAGGAGGGAGTGTGGGAGGGAGTGTGTGAGGAAGGTGGGGTCGCTGGTTCCCACCCAAGGAGATTGGGACAGGCCCTGCTGCTGGCCCAGCCTCCGCCTGACCAGAAGTGAGGAAAGAGCATCTCCCTGGAGGAAGTTGCTGACGTGGCGATTTCTCTTTTCTCAACTTGTTTTCTCTATAGGTTTACGCGTGGGGCAGTCTTGTTCTCTTTCTTTCTTTTTGGGATGGGGGATGAGATTTTTCTGGATTCAGTTTTTTTCTAACTCCTTAAAGACAATAGGTAGCATTTACTGACGCTCACTATGTGAGTGTGAGAGCTTATGGGCACCCACTGATGTAAATCTCACAACAACCCCGTGTAGCAGGTGATTGGTACCATTCGTGTCTTCATTTTACAGGTGAAGAAACGGAGATGGGAGAGCATACTTGTCAGGAGTCTTTTGGTTACAACTAAAACTTGAATTGAGGAATTCAACTCAACTTGAAGTTGAGTTCTTCAAAAAGAAGATGGGTAAGGAGGAGGTGGAGGGAGGGGAGAAGAGGGAAGAGGAGGAGGGAAAGAAAGAGAGGAAAAAGAAATGTCCTGGATTGAGAGGAGCAAGATGGCGGAGGAGTAGGAGACCTGGATTTCGTCTGGTCCCAGGAATTCAGCTGGATAGGGATCAAACCATTCTGAACACCTACAAACTCAACAGGAGATCAAAGAAAAGAATAGCAGCAACTCTCTGAACAGAAAAGTGACCACTTTCTGGAAGGTAGGACGGGCGGAGAAGTGAATCCGGGGCGATATTCGGGAGGATAGACGGCGGGGGAGGGGCCTCCGTCGGCCGCTTCTGGCAAGTGATAGAGCCGCGGAGCACAAAATCGGAACTTTTAAAAGTCTGCTCCGCCGAGGGACGTCACTCTGGTGGCTAAGCGGGGGGTGGAACCCTCCGGGACAGTGTGGTCTCAGGACCCTCGGGGTCACAGAAGGACCGGGGGTGCCTGAGGGCGGCAGAGCTCCCAAGTATCGGAGCAGGGAAGCCGGCTGCAGAGGCGGAGCCCAGGCGCGGGCTCTCAGCTCGGGGTGGCCATAAACCGGGATCCGCGGCACAGTCGGGCCCCTGCTCCTCCAGCAGGGACCCAACAAGCGGCAGATCCGGGGAGACTCCCCTTCCTCCCCCGGGAGGAGCCGCGCGGGAGTGCACCACAGGGATCTGCTGGGTTTGGAGACTCCAGACCGGGTCGGGTGCCAGAGATAGAAATGCGCGGTCACAGGCCGGGTGAGCACGGAGTGCGGCCGGAGACCAGGAGCCGGGAGTGACTGACGGCTTTTCTCCGGGGTCTCACTGAGGAGCGGCCCCGAGTTCTCGGCTCCTCCGGAGCGGAGATTGGGAGGCCGCCATTTTCACTCTCCGCCTCCAAAGCTGTACGGAAAGCTCGCAGGGAACAAAAGCCCCGGAGAGCAAACGCGAGCAGATTACTTAGCCAGGAGGGGGTAAGGGCGGGGCAATTCCGCCTCCGGCAAAGACATTTGGGAACCATGGCAACAGGCCCCTCCCCAGAAGATCAGTGAGAACAGCCAGCCAAGACCAAGTTTACCGATCAATGAGAACGGCAGAACTCCAGCGCTAGGGGACTACTGCACATAGAATTCACGGCTTTTTTACCATGATTCTTTAGTCTTTCAAAGTTAATTTTTTTAACTTTTTTTTTAATTTTTCTTTTTCCCTTTTTCAACCAACATCAATCCCTTTTTTAAAAAATCTTTTTTATTTTTCATTTTTAGAGTCATATTCTATCCCTTCATAGTAGTTAACCTTATTTTTGGTGTGTATATATATATATACATATATATATATGTTGCTCTCTCTTTAAAATTTTAGGATACAGTTTTTTCTAACAGACCAAAATATACCCTAAAGCTCTAGTGTATGGCTTTGTTCTAGTCTCCTGCCTGAACACATTCTCTCCCTTTTTTTTAAAAAATCCACTTCTTTCTTTTTTCAACCAACCTCTTATCAATTCCTTTTATAAAATCTTTTATAATTTTCATCTTTACAGTCATATTCCATCCCTTCATCGTATTAACCCTTATTTTTGTACATATATAAGTTTTTCTTTCCTTAAAATTTTGGGAGGCACTTTCTTCTAACAGACCAGAATACACCCAAAATCTAGTGTGTGGCACTGATCTATGCACCAGCTTGATCATATTTGATCATATTCTGCTTTTGTTTTTGTTTTAAGATTTTATTTATTTATTTGACAGAGAGAGAGACAACGAGAGAGGGATCACAAGCAGGGGGAGTGGGAGAGGGAGAAGCAGAAGCAGGCTTCCTGCTGAGCAGGGAGCCCGATGTGGGGCTTGATCCCAGGACTCTGGGATCATGACCTGAGCCAAAGGCAGATGCTTAATGACTGAGCCACCCAGGCGCCCCTTGTTTTTGTTTCTGCTTGTTTGTTTTTATCTTTATCTTTTTCTTTTTTTTTCTTTTTTTCTTTCTTTCCCTTTCTTTTCCCCAGTTTCAGGTCTCTTCTGATTTGTTTAGTGTATATTTTCTGGGGACGTTGTTATCCTGTTAGCATTTTGTTCTCTAATTCATCTATTCTCCTCTGGACAAAATGACAAGACAGAAAAAATCACCTCAAAAAAAAGAACAAGAGGCAGTACCGACTGCCAGGGACCTAATCAATACGGACATTAGTCAGATGTTGGAACTAGAGTTCAGAATGATGATTTTAAAGATACTAGCTGGCCTTGAAAAAAGCATGGAAGATATTAGAGAAACCCTTTCTGGAGAAATAAAAGAAATAAAATCTAACCAAGTTGAAATAAAAAAAGCTATTAATGAGGTGCAATAAAAAATGGAGGCTCTAACTGCTAGGATAAATGAGGCAGAAGAGAGAATAAGTGATATAGAAGACCAAATGATGGAAAATAAAGAAACTGAGAAAAAGAGAGACAAACAAGTACTGGATCATGAGGGCAGAATTCGAGAGATAAGCGATACCATAAGACGAAACAATATTAGAATAATTGGGATCCCAGAAGAAGAAAGAGTGAGAGGGGCAGAAGGTATATTGTAGCAAATTATAGCAGAGAACTTTCCTAATTTGGGGAAGGAAACAGGCATCAAAATCCAGGAGGCCCAGAGAACCCCCCCCTCAAAATCAATAAAAATAGGTCAACACCCCGACATCTAATAGTAAAATTTACAAGTCTCACAGACAAAGAGAAAATCCTGAAAGCAGCTCGGGACAAGAGATCTGTAACCTACAATGGTAGAAACATTAGATTGGCAACAGACCTATCCACAGAGACCTGGCAGGCCAGAAAGGACTGGCATGATATATTCAGAGCACTAAATGAGAAAAATATGCAGCCAAGAATACTATATCCAGCTAGGCTGTCATTGAAAATAGAAGGAGAGGGTGCCTGGGTGGCTCAGTTGGTTAAGCGACTGCCTTCGGCTCAGGTCATGATCCTGGAGTCCCGGGATCGAGTCCCACATCGGGCTCCCTGCTCAGCAGGGAGTCTGCTTCTCCCTCTAACCCTACCCACTCTTGGGCTCTCTCTCTCACTCTCTCTCTCTCAAATAAATAAATTCTTTAGAAAAAAAAAAAGAAAATAGAAGGAGAGATAAAAAGCTTCCAGGACAAACAAAAACTAAAGGAATTTGCAAACACGAAACCAGCCCTACAAGAAATATTGAAAGGGGTCCTCTAAGCAAAGAAAGAGCCTAAAAGCAGAGACCAGAAAGGAACACAGACAATATACAGTAACAGTCACCTTACAGGCAATACAATGGCACTAAATTCATATCTTTCAATAGTTACTCTGAATGTAAATGGGCTAAATGCCCCAATCAAAAGACACAGGGTATCAGATTGGATAAAAAGACAAGACCCATCAATATGCTGTCTGCAAGAGACTCATTTTAGACCCAAAGACACCCCCAGATTGAAAGTGAGGGGGTGGAAAACCACTTACCATGCTAATGGACACCAAAAGAAAGCTGGGGTGACAATCCTTATATCAGACAAATTAGATTTTAAACCAAAGACTGTAATAAGAGATGAGGAAGGACACTATATCCTACTTAAAGTCTATCCAACAAGAAGATCTAACAATTGTAAATATCTATGCCCCTAACATGGGAGCAGCCAATTATATAAGGCAATTAATAACAAAAGCAAAGAAACACATCAACAACAATACAATAATAGTGGGGGACTTTAACACCCCCCTCACTGAAATGGACAGCTCATCTAAGCAAAAGATCAACAAGGAAATAAAGACTTTAAATGACACACTGGACCAAATGGACTTCACAGATATATTCAGAACATTCCATCCCAAAGCAACAGAATACACATTCTTCTCTAGTGCCATGGAACATTCTCCAGAATAGATCATATCCTAGGTCAAAAATCAGGTCTCAACCGGTACCAAAAGATTGGGATCATTCCCTGCCTATTTTCAGACCACAATGCTTTGAAACTAGAATTCAGTCACAAGAGGAAAGTAAGAAAGAACTCAAATACATGGAGGCTAAAGAACATCCTACTAAAGAATGAATGGGTCAACCAGGAAATTAAAGAAGAATTAAAAAAATTCATGGAAACCAATGAAAATGAAAACACAACTGTTCAAAATCTTTGGTATGCAGCAAAGGCAGTCCTAAGAGGGAAGTATATAGCAATACAAGCCTTTCTCAAGAAACAAGAAAGGTCTCAAATACACAACCTAACCCTACACCTAAAGGAGCTGGAGAAAGAACAGCAAATAAAGCCTAAACCCAGCAGGAGAAGAGAAATAATGAAGATCAGAGCAGAAATCAATGAAATAGAAACCAAAAGAACGGTAGAACAGATCAACGAAACTAGGAGCTGGTTCTTTGAAAGAATTAACAAGATTGATAAGCCCCTGGCCAGACTTATCAAAAAGAAAAATGACCCAAATCAACAAAATCATGAATGAAAGAGGAGAGATCACAACCAACACCAAAGAAATACAAACAATTTTAAGAACATATTATGAGCAACTATATGCTAGCAAATTAGATAATCTGGAAGAAATGGAGGCATTCCTAGAGATGTATCGACTATCAAAACTGAACCAGGAAGAAATAGAAAACCTGAACAGACCTATAACCACTAAGGAAATTGAAGCAGTCATCAAAAATCTCCCAACAAACAAAAGGCCAGGGCCAGATGGCTTCCCAGGGGAATTCTACCAAACATTTCAAGAAGAATTAATACCTATTCTTCTGAAACTGTTCCAAAAAATAGAAATGGAAGGAAAACTTCCAAACTCGTTTTATGAGGCCACCATTATCTTGATCCCCAAACCAGACAAAGACCCCATCAAAAAGGAGAATTACAGGCCAATATCCTTGATGAACATGGATGCAAAAATTCTCACCAAAATACTAGCCAATAGAATCCAACAGTACATTAAAAGGATTTTTCACCACAACCAAGTGGGATTTATCCCTGGGCTGCAAGGTTGGTTCAACATCCGCAAATCAATCAATGCAATACAATAAAAGAAAGAACAAGAACCATATGATCCTCTCAATAGATGCAGAAAAAGCACTTGACAAAGTACAGCATCCTTTCTTGATCAAAACTCTTCAGAGTATAGGGATAGAGGGTATATACCTCAATATCATAAAAGTCATCTGTGAAAAACCCACAGCGAATATCATTCTCAATGGGGAAAAACTGAGAGCTTTCCCCCTAAGGTCAGGAACACGGCAGGGATGTCCACTAACACCACTGCTCTTCAACATAGTATTAGAAGTCCTAACCACAGCAATCAAACAAAAAGAAATAAAAGACATCCAAATTGGCAAAGAAGAAGTCAAACTCTCACTCCTTGCAGATGATATGATACTTTATGGGGAAAACCCAAAAGACTCCACCCCAAAACTGCTACAACTCATACAGGAATTCAGTAAAGTGGCAGGATATAAAATCAATGCACAGAAATCAGTGGCATTCCAATACACTACCGCCAAGACAGAAGAAAGAGAAATTAGGGAGTCGATCCCATTTACAATTGCACCCAAAACCATTAAGATACCTAGGAATAAATCTAACCAAAGAGGCAAAGAATCTGTACTCAGAAAACTATAAAATACTCATGAAAGAAATTGAGGAAGACACAAAGAAATGGAAAAACGTTCCATGCTCATGGATTGGGAGAACAAATATTGTGAGGATGTCAACACTACTTAGAGCAATCTACACATTCAGTGCAATCCCTATCAAAATATCATCAACTTTTTTCAAAGAAATGGAACAAATAATCCTAAAATTTGTATGGAACCAGAAAAGACCTCGAATAGCCAGAGGAATGTTGAAAAAGAAAAGCAAAGCTGGTGGCATCACAATTCCAGACTTCCAGCTCTATTACAAAGCTGTCATCATCAAGACAGTATGGTAGTGGCACAAAAACAGACACATAGATCAATGGAACAGAATAGAGAGCCCAGAAATGGACCCTCAACTCTATGGTCAACTCATCTTTGACAAAGCAGGAAAGAATATCCAATGGCAAAAAGACAGTCTCTTCAACAAATGGTGTTGGGAAAATTGGACAGCCACATGCAGAAGAATGAAACTGGACCATTTCCTTACACCATACACACAAATAGACTCAAAATGGTTGAAAGACCTAAATGTGAGACAGGAGTCCATCAAAATCCTAAAGGAGAACACAGGCAGCAACCTCTTTGACCTCAGCCACAGCAACTTCTTCCTAGAAACATCACCAAAGGCAAGGGAAGCAAGGGCAAAAATGAACTACTGGGACCTCATCAAGATAAAAAGCTTCTGCACAGCAAAAGAAACAGTCCACAAAACCAAATGACAACTGAAAGAATGGGAGAAGATATTTGCAAATGACATATCAGATAAAAGGCTAGTATCCAAAATCTATAAAGAACTTCTTAAACTCAACACCCAAAGAACAAATGATCCAATCAAGAAATGGGCAGAAGACATGAACAGACATTTTTCCAAAGAAGACATCCAAATGGCCAACAGACACATGAAAAAGGGCTCAATATCGCTTGGCAACAGGGAAATCCAAATCAAAACCTCAATGAGATACCACCTCACACCAGTCAGAATGACTAAAATTAACAAGTCAGGAAACGACAGATGTTGGCGGGGATGCAGAGAAAGGGGAACCCTCCTACACTGTTGGTGGGAATGCAAGCTGGTGCAGCCACTCTGGAAAACAGTATGGAGGTTCCTCAAAAAGTTGAAAATAGAGCTACCATGTGACCCAGCAATTGCACTACTGAGTATTTACCCCAAAGATACAAATGTAGGGATCCGAAGGGGTACATGCACCCCAGTGTTTATAGCAGCAATGTCCACAATAGCCAAACTATGGAAAGAGCCAAGATGTCCATCGACAGATGAATGGATAAAGAAGATGTGAGATACACACACACACACACAATGGAATATTATGCAGCCATCAAAAGGAATGAAATCTTGCTATTTGCAATGACGTGGATGGAACTGGAGGGTGTTATGCTGAGCGAAATAAATCAATCAGAGAAAGACATGTATCATATGACCTCACTGATATGAGGAATTCTTAATCTCAGGAAACTGAGGGTTGCTGGAGTGGTGGGGAGTGGGAGGGATGGGGTGGCTGGGTGATAGACATTGGGGAGGGTACGTGCTATGGTGAGTGCTGTGAATTTTAAGACTGTTGAATCACAGACCTGTACCTCTGAAACAAATAATACATTATATGTTAAAAAAAAAAAAAAGTAGAAGAAGAAGATAGCAGGAAGGGAAGAATGAAGGGGGTGGAAATCAGATGGGGAAATGAAACATGAGAGAATATGGACTCTGAGAAATAAACTGAGGGTTCTAGAGGGGAGGGTGGTAGGGAGATGGGTTAGCCTGGTGATGGGTATTAAAGAGGGCATGTACTGCACGGAGCACTGGGTGTTATTCTCAAACAATGAATCATGGAACACCACATCAAAAACTAATGATGTAATGTATGGTGATTAACATAACACAATAAAAAAAAGAAAAGGAAGATCTTTTGCATCCTAAAAAAAAAAGAAATGTCCTGGCTCAGGTAAGCAAAAGTCCAGTAGATATATCTAGCCTTAGGCACACCAGGATCCAGGGACCCAATAGACGTGTTTGGGCATCTGTGCCTCCTGACTGTTTTTTTTATTGGTTTTGTTTCTGGCAGCCAGTCAGTCCCCAAGCAGGAGCACAGAGGCCCCAGCAGCCCTTCCTACTTCCTACTGACTCAGCAAATTCTTTTCTAGAACTTTTGGTGGAATCCCCAAGGACGGCTGTCATGGGCTGGCTTGGGGTCGCATGCCCATCCCTGGGATCTGGACTGAGACTGAGGGAGGGCAGGCTCCACAAAGAGTCAGAGAGCTGAGACCAAAGATGGGGGAAAGGATGCTGGACAGGTGAAAAACAGGGGTCCGCAGCAGGGGACAGTGTGAGCAGGCATCTGCTATGACATCATGAAGTTCATGAACGGGCCTGGGAGAGCTGAACTCTACTCGTGCTTTTATCACTAACTAGCTGGGTTACCTTAAGACTTCGCCATTTAGAGCCTCACTTTTCCCATTTGCAAATAAAAGTAATAATACATCTCCAATCTCCCTCCCTGAGTTAGTGTAGATATCAAGTTAGACCTTGAATTGAAAAGCACTTTGAAGAGCTAAGTAGGAGGGATCATATTATTCCTGTGTATATATTCCAGTTGGTTTGTTGAAAATGAGCTTAAAACCCTCTATATTTTCCTAACTCCCTTTTTTATTTTCCTTTTTTAAAACTCATTACAAAAATAACATATACCACAAGCTGTTTTAAAATATAGAGAAGAAAAAAATAAAATAGAGGAAAAATGATTTATAATCCTACTGTTGTTAAATAACTACTATGAATATTTTGGTATTATATCTTTTTTTTCTGTGTGTATGGACACATGTATGTTTTATTAAAATAAAAGTGGCATAATACTCTTTTAAAATCTGCTTTTTCGCATAAATAATGTTGCACACATTTTATGTGGCATTAGATATTTTCCTACAACATCAGTTTAATGGCAGAAGGTCTTCCACTGTTTAACAAAACCCCTCTTATTAGACATTTGGATTATTTCTAATTGTTCCCTATTAACAAAAATACTATAGGACACATCCTAATAATTACTTGTCCATATTCATGACTATTTCCTAAGAAAATTTTCTAGATGGGGAAATTCTCGGTCAAAGATTTTGCAACATTCTAAGGCTTTCAGTATCTATTGCATATCCAGAACATTGCACCAAATTATACTCCCATGAATAGGAAATATGCGTCCATTCCTGCATCAGCTACTATAGTAGGTGTTGTCATGTTTTAAAGCTCTTAGAACTTTGAGGGGCACCGGGGTGGCTCAGTCTGTTAAGCATCCACCTTCGGCTCAGGTCATGATCACAGGGTCCTGGGATCCAGCCCTGAGTTGGGGTTCCCTGCTCAGCAGGGAGTCTGCTTCTCCCTCTGCCCCTCCCCCTGCTTGTGCTCTTTCTCTCTCTTTCAAATAAATAAATAAAATATTTTTTAAAGATCTTACAACTTTGATAAACCTTTTTCGTTTTGAATTTAGATCCATGATTACTTCACCTTGATTACTTTCTGCTGGTGGCGCCTCAGAAGACCAAAGTTCATATCCACATTAAGAAGCTGTGTGACTTCTGGTAAGTTACTTAATTTCACTAAGCGACAATGTCCATGTCTATGAGATAGAGATCTAGTCCTGCCCCTGGCCTGCTTGCCTCAGGCTGTGAAAGATCATCATACAAAAAGTAGATGTAAAAGTCCTTTCTGAGAATTCAGCTCCCGCACAGCTACCCAGGATGCTTCACATTTGCGCATTTGTCCACCATGGCAATCGGTCTACCAGATGGCCCCAGTGAAGGATGCTTCTTGGCCCTCATTCCCTGGTGGGTAGGCCTTTCCCCTTGAGTCTAGGCTGGTCCTATGTCCCATTTCTAAGTCACAGATGCACTAGAAGTGATACAGTGTGATTTCTGAAGCTGGCCACAGGATCACCTGAAATTATAAAAGAGACTCCAAGAGAGAACAACCCAGTTGGCCCTGTCAATCCACAAAACCAGAAGAGGTAGTAATACATTTTTGTTTTAAGCCACTAGGTTTGGGGCTGTGTTGTCACACAATAATGGATGAGCAAAACATCTGCCAAATTTTCTTCCAGTACCTTGAATCTGGAGCAAGTCTAAAGCTTAACGTTTAAAAGGTGTTGTCTTTGGAACCAGACAGCCTGGTTCTCAATTTTTGCCACCAGTCTCTCTGCAGCTATATCAGCTCAGGCAAATTATTAAACTCTCTCAGCCTTACTCTACCAGTCAGTAAAATGGGCATGATTACAGTACCTGCTTCATGGCACTGTTGAGATGATCAGATCAGATAATGCACATAAAGTCCTCAGCCCAATATCTGGCACATAGTCCTCATATATTTCAACCATAATGGTGGTGATAATCCCTGCTGATGAAGTGCTTCACTTATCTAGCTTCCTTAATTAAGTTTCTTAAATTGTTTATATCAAACTACCTTATATTTTTAGCCCCCACCTCGACCACCATCCCTGTGACATCTTCTCTGGGCATTCAAGGGATTTTCAACACTTCCCACCTTGGAGTTGTAGTTAGGGTTAAAGTGCCAAGGCTAGACTGAAGGTATTCTAAGTGGGTTTCCAAAAGTCAGTTTCCTTAAAGAAATGTTTTACATTTGTTGAAGTCATTGATCAAATATTTACTTGATTTATGGCTACATTCTTGAAGTCTGCTGTGCAATCTCTTTCACACCCATGTTTGTTTAAGGGCTGAATCATACTTCTCGTTCCTCAGTGATTCTCCTGGAAATTCTAAAGCTTAGGTATTTAGGTATAAGCCGGGTATTTCTTAAAGACAGTCAAATGGTTTATATCATTGTTTCTAAAGACCCTGATGCACTTGTTCTAAAAACATCTATTCAGCACCTACTATGTGCCAGACCCTAGTCTGGGCATGAGCGATGGGAAGGGAAGACAACCCAACCTATGACCTTAAGAAGCTTACAGTTGGTTGGGGGTAGAGTGGATGGAGGGAGAGAGTAACAGGCCAAGTAAAAGATTATCATAATACTGAGAGAAAAAGCAATGAAAGAGAGAGGTCATAAGAATCATGGAAGCCCAAAGAACATTCCCTGTTGTGTCTTTAACCAGACCTCCCGGCCTGGGGAGGGAACAGATGGACATGAAACCTGGTGGCAGATTCCCACCCAGCAGCTGTCCCAAGCCCCTCCTTCTCTGACATCTGGGGTGGCCTTCAGTGGAACGCAGTGTTATGTGTTCTTCACATGGTTTCCTTTGTGGGGCTGATTGTCCTTCCCAGCCACCTTGCAAGAGGTGGGCCACCAGACTGAGTGCAACCAACAGGGATGTGAACAGAGTCTGTCACAGTTTTATGCAATCAAGAGCCAGTGCCCTCACCTTTCTCCCTCTTTCCCTGCTACGGTGACCTTAGTGGTCTCATGGCCCCAGGGGTATAGCTACAAGATAAAGGAGGGCCACCAGCTCACAAAAATTGTGAGGAGAACAAGAAATAAACCTGTATTGTGTTAAGCCACTGAGATTTCTTCAGGGTCTATTTAACAAATACCAAAGCTTAGCCCAACCCATTCTAATACACTACGTAATCCCGTGCTAGTCAATGGGAGGTAGGAAAGTGTCCTGTGCAGTTTCTGGATGAATATTTTCCTTTCTAATACACCTCCTTTTATTGGAAAAAGGGGATAGGCATATAGGAGTACTCATTCATTACCCAGGCTAGCTATCTGCTTCTTGGTTTTTGAAAAAATGACTCATTAGACTGCGGTGTTTGGAACTGCAGTAGCCATTTTGTGAGCATGAGGATGAGACCAAAGGAATTATCAAGATGACAGGCCAGAGCCTTAATATTGTGAAACTGGGATTGTCTGAGTCCATACTTCTTTTTAAACAAACAACAAATGTCCCAATGGTGTCAGCCTTTTGTTAGAAATATCCCCTGCTTTTTGAAAGTTCATGTTACAGCCACTTTGCTTTCACGAAAGACCAGCATTAGTACCTGTTTTTGGTGACTGAAAGAAAGCCATTATAGAGGCAATGCGCCCCCTGGGCAGCGAGAGTGTCACTGCCAAGCTCCTTTCTCTGAAACTACATTCAGCATCTCAGCATCAGCGTGTCAAACTTTTGTGTCTGGGAACAACTGTGCTTTGTCTCAATTTATTTTGTGCACCATTAGCAAGATGTGTCCTAAGGTGTCAGAAACATCTAAGAAAGATTATTTCTTGGGTCTAAGAATGCTCAAAAATTTTTTCCATATAAATTAATGGTAACTGCTTCTTCACTTTACACCATTTTGGCTTAGGAAAGGTTTCATAGGACCGCTCTACTCTTGGATAGTGGGGGAAACCTGTATTTGCATCCAAAAGCATCTGCACTGATGTGAGTGGCAAATGAAGATGAGGAGTTGGTTATAATGGAGGAGTAAAAGGAATGGAGGCTCTGGGGGGAGGGGGTGTGGGTAGGGAATGTCACTTTCTTCATCCCTGTCCACACTAGAATCATTGCTGAAAAAGAAAAATAATCCTGGACAGTATTTCTCCATCTGTGATGTGCTTTCACATACATTTTCTGGCTTTAAGATGATAGAGGAATGGCAGCATTATGTAGGGGGGTAAGAACCCTATTATAGGGTTCAAGTACTGGCCCTGCCACTCTCATTGCTGTGTGACCTTGGACAAGTGACTTAAGCTCCCTAAACCATAGCTTCCCCATCTATATAATGAAGCGATTATAGAAACTCCCACATATATAGTGTTACCGTGAGGACAAAATGACAGGACACATATGAAGTTTTTAACATATTGCTTGGGACACTTAATATGCTTAATACACAGGATTCCAAAATAAATTGGCCTTTGGTTTCGATGACATCCTAGGAAGAGAGCTGGGGCAGGCGCTGAGATTCCTAACGAAGCGTGCAGGAAACTCAGGCTGAGGGGGCTTAAGGACTTGCTCCAAGTCAGAGCCAGATTTTCAATCCAGGTCTGGTGGTTCCCATTTCAGGGCTCTTTCCAGAGTAACACACTTCCTTGACATTGCCAAGGAAGTAAAACAAAATAAAATTTAAATTTTGAGATGCTTCTTTTCTGATCTCCAGTAAACAGAATCATTTCCATAAAACTCACTCTTTCAAGAGAAGGGTATTTTTACTATTGCATATGTGCGAATGTGAGCGATTGTTACATTTATATTGAAAATAATATACTCTGGAAGCTTTTCTTCATTCTCCAGTATCAGCTCCCCCTCTGCTTACTTCCACCTTATAAAAATCAAGTGAAACGCACACCTTCATAGTCTATGCAAGGTGGCATGGCTGCTGTCTGCAGTGGCTGTGAATCAAACCAGCAAAGCTGACCTTTCTCTTCTCCTTCATTAAAACCTCCATTTAGGGACACCTGGGTGGCTCAGTCGGTTAAGCATCTGCCTTCAGCTCGGGTCGTGATCCTGGGGTCCTGGGATCGAGTCCCGCGTCGGGCTCTTTGCTCAGCGGGGAGCCTGTTTCTCCTCTGCCTGCCGCTCCCCCTGCTTGTGCTCTCTCTCTCTCTCTCTCTGATAAATAAATAAATAAAATCTTGAAAATAAATAAAATAAACCTCTATTTTTTATTATCTCCTTTGGTATTTTAGCATTCAAAACAGTCTGCTCTCTGTATCTTTGCGGCTACAAGCTAGTTAGGAGGATACGAAGGAACGCCTTTCACTGCGTCAGGATCTGGATCCACGCTCCTGCCCTTCCTCTACACCCGCACCCTTTGTCATCAGAAAGTGACCCATATAACACAGGCCGTTTAAGAGAACTGTTTAAGTTCTGCTTTAAGTTCTGCTTAATGATTCACTTTGGACATCGGTCCGGGAACAAACACCATTAAAACTTGAATCTTATTTGTTTTCTTAAACCTAGCTCAGTCATCACCTCCTTCAGAAAGCCTCTCCTCGCTCAGTGGTGGGGTGACTGACCTTACTGTGCCGTCACTGATCTGCGTCGATCACCTTGGCTCTGCTAACCGTGGGCCCTACCATACTCTTCTCTCTACCTCTGGTGTCTTGCACGGCACCTCACCCGTTGCAGACGGGCTAAATGTTTCCTGAATCAAATTAGGAGGTCAGTGCCTGGTACGTCCTCTGAAATGAGGATGATTTCTTCAGGAGACTTACCTGTAAATACCTGTTAAATCATTGTAGTGGAAGGTGTGCCAATCCTGGGGTTAAATCAATATACTGAGTCTGGTAGGCAAGAAGGTGAAGGTTATTGTCAGATGCTAACTCATTCTCTAGGGGGCATGCTGTTCTTCCACTGGTTGCTTGGTTTGGAAGATGCAACGTTAATTAGATTCTCTCTGAGCGCTCCTGCCTACTTCTGGACCGCAGGATGCTCTCCAGAGCTGTCTTCTTTGATCCTTTCTTCATCTCTTCTGATTTTATGCAAATTCCTGGCCTTTCACCTTTGTTTGGATGCCACCACTGTGGTCCACTTGCATGTCTTGCTAGTATTTCCCATTTAACTGTCCAAAGCCAGTGTATCATTAGATTCAAGGCAGAGAGCACAGCACAGAGGATAAGGAGAAATAAAGACACCCAGGCCAACAAACCACTGGATTTGCCTTAGGAAGACAGAGCATTGAGGATCTTGGCAAGGGTAATTTCTCTGGAATCATGGCACACGAGCCAAAGTGGTAGGGGCTCTCACGACCACTGCCTTTGAAAGCCTGGGTCTCTGTCGCTTTCTTGCCAACCCACTAAGTCACCCCCCCTCTCTGGGACTCTGTTTCATCAGAAAGTCAAGGTTTGACTAGATGAGCAGTTCTCAGCCTTGAGTGAAACACCAGATTGCCCTGCAGAGCTTGTTGATAATGCACATCCCATGCTCCCCACCCCCAGACATTCTGATTTAGGAGATTTAGGGGACGCCAAGAAATCAACATTTTCAACATGCTCCAAGGGTGGAGGTGATTTTCCAGACCAGAAACTGCTCAAGTAGATGATCTCATAGTTCCCTTCCAGCCGGCAGATTCCCTCCGTTGTCAGGTTTGGGAAGCAGAGGGTAGCAATGACATGCTGGCAGCCAGCCGGTTCTGTTTGGGAAGTGTAGCCACAAAAAGAAAGCCAGATGGCAGGTGGAAGGGACGGGTCAGGGAGGGCCGCATTCACTGTGTCCCTTGGACAGTGCCTGTGTGATTGAGCTGGACTCAGGGGGACCTCAGTCCCAAGAAAGCAGGCAGGACCGAGAGCCGGCCTTAGCTCACTGCTGGCCTCAGGCTGAGCTGGCCTCCGCAGCTGTTGCCCCATTCGGATGCTCTAACAAAAGTTAGAGCTGGGAAGCATGGCCTACGCAGTGTTGTTTTTAATTTTCCAACACTTAAAAAATGGAGGAGGGCGCCTGGGTGGCTCAGTTGGTTAAGCGACTGCCTTCCGCTCAGGTCATGATCCTGGAGTCCCGGGATCGAGTCCCGCATCGGGCTCCCTGCTCGGCAGGGAGTCTGCTTCTCCCTCTGACCCTCCTCCCTCTCATGCTCTCTCTCATTCTCTCTGTCTCAAATAAATAAATAAAATCTTAAAAAAAAAAAATTAAAAAAAATTAAAAATGGAGGATTTCACATTTAAATATTCGAGATTTCTCTTGGAAAATCTGACAGATCGGCTGCACGCGACTCGTGGGCATAGGACCCCGGCTGGGGCCGAGCCGCTGCACCTCCTTTAGGTAAAGGCACCATGTTCCAGCCTCCACGGTGTCCAGCTGGCCGGCGGCCTCCCGCCACCCAGCTCCGGTCCGAGCGAGCCTTTGAGTTGGCTCCCCTGACTCTAAAATGTGCTCTGGGATAAGCAAGGGCAGCAGCAAGCTACGTATTGCGAGAGTGTGACATTGCCTGCCCTCGCGGATTCTGGACTCGCCTCTGGATGGGACATTATTCCCCCCCGCGGAAGAACGCGGTGAGAAACCAGTAGAGTGGACCCGACTGCTGTGCTCAGGGTAAGGCTAAGCTGAGGCTCTGGACCTCTCCCTTCTATGGTTTCTTCTCCGTGAAGGCACACGGGAGAAATCTCTTCACAGCCTCAGCCCCAGGATGGCTGTAGTGGTGTTTCCCTTGAAGGCGAGCTGTATGTGTGAACCATGTGAACGGCGTGCAGGACCGTTTCCCTGTGCTCAGCACCAGGCTCACCTCTCAGAAGCACTCCATGGCCTGCCTTGGGGGGCTACCCTTAGGAGTAACTCCATTTTACTTCTTAGTCTTGTTTTACTCTATTTCCTACTTTTATCTTAGTATAAGGTTTGCATCTTTCGAGAGTAAGACCTTTAGTCTTCATTAGAATAAGGCACTTTCTGTACCCTCCATATACCTTGATTATAGCACCTCCTAAAATGTGTTATACTTATCTGTTAGATATTGGCCTTCTCTACTAGAGGATGAAGATGGGGCTGCATTTCATTATCACTGTGTCACTCATACCTAGCCCAGGGACTTGCACGTAGTTGGCATTTAACAAGTATTTGGAGAATGAGATTAGAGATGTTGGAGAACTAGCATAGCAGGGATGCATGGAAGGATCCAGGTGGAGGAGCGGCTTGATGAGGCAGAACTTCGCAGACCAGAGGGACGGAAGGGATCAATTGGTGTGTTCTGTTGTTGTCCTCTCTGACTTAAGGAACATTCCACTACTCCGGTTATAATATCACCTAAGTATATGAGTTTGGAGAATTCACAAGGGTTTTCTGGCAGGGTAGAGTGAAGACTGGCTTTGGAGCTGACTTAGGAGTTTGAAACCCAAGAATGTGTATGTTTCCTTTTTAAATGATTGTGGGGATTTCGCTTAACCTTTCTGAGCCTCATGTACTTTTTGCTTCCAATGGCTCTTTACCTTATCATTTTACACTGTAAGTGAGTCCTTACATGGGCACACCTCAGGATAGAAATCTGAGAATACCTATCTACGCAGATAGACACTAGACATATTCAAACTTATTAAATAATTTTATTTTTTTCTCCTTTATATTACTAACAGTAGCCCAGTGTTCAGCATTTTAGAAAACCTGAAGAAATAAAAAAATTGGGGGTTTACACACACATGTATAAAAATATATATTCAGATAAGCAAATATCTGCTCATTACACTGCCCAACTTTAAGAGTGCCAAAAATAAATAAATAAAATACCTGCTAATCAAATGAGAGGGCTAGATGGTTTTGCTAAAATTCATTTTAACATCTTTAACTGACCAACATGTGCTAATGAAACTCAAGTTAAAGTTATAGCCGGTTAGTATGAAAGAGAACACTGTGTGGCCACTGAGTATTCCTTAAGCAGAATCTGCTTCGTGCTTAGAACACAGCTCGGTTTCAACAGTAAGCAGCAAAAAAGATCAAGAAAACTTCCAACTTTTCTAAAAACCGCCCTATAAAAGAAAGGGAAAAATATAGAAAGTATTACCACCTTATAACAATGGCCATGAAAATCGGAATTGTAGGTTTACAAAGCTTGGATAACGAAAGCCAACACAGTAAGATCCTTGGTTAGTTAACTTTGATTTTTAAAAATCTACAAAACGTAAAATATTTGCTTGCTGGTACAACAGATTTAACCCACGAGCAATCACCTGAACTATCTTTTCCTCATCAAGTATTTTAACAGTGCAAAATGTCAGCTGTCTCAGCTCACACATTCGATCACTGAAGCCTGAAGATGAACCATCTCAGGGAGGTATCGCTGCTGCCAAGGAAAATGCAAAGCAGCCCCCAAAATATAATGATTCACTCCTATGCCAGAGTCTCAAAGGGAGAGAGGCAGTTTCTTATAGAAGAGGTGAAATAAGTAATTCAAAATGTCCACAAGCTGACATAAGATACAGTACTGAACCTTTTGACACAAAAACAAAGAATAATTATATTGCTATTTGGAACAGTATTCAACGTGGACGAGGAGATCCCGGTGTTCGGTGGCTGGATACTGTATATTGCACTTGGGACACTCCACCAGGCTTTCATTTAGTACAGCAGTGGGACTTTTTGGTGATGCAACTTTTACTCTGTTTTCAGACTCTCCTTGGAAAGTGACTAGTGGCTCTGTGAAGGCAAGCTCACGAAGCTGCTTCTGAAAAATAAATGTATAGGAGGTGGTTATAAATTACCCAAGAAGTACTAGGATTGGGTGTCTACATGGATAGATTTTATTAAAATACTTAGAACCAAACGTAAAGGTAGACCTATGTACAAGGCTGACAAAATTTGTTAGTTTTGTAAAAAAAGGGGCAAGTTCAGCAATAAAAAAAAATAACAGAATTAAGAGGAGCAAAAAATTTTAGCAGATCAAACAGGTTACACACAGAAATGATGAAAATATTGTATAATATCTTAATGACTTTCCTTTTTCATTTTTTTTTCCTGAGGAACTTAGAATATGTCAATAAAGCTTAAAAATAAATATTTTAGAGCATACTCTAAAGATGATAGACAGCAGGGACACAAAGAAAAGTACAGAAAAATTATGGATTCTTTTGTATACCCTCTAGTTTCCTATACTTTGAAAAAGAGTAACAGAAATGAAAATTTCAATTTCAAAATATTATAAATGGTCAAAATCAATGATGTACTAAAGAACAGAGTCAAAATATATTTTGTCTTTTATTCATAAAGAAGCTACAAATGACTTTTTTAACAACTGTTTTTTTTTCCTCTTTCAAAACAGGAATTCTATTTGTAACATTTCACCATCTGCAAATATTCTGCAGTACTAGGATCATGTATAAGATATGTGCTAATGCGACACACACACACACACACACACACACACGGATCCCAAGGGGTTTGGCCCAAAGGCTTATTAGTAAGATGAAAGTAGTAAGTCAAAAATCCTCATAGAAAAAATCCTATTTAAAAGGTTTATGTTTTAAAAGATTATGTGTTTAGCTCAATATGCCTAAAACAGTGTCTTAACAGGAACAATCCATTATGACTAAAAATGGCATTTCTTTCTTTCTTTTTAAATAGAAAAACATAGCTTCAGTTCAGGATTTACAACTGCACTCCCTACCCGCCCCCCCCCCCGCCCCCAGGGCAGGCCCTGTGTCGTGCCTCTAGAATCCCCATGCTGGGGCAGGAAGAGACGATCCCAGGTACCTCTAAGGCTGGCATGATGCAGAGGCACATAATGTCCCTCTTTCCAGTGCTCTGAACTGATGCTCAAAAGGCAGCTGCTTCAGATGAAGCAGGGGTTCGGCCTGATTTGAGAAACAGCCATTCTTAAGCTGTATCCTCCTAGTTTGGGAACTGATTTGATAAATCAATGGGAAAATGGCAGCAAGAGAAAGAAGAAAATAAGTTTTCGTTTAACCATTCCAGACTCACCAAGGATTCCAACTGTGTTATTTGATTTCTTGCTTTTCGGAGCTCCTTAAGAATTACATGCAGTTGGTGCCGCATATTTTGACGGTCAAGTTTTTCATTTTCAAAGTCTAATGTACATGCATGCATCTGGAACAAATGCCCAGGACAAGACAATTACGGGTTAATATATCCTGTCCCGTTCTCTTGACTAGATGCTTGAACGTTTTTATTAGCACAAGAAGCAAACATTTGTGCCTTCACAGCCAGAATTCATCTGAGTACAATGAGATGTTGATAAATGAAGAAGCTACAGTTGAGACTTTGGTTTGTCTGAGGAGCAAAGCCAATGCTTGAAGTATAGGTGAGTGAGGAGGCGCTTAGGAAGTTGCTGGTTGGAATTTCTCCTCCCCATCCCCCTCTTTGTGGGGAAGGGGAAGAAGGGAAAGAGATGGCTGTTCCCTGGTTTGGAATACACTGAAAACCTCTGGTTTCTATTCTGAGAATAAATGGTATCTCTCTGAGTTCTACTTGAAGTTATAAGGTAGCCCTCTGGGGGAGATCCTGCTAGGCTAGAGTAGGGACTACAGAAGCCATGCGGGGAAGAATAAAATTTGCTAAGGCCAACTATACCCTATCAAAACAATTGCCATCCCAGCTCAGAGAATCTGGCTTAGCTTAAAGATAGGAATATATGACTATCAGACAGAGAGTCACTTAATTTTTTGTTTTTGTTAAAGTTTGTTAAAAAACATCTTTCAGGGGCACCTGGCTAGCTCAGTTGGTTAAACGTCCAACTCTTGACTTTGGCTCAGGTCATGATCTCAGGTTTGTGAGATTCAGCCCCACATGGCGCATGGTCATGGAGCCTGCTTAAGATTCTCTCTCTCCCTCTCCCTTTGCCCCTACCCCCGATCCCCTGGCTCAATTGGTTCCACTCTAAAAAAAAAAAAAAATTTCATGATTTTCAAATGGTTCTTCACAGAATAGTGTAAACATGAGGAAACATTCCATTTCCTAACAAGTTCAGTGGAATATAGCAGCAACCCCAATAAGTACCTGTTGTTCCAGCAGAGCCACCCTTGTTTGTTCCTCTTGATGCTTTAGCAGAGACGTGTAAAGAAACTGGACCTGTCAGATGTAAACAGAGCCAACACTGTCATATCCGATCTTTTATTGCGTGAGCTGGGACGCAGGAGAGGCTCACAAATCTCACATCCCTATCTGGGACCACACCTGCTCGTTGGGCTGAGTCACTGCAGCAGCTTGTTTAATGGCTATCTATTCAAGCCGCTGGGCAGTCCCACCCTGGCTGAGTGTTCCCTGGGGCACAGACTGCACTTCGATGAACAGCACCCAACTCTGCAATGCACATACCCAGTTCCCTGGGAGTTCTGACATCCACTAATATTTCTGAGTAGGATAACAAAGCTGGCAGTGCCTTGCCGTCCTTGCCCGCAGAGGTGGAATAAAACTCCCAACCATTTCTGCTTCATCTTTTGTAAATATCACTGTTCGCGCTTATAGGCAGAAGCCAGGGTGGTAAAGACTAAGAAGGCAAATGTTATAGACTGTTTTTTAAACCCTCTCTCAACTTTTGGATGATGTTTAAAAATTACTTCCTATTTTAATAGTAGCAATGACTGACATCTACCCAGCCCTTGACTTTACAAAGCACTTTCACATTCTCCCAGTTGACCTTCACAAAAGCCCCAGGAAGCAAAAAGAGATTGTGGTTACTAATTTGACACATCAGTGACCTACAAGTTAGAGAAGGTAGCTGATTTTCCTAAGGCCACACATCCTGAACTACACACCAGGTATGGACCCCAAATAATGTTTTTTCCAATATTCCATGCTGCCCAGAAAGATTTAAATTAACGGTTTCTGCTGAGGTAGTATGCAATTCTAATCATCCTAACTTAGTAACTCCACCGTCACTGACACAGACAGCCTGCAGAAGGTGGTGAGTATAATGAGAACACGGAAGGTACTGCGTGAATTCACATGAGCACACTATCATCATGATCAAGGTGCCAGCCTGGGAGCCAGCACTGATTCCCCTCTTTGTGTCATACCTTCTGGCTTCTCACACACACCTGCCTCCTTCTCACGGAAAGCCTGCGTGTACATGAGCTTCTCCACGGGAGGGAATTCCCAGTCGCTCACCTCACTGGTTCCTTCTTGCCAAAAGGCCTTTGTCCAAGTACCATCCCTGGCCCCCAATTTCTCCATGTCGTGCTGCCCTGCTTTATTTTCTTGAATTTACTTGGTTATTTAGGTACTTGCTTATGGTCTGTTTCCATTCTAAAGAAGAATCCCATGGCAGGGCAGGAACTGGTTTTGTTCCTTGCTGGTTCCCTAGTAGTTAAAATAGCCCCTGACACTGCTAAGGACCATGACAATTTCGAATTCGGAATCATGGAAACTCTTACTGGTTAGGCTCACCTGAGATAAGAGCTCTTCAGATCTCTTCTTCTCTTCTTCAAGTTTTTCCCTAGCAATATCATTCTCTTCCTTGAGCCTTTGTATTTTCTCTGTTTTATGCCTATCGTCTTCCAGATGTTGTACATCTGCCTTTCTTTGGGAACACAACAGTTGATTTAAATCTTGAACTTCTTTTTGGGTTTCTTCATATTTTCTTCGAAATTCACTAAGTTCAAAACTCAACTGAGTTATGGTCTGTCGTTCAACCTCAAGATCTTTTTTTGCATTCGCCAAAAGATGGTTGTAATATTTTTGCTTTTCTTCTTGAAGATAACCTATGACAAACACATCAGGGCACAACACACTTTACATAATAATATTCCTGAGAAGCTA
Organism: Mirounga leonina; assembly: GCF_011800145.1. Classification (NCBI taxonomy): domain Eukaryota; kingdom Metazoa; phylum Chordata; class Mammalia; order Carnivora; family Phocidae; genus Mirounga; species Mirounga leonina. Next base: position 20,975,522 of record NW_023270265.1, on the reverse strand, counting down.
AAACTAAACACATTTCTATAAATAAGATCTTACAAAATGAAGAGTCAAGAGATAGAGTTGATATTTGATGGAACAAGAAAAAGGAGTTCAGGTACATTATTTGAAGTTAAACTAATAAATAGAAGAACTGGAAATAGTAATATAGCTATTCAATGGGAAGGGAAGGGAAGGTAACTAATGTCTAAAGAAGATAAATAAAAAATGGAGACATAAGCTCATTATTTATATATATAATTACCAAAATTAAAAAAAAATGTTAAAAGCAGCTGCCCTGATGGGAGGGGGAAAGAGAGATTGGGAAAGGAGGGGCAGGCCCTTTTATACTACTATTAAATTACTTTAACAAGAGCTTATATTACTTTGATAAAACACATACACACACACAGAGAACACTATTGCCAAAGAAAGAAATTAGACTTAGCCCACCACTAAAATCTTTAACGCGTAATATTCTTATAAAGGCATTACAGTAAAGTAATGTTGTCCCCAATTCTTTTTATATTTTCTTTTTTAGCATTAGCTTCATTTTAAATATTCAAACGTGAAGCTCCAAGATTATGAGCCTTGCCTGCCTTTCTCAAAATTAAAAGCTTCAGTCCTGTTAGGGCTGTCAGTCTTTTAAAAAGTGCTTTGCATGGGGGGTTTCTCTTCTTTTCTTAGCTCATCACCTAGAACTGCTGAACCTATTTCCCCATCTGAAAGGAAACAGGGTAAAAAGATAATCAGTGACGAGGCCAACTCTAAGAGCAATGAAGTTAGAGAAGATCTTTGAAGGTGGGGAAGGACATGCACGAAGGAGAAAATTTAATGTGCCTTCAGAACTGCCAGAGATCCGTTACCCTGTGCCTCTATCCGTTTTCAGAAAACAATGAGAAGACAGACTTGCTAACATGGTCTTTCTTACTTCAGTTATAAGACTTGCTTAATTCACTTTCTAACACATTTATAAAAATCTAAATTTGATAAATCTCTCCTTTTGGAAAATGTCAGGCAGGCCTACCCCAAAAGAACATTTTTATACCAGTACCTTCTGATTCAGCCTTTTTTGTCTGCTGTGGGAGTGAATGAGCAGCTGTTTCTGATTTCTGTTCCAACTCGAAGATCTTGGCTAAAAGTCCTTTTACATAGGCCTCCCGCTGCTGATCATACACAAGCCACTGCTGATTTTTCTCCAGAGCCTTAAAACGAAAATGAAAGCAAATCATTAATAAAATAAAAAACTAAAATCTTAAAATGGATAAGGGAGCTCCAGTGATGCAGCCTTTCCCAGTACAAAGAAATTCTCGTGGGTCATATAGAACTGTAAACCACCACTGCACGGCTCACAACTCACCCGGAGATCCTTTCTGACTTCAGGCTCCTTCAGAGCACCTGACACTATGGTTTGCGTCTGTCCATGTCACACTCCGTAAACTAGAACGCCTCTGTGGCAGAGCTGGATGTGCCCTGCTCCAAACAGAGATTTCCACCCAACACACAACTCTGCTCAGGAGCTCCCCACGCAGACAGTATCTCCAGCAATCGCATACTACCTTCCCCCCGGCCCCCTACCTTAGTTTGTTACTGAAAGTGGGGCACAGATTCAGGTTAAAAGCTAGCAAAAAAGACAACTGTCTGGTGGTGCTGGGGAGAAAAGCCTAGAAATTCTTATACAGCATCACCTTGGCAATGAGATTATAACTCTTCTCTCCTTTCTAACCTGGAAGTTCAGTCTAAGGAGATGGGACTGTCCCTTTCTCGCTCTTTGTTCTTGATAGGCTGGGGAAGTAAGTCTCAATGACCATTTGGGTAGAGAGGCCATGTACATCTAAACCTGATGTCACACGTGGAAAAGGTTATGGACGAAGCATCCTAGAAGGAGGCCCACATAGTGACATGAACACCCCTTCACGATAGCCAAGCTCATTTGTAGGGGAGCTCATTTGAGTCCTTGGCCCCGGCACCCATGCTATGACCTGTCTGCCTCCACGGGAATGCCTAGTTGAGCAATGACTCACTGCTGGATCTCGATAAATCCTGTTTGGCAGGAGATTTCCCCATTATGAGAGTAAGGGGAGACACAGGCTATCACCAAAAGCTTCCAGTTAATTAATACAATGACCACTCTATTTTGGAGGGAAAAATAACTACTCTTAATAATTTCAGTTCAACCTCTCCCTTGTTCCCCCAAAGTGCGACATCGTTTTAATTATATTAGTAACAGAATTTTTGAAAGCTTCATGACAGCACTTGCTAAAACTGAAGCTATGTTCCCTTAGGCTAACATTCAAATGGTCTGCAGTCTGTCCCTTCCCATCTCTTCAGGTGACAGCCTGGCCATTTCTGGCCTCCACTGCCACCTTGCTGTCCACACAACTATACACACCCTCTGTGCCCAGAATGCCCTACAACTCCTCCCTATACCATCTGCCCACTTAAATCCCACCTCTTCATCAAGTTCCAATGCATCCAAGCTTGTCTTTCAAGCCTCCTCACCCTAAGTGCCCTCACCAAGCTCCCTCTCCTTTGTAAGCCAACAGGGATTTTAATGTCCATTCAATCTATTTGGCATCTTACACTCATGACCTTGATTGTGTTCTGATGATAGTTCTTATATGAACTAGATCACGAGCCCCTGGACAGCTGGGCCCAGGCTTGTTTAGATTTTGTATGGTTCCATTCATGTGTTCGATGTTTCCATAGCAAGTAGCTGCTTGATAAACATGAACGATGGTGACGACACAGAGCGGAGAAAGCATGGTTGCCAGAATCAGCAAGCACCCACGCAGGTCTTTAGCCACAAACTGAAGTTTGAGAGTATTTGGGAAGGGAGGAAATGGCATGAAAGAATCTAGAAGTTCCTTATACACAGTAGAACAATCCATTTAGAATGATTCAAAAAGAAGCAAACACTCTCAAAAAGCTATCACTCATGACCTAAGGAATATATGAAAATGAATTTCAAACCCCTTTGTAACAGAACTATCACAGCTATTTCTATGATTTTCACAAGTGCATAATATGTACCCTTGTGTCATAATTCATCCCAGACCTGTTGGAATCTATTATCATCAATGGTTGAAGAGGCAGCCAGGACGTATAATTTCATATCCTTTGGGGGTGGCCAAAAAAAAAAAAGGATGGTACAAACATAAAGTTCTTGACAAAAAGTTGCCTGGTCAAAGCGGACTGAAGTAAAACATACATACTGGAATATATTTTCAAAAGTGCTCAATTCTTTTTGAATCACCCTGCATTTGTTGTAAATATACTGAAAAAGGAGAGGCTCCCCTCCCCACAGGCTGGCATCTCATCGTAGGGGTGAGATGGGAAAAGTGGTAAGGAACATACTAGACATTTTCGGTTCTATATCAAGGCATCTTCTTTCAGGGTAAGAATTTCTATCCATTAAAGATCTAAACGGCTGAGCTTTAAATCTGAAAAGATCTGTCTATACAAAAGCTCTTAAGTCTAGAGAGTTCCTCTAACCTTTGGTAGGCTCTTTCCATGAGCATCGTACAAACTCATGAGCATCTAGGCATGGGGCTTAAAGAATTTTCCGTGGCTGTTTTCTGTAGAACTAAGAAATGGATTAGAGAGACAGAGGCAGCCTCTGGAATCAAAGACTTAGTCCAGGGCCCTCTAGTCACTTAGCCACACACTTTTCTCTCTGCACCCGTCAGGCAGTTATAACATGAGTTCTCCTCGCAGAGCTTAAGCATTCATTTGTAAAGTGGAGATAATGTACATCTGCTCTGTATTATATACTCAAATTCAGTTGCCAAAAGAGGTAGTGTTGTAGGACTCAAAGAGCATGCACATATCTAAATATGCGTTGTGATATGTGTTAGATGCTAAAGATATCGAATTTTATATCGAATTTTAAATTTGTCCATCTTTAAGAAAAAATTCAATATAAATAATTCAAGTCAACACTGGATGGTAATGAAATTTTCTTCTTTTAAATGAACCTGTCCATACTACTTAAGTATGAAAAACCGAACTGTGGGATGGGTGAGGATTTGAGGGGCAATATTCTGAAAGGCCAGGTGATGGCGATGTTACTTCAGTAAAGTAGTCAACATTTCTTTCCTCCAGGCCTCTTCTGACTTCTGCATTTGCTTTCTTCTCTAAATAGTATCAATAATAAATGGATTTGATGGCCATCAATAATGCTGATTATTAGTTTTGCATCTTTAGAGTCATCATTGTATTATCTCTTGCAGCTTTGTGTCCTTTACACATCTGTTAAGCATGCATTTAACATTTCCACTCAAGTTATTGATAAAAATATGGAACAGAAGTGGGCAAAGGTGAAGTCCTATGAAATGCCACTAAAGCTCTTCCTCCTGGCTTCACAGGGATCCATTTTCTGTTTCTTGGGCAAAAACTGTAATACAGGTTAGAATGTTAGCCTATACTGGAGGAATAAAAAATGTAGGTCAATTGACGAAACTGGAATATGGATGGTAGATTACATAGAAGTATAGCGTCCATGTTAAATTTATTAGAGTTGCTATCTGGGGGCACCCGGGTGGCTCAGTCGGTTAAGCGTCTGCCTTCGGCTCAGGTCGTGATCTCAGGATCAAGCCCCCTGTCAGGTTCCCTCCCCTGTGCTTCTCCCTCTGCTCCTACCCCCAATCATGCTCTCTCTCCTCCCCTCTCTTTCAAATAATTAAATAAAATCTTTTAAAAAAATAAAGTTGCTATCTGTACTGTAGTCATGTAAGAGAACATCTCATTCTGAGGAATATATACTGAAGTATATAGGTTTAAGGGGTCGTAATATATGCAACTCACTCTCAAATGGTTCAGAAAAAAAAATATTATGTGTGTGTGAGGGGCAGGGTAGGGACTGAAAGAGAGGTGTGAAATGGAGCAAAATGTTAACAATGTTTGAATTTTAGTAAAGAGTATATGGGTGCTCTATGTACCATTTTCATTCTTATAACTTTTCTGTAAATTTGATTTTTTTCCAAATAAAAAATTAATAATTATTTATCTGCCCTAAATTCTATTTTAAAAATTAGATTTTTAAAATTAAGAGCAGGAAATGCCTATTTCAACTGCCTCTTAGCCTATCTGGTTTGCAAGTTAATGACACTGTACAGTGTTTACAGTACGAACTCCATGTAATTATTTCAAAATGTCAGCCAGACCTAAATGGTAGCTAAGGAATGATACAGCTAGGCCTTAAGAAAGGTAAACATGGGTTTTTAGGGATTATTTTAGCAGAGCAAATACTGATTCTTAAAACAGGTGGGCAAAGTGCTCCAGGAAGCTTTGTGGGAGCTTGGAGGAAGGGTGAGGGACTGGAACTGCTAAGCTCTCAAAGCAGGATAATGCGGCAGCGCCTGTGCTCAGAGGAGTGACAGGTTGCTTTCCCTGCTCCCTAGTCTCCTCCCGGGCTCACAGACAACCAGAGCTAAACCATCCCCTGCTCCTCAAATATGTAAGTGAATGCAGCAGCAGCAGGGAGCTTATTGGAAATGCAGAATCTCAGGCCCTATCCCAACCAACGAAATCAGAATCTGCATTTGATGAAGATCCCCTAGGCTCATATGCATGTGAGAGTCAGGGAGGCCTTGTTCAGTCTAGACCATTTGAAGGTGAGCTGGGTTAAATTTTACTCCACTTATCTAAAAGCCTTTCTAGGGGCGCCTGGGTGGCTCAGTCGTTAAGCGTCTGCCTTCGGCTCAGGTCATGATCCCAGCGTCCTGGGATCGAGCCCCGCATCGGGCTCCCTACTCCGCGGGAAGCCTGCTTCTCCCTCTCCCAATCCCCCTGCTTGTGTTCTCTCTCTTGCTGTGTCTCTCTCTGTCAAATAAATAAATAAAATTTAAAAAAAAATAAAATAAAATAAAAGCCTTTCTAAAGTAAACAGAGCAGAGGAGCACAATGTGATCCTTAAGTAAGCCTGGAAGATAAAACAGAACAAAAAGATTGGGTACACATGGATAACATTTCCAAGTTACCTTCATACAAAGAATTGTCATTATCTAAAAATAACTTTAACTGATATTTGAAGCAGTTGATGCTGAGAAGCCTAAAAATTATATATATAGCATATATTTTCAGGTACTAATAAAATTCAGATGTTCTAGACACTGGGCATATAGCAGTGAAAAAAAAACCCACAGAAATCCTTCCCTCATTAAACATATACCAATGTAAGACTCATGTAACAAAGTAAATGAGCAAAATATATTGTAAGTTTAACAGTAATATGTGATGAGGGGAAAAGTTACAAAAGCAGGAAAAGGTAATAGGAATTGTCTGGGAGCTATAATTTTAGAAAAGGTGGCTAGGTAACACTCTGGCCCTGGCCCCACTACCCCCACCCCTTCCACCCAAGAGAGTGACAACTGAATATTATACGACGAAGTAAGGAAGCAGGTCATGAAGATATCTGGGGGGAACAGGGTACCAGCAGAGGGAACAGAAAGAAAAGGCAGTGTATTGAAGGAATAGCTAGAAAGCCAGCACGGCTGGAGTAAATAAGGGGGAAAGCAGGTGTGTAGATAAATTATTCATAGCTACGTGCATCTGGTAGGTACTGATACAGAATGATAAAGGTCAGTGTAACATACAACACAAAGAACTTATTTTGAAAGATCTTTAAAAATTATGTTTCTTCTTTATCTTAGTTACCTATAGGTGAAAAGCCTACTGCAGTACATCACGATACAGACACTCAACGGATTTAAATTCTTTTGAAGATCAAATAGACCTCTAGGTACACTGGCTAGATGAAATAAAACAGGAATCTTAAGAGCAACTTAGAGCAGGGTAGAACCAGTAATATTTCTGGAATCAAAATACCTATCCACTGGCCTAATAATTAACTCAAGAATTTTATACTTTGTGTATCTGATATTAAAACTTGAAAAAATATACCGTGAATAATAGTCCTATGTCCTCAATTTATTCAATTCTCAATGAAACACATCAATCTATTTAAGACATAAGTTTGAAATAATATAGCCTTACCAAATATCTAGAATAGCCTCATAACAGATTCTATAGAAAAGAAGTACTGAGTATACAAAGAATGTGTTTCCTTTTCAAACTATGAAAGCATAGCCTGGTTCCAAAGGAAGAATTTCAAATGAATGAGTACATCTTGCATGGATAAACAAAAAGAGAAGAAATTATAAATTACACCATAATAATATAATAATTGGGCAAATTAGATTTAGGTGAAGAAGGAACGTTATTGAGCTATTTGGATGATTTCTAGGGCTTTCTCACCTAATGAGACCAGGACTAGAGGAACTGGCCCTCTTGAATGTCTAGAAAGAGACTTATAGGTAGTAACCTAGGGAGATGATCTCAAACCATTCAGTTCTCCATCTCCTCAACAGACTGTTTTCAAGTCACAGCATCAACTCTATCAATTTCCATGAAATTTAAGAATGAATGAATTAATCCTCTCTTCCCATAACATAATAAAAGGAAAATGAGGGGCACCTGGGTGGCTCAGGTAATGATTGCAGGGTCATGAAATCAAGCCCCACATCGAGCTCCATGCTGAGTGTGGAGTCTGCTTGTCCTTCTCCCTCTGTTCCTCCTCGTGCTCTCACTCTCTCAAATAAATAAAATCTTTAAAAAAATAAAAAGAAAATGAACTTACATCTTTCAGCTGTATTTCCATTTCATGAATATTATTCATTGATGAGTTGAAGCAGCTTGTAGCCACTGTCTAAAATAAACCAATATTAGTTAATACCGTAAATTTAACAAGAGAAGTTTCCTCATTATATCTAGCTCTATAATAACAGAGTATACTTCACAAAGAAATCTTGTAGATGCTGATGACCCATCATGCCAGGTGATGGGTACCAGAGGAGAATGAAGATCTCCTGGAAACTCCTTCAGCAGATTGGAAGCCCTGAGATTTCATACCTAATTTGAGGTTCTCTGGATCATTAGAATACCTCAGTGCATAAGAATTGCCCAGTGATTTTCACCAAAATGAGACAAAACAAAACAGTCAGGCCATTTAAGTGAAATCTGGAAAATATTAAATTGTCAAACAAAAGATAAAAGTTGTTTTCTAGAATTATATTTGTATTAAGAGTATTAATTAGTATTAGTTCATACAGATTATATAGAACTCAAAACATAATTTCTCTCTCTCTCTTTTTTTTTTTTGATTTTCACATAGAGGAAAGAAAGAGAGGTTGGATGGTTGGATGGTTAGGTATCCAGACTAATCAACAAAATTCATAACAAGCTATATTTCGGTCTTCTAACAGCTTTAAGGAAACAGACTTGTGTGAACATTGGCAACAAATCACAAAATATTTTTCTCCAAAGGTACTCTAGATGCTCACCTCGTAGCCCTTTCTCCCTCTTGATTTAGTCCTCTTGGTAAAAACTAGGGCAGAGGCAGTTCACCAAACTTCCCCTTCCATTTCCCCTGGGCACGCTGTGGATGGTATTTCCCAGCCTTCCCTGCTAAGGTTAGTGAGACCATGAGACTGAATTCTGTCCAATGGAATATGGGTAGAAGTAAAATATGCCAATGCCAGGCCTGGCCCCCAGACCCTCCCCTCATGCTCCACACACTCCCTCTAGCTTACAGCTGTACACGGAGGATCTGGTGCAAGGACAAGGGAGCCACTAAAAGGGAGGAACCTGGATCTGAGTGACTCTGCAGAGCAAAGCCTCCCACGTGCACTAGACTGTGACATGAGGGAAAAATGAACATTTGTTGTGTAAGACCATGAGATTCGGAGGTTGTTTCTTACAGCAAAAGGAAAAAAATCTGGGTTTAAAAAAATGATGAGTACCTGGGATAAGCGAAGTGTACTGGCTTTGCTTTCAAGTTCAGCAAGTCTTGCAGTTGTAGCAGACAACTGTTTTTTCAATACATCTGTCTCTTCAGACAAGGATTTCAACAGCTGTTCCCTCCTTTCGCCTTCCTTTGTTTTCTCCTCCAGCTGTTCAAGCAATGCAGTATTGCTGTACTTGGCTTTCAGCTGCTCTCGGAGTCGCTGTATTTCTTTGTCTTTCTCTGTGAGGTGATAAGCATTCTTTTCCCTCTCAGCTTCCAGGACTCGAATTTTCTAGATATAAACTAAGAAAAATCTTAGAACAAAGCCAGGTCAAACATGAAAATAAACAACATACAACAAGTATTTATGAAGGGTTTATTATACATCAAGTCAGCATTATACTAAACACCAGGGCCAAAAAGAAAATGAAGCCAAGGTCCTACGCTCAGAGACCTCATTGAGAGGTAAACCAATACATTAATGCAATATGCTAAGGGATATCTGAAATAAATGGGAGACAGACACAGAAAGGAGAAACCAACTCTGTCAAGAGTGGTAAGAGAAAGCTAAAGAAAAGCTGGCTCTCACATGAGTATCTGATAATCATCCTTCCATCATACCAGTTTTAATCATCTTAAAGGCTAAAAGTAGTCCTACAAGAGATACATGCTCATTAATGAACTTGAAGCAATAAACTTAAAAAGAACAGAATGTTACAGCTGGATAAAAATGCCTTCATTAACTTGTTTTGTTAATAAATGATTTGGTATCAAATGTAAAAGATGATCTTCAAAGGAGTGTTCACATTTTCAAGGATTTAAAACATACAGAAGGCATGCTTGTTAAGCTGCTGCTGACATAAAGGAGAAAGCACCTCTGGAGAGCCAATAAAAAGTTAACAGAATGACTTTACATGCTAACCTGGTAAAAACAACATAAAACTACAAGCTTGCTTGGGGGTGGAAGGGAGAAGCAGTTGTTCAAACATAAAATGGGGAGACTGAGTTAGATGACCCTGTGAAAATGATGAGGGGATTTTAGTTGCCTCAAGCCTAAGATAAGGTGGTAGTATGATACAGTTAAAAAAAAGGCCCATATAATTTTAGGCTTTTGGGAAGTACAGCATCCAGATTACTGGAAATAATAGTGCCATTTCAACCCGTGTTTGCCATTGTGCACAATATTGGGTGCATAATTCAGAAGGAATATGAACCCATCACAAAGTGTTTGGGAAAGTAACCAGGATGATAAGAAGCTAGAAACGCTGAAGAGTATGGGGTTGGTCTACAGAAAAGTAAGAGAAAGCAAGATTTCCTCAAATATCTGAAAAGTTGTCATATGGATAAAAAATAGACTTATTCTATGCGGCTGTAATAGGTACAATTAGAACAAATGGGTAGAAGTTAGAGGAATTTAATTTTAATTGATTATAAGCAGACAAAGTTTTGACAACCAGTGCTTGTCAAAAGTGGAAAGAACTGGAAAGAGGTCTCTCAGGGAAACTATTAGATTCCATCACCAGATTGCAAAATAATCTTTATGTCTAAGAATTGGTAATAGATCATTTCTCAATGCTTGAATAAGTATTTACCTCAATATGTGTTGTTAAAAAAATAATAAATCTTTCAGTTTTATAGTGTGCTTATAAAATAAAATTTAAAGGAATCCAATGATACTATTCAATACAGGTCATTTATTTTCCAACTATGAGCAATAAAAGAACTTTTACAAAATAAATTAAATTAAATTAATGATTACTTTTTTTTAAAGATTTAATTTATTTATTTGACAGAGAGAAACAAAGAGAAAGCACAAGCAGGGGGAGCGGCAACGGAGAAGCAGGCTCCCCGCTGAGCAGGGAGCCCAATGCAGGGCTCGATCCCAGGACCCTGGGATCATGACCTGAGCTGAAGGCAGACGCTTAACCAACTGAGCCACCCAGGCGCCCCTAATGATTAAATTTTTAAATCTAATAAGTTCCTAACTGCTTTATTGACTATGCCATAACAAATTGTAAATCAGAGAATCTGAAATATAGTTTAATAGAATGCAAAATGCCAATATATGTAATGATTTTACCTCAAAAAATCTGAAAACAAAGATTACTTGGAAAGCAGCCAATATATATGATAAAATGCATTTTTAAGCACTCACATTAAAATCTGAACTCTACTGAACACTTTGAAATTAATTTTGATTTTTTAAATTTAGTGAATGAGCAGAAAAACTAAATTATATCACTATTGGGAAAATACTTTCTCATCTCCTACAGTACAGCTTATTACAATTTAAAAAGGTTTTTAAGGTCACTCACCTCCAAAAGCCTGTGTCTGTCTTTATCAGTCAACTTTCCTTTTCCGCTTGTGATTTCATCCACTGATGTTTTTAAGGCTTCAATTTCACCCTTAAATTTTTCTAATGCAGTTTCTGATTTGGAGTTACTAGGCTTTGATCCCCATTTACCTTTAATTAAACCTTTGGGACTTCTGGAAGACATCTCTGAAACTGTAAAAAGTAAAAATACAATTATACTTAATTAGTCTAAGTTTAAAAGGTCAAGTCTCAGGCTTGAAAAGGTCTAATAACCTATTAGCTAAATAGAAGAACATTTCTCTCTCAATAGAAGTGATATAGCCAAACCAGTGGGATATGGGAGAGGGACTGGGAAAGGCTTCTGGCTTGCTGGTATCAATATCTATTTTTTAATCTGGCTGGTAGATACATGGGGAGAATTCACCTTTTAAAAATATGTCAACTTATCTTGATGCACACTGAGTAATGTACAGAATTGTTGAATCACTATATTATACACCTGAAACTAATATGACACCATATGTTAACCATCCTGGTACTAAAATAAAAATTTTAAAAAATATGTCAACTTGGATGCTTATGTTTTGTGCAGGATTCTGTATGTGTATCATATTTCAATGAAAAAGTTTCATTTAAAAAGAGGGATCAATGATTAAATCATTAAATGGAGGCTGAATGAAATAGATAACAAAGACATATTTTACCCAGGAATAAAAAGCTAGTGGTAAATGATATATAATTCTGAGAACATAGGCACTGAAATGTCATTACCTGACATAATGATATGTCCTGTATTAGAAGATAGATCTAGTTCAAATCTATGTAAATAGTCAGCTGAGGGTACAGTAAGCAAAAGTGAGGAGAATCCAAGATCAGGAAAAAGAGGCACAATACTCAAGAATTAAGAATAAGAGGCCAAATTAAGTAACAAGAAGCTTAGAACCTGCTAACAGTATTAGTTAACAGTTTAGAAGAAGTGTGTATTAACTCCTGGAGCAAAATCTGTAGTGAAACATACTGCGTATATAATAAAAGTAGCTTTAATTAGGGAGATTAAAAAGCATTTTTCCACCTTATGGATCCCAAGATAAAATAATGGTGGTGACTGAGAAATTTAGAGGAATATGAGACCATTCATGCATTCAAAAAATATTGGAAAATCTAATTTACCAGGCAGAATAACAGATGCTGGGTATAAACGGGCAAAAATAAAAAAAAGAGAGAGAAAGAAACAAAAGAAAGAAATGTTCCCTTACATAGTGGAACTTCCACTCTAGTAAAGGAGGCAAGAAATAACAAAGACACAAATTCTTAAGTTGTAAAGGTTCTCAAGTTGTAAAGTTAACACTATATAGAAAATGAAAAGTAGTGAGAAGTGATTCCAGTAAAAATTGAGGAGACCTAGGCCTCTCTGTAAAAGTAACTTTTAGAATCATCCTGTATGAAATCAGAGAGCCTGAAAACACTAGAGCTGTGTAAACTGAGTTGAACAGACCATCTAGCAAAAGGTTAGTCCTGGATTTTTGCCTGTTCAAGGTGACAGACTAAGATAACTAGTCAATCAATTAAGGCTAAGGCAAGGTTATGCTATCTTGAGAACCTGCTGCCACAGGAAGTTCTTCTCTATATGGTTCTGTTACTAACACATTATTGACTTGGTATAATGGGTTGATAAGACAGAAAACGGCTTTCAACCAAATCACTGAAACTCAGAATGGTGGAACTATATAGGTCAGTAGAACTGGAAGGAACCGATGGACATTTCTTCCTGGCCTCTGGACACAACTCTTGCAATGAATGACTCTTTTGTTTCTAGCTTCTGGACTAGACCCTGCTGGGATCTTCCAGCTCCCCACCACTTAGTCCCACCAACCACCTTTCCCTGTTTTTTCTATTCCAGTCGGGCTGATACTCACAGGGTTCACACTGTTCAAACTTTGACCCCCTGCATCTTCTTCAGGAAGCCTTCCCTCTGTATAAGCTAACATGCCATAGGACACAACTGTTTACTCCCACCCTACATCCGCTTTTTAAATTTGTTCTACAGTTGTTTCAGGGGCCGAACCTTGAATTATTTTTATCCCTCACAGCACCTAACAGCGGCTGCTCAATATGTATGTACTGATTGGCTGAAGTGATCTTAGACATGCTGGACAGGGGGTGACCAAGCAAACTGCGATCCAACAACCCGCACAAGGCATGGATTACAGGCCACGTCGTTCCCAAGTGGAGGCAAATCTTACAAAAACGGGCGCCTGGGTGGCACAGTGGGTGGTTTCAGCTCAGGTGGTGATTTCAGGGTCCTGAGATGGAGCCCCAAGTCCGCTCCATGCTGGCACGGCTGCTTAAGAGTCTCTCTCCTTCGCCCTCTTGTGCGTAGGCTCTCTCTCTCAAAATAAATAAATCTTTTTAAAAAATCTTACAAAAACCCTGACACAGGAGCTGTGTGGGCAAACAGGGAGGCAAAGAAAATCTGCAAAATGAGGCACTTTTTTCCCCCCACCTCTACAATGAAGATGTTTGTAGAATAGACATGAACGTGCTTGGGCAAAATGATGTTTCACCAAAGACCCTGGCCAAGTCACTTGGCCTCTCCGCGCCAAAAAAAAGGGAAGGAGGAGGATGATAATACCCACCGCAAAGCTGAAAGGAAGGGTCGACACGCCGACGATCGTGAGGCTCCCAACCCGGTGCCAGGCACGAAGTAAGCGCCAGGGAAAAGGGACATATATCAGGGCGGGCAGAGATTGAGTCCAAGCCGACTTTGTCGGCCCGCGATCCCGCCTCCCTCACCGTCCGATCTGGCCTCGGGGCTGCGGGCCCTGGCCGCCCTTGCCTCCACCAGCCGGCACCTGAGGCGAAGCCCGGCGGACGCGCCGGCCCAGGCACACCCTGCGGCACCGGCGCCGCTTCCGGGAGTTTGAATCCCGCGGCTGCGGGGCGGGGCACGTCACTGCCGGCGGGGGCGCGGCCGGTAGGAAGGGGGGCGCGGTACGTGCGGCGGGCTCGCGGCTCCCCGATTGGCTGTGGCCCCCAAGGGGGCGGGGCCTAGAACCTGGACGCGAGGCGAGAAGGAGGTGGGTCTGAGGGGGCGGGGGCAGAGGCGCAACCCAGGACGGAGCTCTTGTTCCTGGGTCCTCAGTCCTATTCTGGGGCCTTCCCTGGGCGTTTCTGAAGACTCAGACCTCAGGCTCGGTGTTTCCCTGTAAGGAGCTGATTTGTGTTTGTCTGCTTTGGGGATGAAGCACATTACTGTGTTCAGTGAGCTAAACCCAGTAACTGAACTGGGACTAACTCGTTCTGTATCCTTGAGTATAATTTAACCTTCTAGGTAGCAGATTTGCGCGTTATAGGATGGGAGAACTGCATTCCCTAAGGGAGGACAGCCTGTCTTCCCACTGGGCTGAACCTTTCTCTTGCCAAAAGTCAGGGGTGGAGTACTGGGGAGTGTAGCTGGTGGGAGAATTGATAGGCACGCCAAGACTGAACTCGTAGATGATGAGCCCTAGAGGAGTCTAGGCAGGCGTTTGCTCCAGATTGCTGCCCTCTGGTTTGATGTCTATAGGTCAAGTCTGGGTCATGCTTAGTCACTTTAGGGGCTTTATTGCTAAAACGAAGAGGGCACAAAGAGTGTTTGACAGAGCCTAAACTTTCTCTCTTAGACCAAGTGTAAACTCACCAGAGACTTTATAAGAGGATACAGTAGCAAAACATCCCAGGAAAGCAGTGTCACATAGCAGTTAACTCTAGATTAGGACTGCTTTTAGCTCCTGACTGCCTCTTACTGGATGTGTGATCTTAAATAAGTTATTTAACCTCCCTGAGCCTGGGCTTCCTAATCTGTAAAACAGTGCAAATAATATCTACCCTATAGAATGGATATAAGAATTAAATGGGAGAATCTGTGTAAAGTGCTTGCCATTTAGTAAATGCTCAACTGACATTAGCCATTATTACATAAGAAGCAACAAACACCCACTAACTGCATAAAATGGATGAGAAGCTGTGTAGAGAATTTTAAAGATTTTTTTTTTTAAAACACAGGAAGGTAACGTTTGGTCCCTCCTTCCAAGGGGCTCACATTTCTGATGGAAAAGTGAATAGAATTGGGCTCTTTCACATCTGTTATGTTAAAGTATCAGATGGGATTGGGGTGGGAGGAAGTCGTGGCAAAAGACAAGGGAGGGTGTGAATGTTATGCATTGCCCACAGTTGAGAGCAAGGGCAAAATTAGTTCCCGTAGAAATTTGCAAAAATTCTTAGTGACAGAGAAAGAAATCACCCTGCTTAGTTTTGAGCCAAATGGGGAGTAAAGAAGGGAGGGAGCTGGAGGGGACTCTCTGAAGAGGACTGGTACCCAGCAGACCATACTGGCAGCTGAGGGCCTGGTGCCTGGGCCTGCTGGGCCCCGACACCTTGATTACACATCTGCTCCCAGGTCCCTCTCTTCTGGTGGGAACTCCCTCTGTGACTGGGGACCCCTGAGGAAGAAGAGCCAGCAGGAGGCTCATTGGTCCTGTGGCTTGTTGAATTTTGTAATTGTCATTATTAGACCTGAAAAATCAATGTTTGCTCTTCGCAGATATGTGCTGCCAGGCATGAAGTGTGAGGGGTTGTAGTTTGCATAAGGCCTCACAAAAGTGCTAGTACTTTGATGTTGACAGCTTACTCTGAGGGATCCTAGGGCAAGGATACAAACAAAAATGTAACAGCCAAGCCGACCGGATCTTTATTTCAGCAGGTTAGCTCATTGTCCTCCCAGTAGGAAAATCTTCTTGAGAAACCAAAACAGTACCAAAAGGCTGCCTTCATAAAAGGAAATAGTGGGGCTGTTCTAGATGAATATGATCAACAACTTTGAAAGATTAGGTCTTCCAAAAGGATGCTGATGAATGCCCAGGGCCTCACCAGCAGATACATCTCTGTTTTCCAATACAACTTTCTGCAGTGATGGAAAAGTTCCTTCCGCTCTGTCCAATATGTAGCCACATATGGCTGTCGAGTGCTTGAAATGTGGCGACTCTGACCGAGGAACTGAATGTTTAATATTAACTTAATTTTAATTTAAAAACTGGTCATGGATTCAGTTACTGGAAAACCTTTAAATATGTTTGGAACAACTTGGCTACACAAACCTATTTTTTCAAGTGTAAGTTTTATGAAATCTAAATACAGATGTATTTCTAATGAAAATTTTGTTTCTAAATTGACCTGTGTGAAATACACAGCAGATTTCAAAGACTTAGTATGAAAAAAACTCAAAATACTTCACTAGTACTTTTTTTATATTATTACATGCTGAGATGGTAATATTATAGATATATTGGGAAAAATAAAATATATTAAAATTAATCTCACTATGACTTTTTTTACTTTCTTTACTATGACTTTTAGAAAATTCAAAATGATAAATGTGGCTTCTGTTACATTCCTATTGGACAGCGTCAGTATGCACACAATAAATGTTCTTTAAATGCAGGAAGAGAAGGACCAAGTAAACTCTTGCCTCCTTCCAATCCAATTTCCCTTCAGTAGGGATTTTTTTTGGAATAATGCAGATCTAATCATGTCACACATTCCCCAACACAAACACTGACAACATTTTATTGACCCACCTTTGTTCTTGGCATAAAACAGCAAATCCCCAATTTGTTCTTTCAGGCTTAGCAGAGCTAGACTGACCTCCCCTGTCTGGTCTCAAACCAGCCACACTGGACACCTTTGATTCCTTGACCTGGCAGCCTTCTTCCTGCCTCAGGGCCTTTTTACAGGCTGTCCCCAATCTTTATGCTCCCACCATTACCTCTTTTCCCTTTCAGATCGCTGCTCAATCCTCACTGCCTCAGGGAAGGCTTTCCTGCCTCCTAGAGAAGGGGATTTCCTCTCTTTACAGCCTACTTCTTCAAAGCATTCACTATAGTTATAATTGCACGTTCTTAGTGATTCTTTTTCTTTAAGGAATTTTTATTTTTATTTTTTTTTAAGATTTTATTTATTTATTTGGCAGAGAGAGAGAGAGAGAGCACAAGCAGGCAGAGGGAGGGAGAAGCAGGCTCCCCACTGAGCAGAGGGCCAGATGTGGGGCTTGATCCCAGGACTCTGGGATCATGTCCTGAGCTGAAGGCAGCTGCTTAACCAACTGAGCCACCCAGGCGCCCCTGTTAGTGATTCTTTGATTAGTGTCCTTTTCCTTCACTAGACTGCAACTCCTTGAGGAATTTGTCTGATTTTGCTCACCAGTATGTCCTCAGCGCTTAACATCACAGTGCTTGAACAAATTAGGAAGTTAATAAGTATTTGCCCAATGAACAAATGAACAAACTGATCTGGACGTCCTCTGCCCTACACTACTGTGGAGAAATAGACAAATTCTTTACTCTCCTCCTTTTTGTAATCAATATTTATTAACAGGCACAAAAAGCATCATTTTAGCACCCAGCACCTTCTCAGGGTCGACCCACTGCTCTTTCCTGGGTTAGAAGAGTTCATGCATGGTCAGCCAGGAAGGGCTGCATTCTAAATCAGTAAATAGGGAGACACCCTTAGCATTTAGCTGAGATCAAAGCAGCCCTATCAGTAAGTAACACGTTTGAAAGCCATTTCCGGGCCAGGTTGGGCAGATTGTCCCTTGCTGACTAATTTCATTTAGAAGAGTTGGTTCTCAGTTCATGGTGCATTCTGTTTGAAGAGAGCAGCTCCTTGGGCACTGACTGCTCAGCCTGTTTTAGATCCTTTTAAATTAATTTTCAGTCTGTGGGGTTATTAAAATGTTTCATTTATATCCAGAGTATTGGTATGTAATTCAATCATTTTGTTTCCCTGCTGAAGAATGCATCTCTAGTAAAGTCCCCACTGCCACTGAGGCATGGTATAAGGAGGTAAGAACATGGAGTCCAGAGGCAGACTGCCTGTGTTCACACCCTGGCTCCACTCACTGTGAGAACCTGGGCACTGCTTACCCAAACTAAGCCTCAGTTTCCTCATCTGTAAAATGGGGATGATAAAATAGCATTTACCCCATAGGATAGGGCAGTGGAAGGATTGAATGAGACAAAATAAAATGCTGAGGGTAGCGTCTGGCACATAGTGAGCAATCATTAGATGTTAGTTGTTATTAACAGAGCAAACCAGTCTCTCTGAGCAGTGCCCGCCTGCCTGCTTAGGCTGACTGCTCCACCGTTTCACCTCACACGTGATGTTCCGCCAACATTGAATGGCTTGAAGTTTCTAATGCTCACCACGTGTATTTGTTTAATTCTATTTCAGATCATACATATGTCACTTCAACCATTAATACACACATCCCCAACTTAATAATTTTTTGATCTTACGGTGGTACAAAAGCGATATACATTCAGTAAAGACCATATTTTAAATTGTGATCCTTTCCCAGGCTGGTGCTGTCTGGTACTATCCTCTTTCACGATGCTGGGCAGGCGTAACAAGCCACAGCTCCCAGTCAGCCACACCATCACCAGGGTCAGCAACCCATACAACTTACAACCATTCTGCTCCCATATAACCATTCTATTTTTCACTTCCAGTACTATACCCAATACATTTCATGAGAGAGCCAACATTTTGTGTTAAATGATTTTGCCCAACTATAGGCTCATGTAGGTGTTCTGAGCATGTTTAAGGTGGGCTAGGCTAAGCTGTGATGTCTGGTAGGTTAGGTATATTAAATGCATTTATGATATTTAATGCATTAAATATAAATATCAACTTACAATATTTTCAACTTAGGATGGGTTTATTGAGATGTAACCTCACTGTAAGTTAAGGAATTCTGCACTCAATCCACCCCCTCCAGGAGCCTACCCTGCTTGCCCTCGCCTGCCCTGTTAGACACCTGTCTTCTCTGTCTCCCTCTATCACTGCATGCACCTGAATGGGCTATAATTAACTGTGAGCTTCTTGCAGAGAGGACATGTGTCTTATTCATCTTTGTAGTTAGCATTGTGCTTGGCATCAAATAGACTTCCACTAGCTGTTAGCTGGATACAGGCCCATGTCCATAAATGAATAAAGACTCTTACAGAAGGATAATTGGGAGCATTCGTCTATCAAACATTTTGATGAGAAATTGTTGTTTTACATAAAAGTGAGCACAGGCTTAACATGATTCCACTTTTCCCTGGTCTTTCTTTTTTTTTTTTTTCCTAGGTTTATTTTAGAATATGTTCATAGTGAGTTGGAGAAGTTCGGATTCATTCCTATTTTGTGTTTAGCTCCTCAGTTGCCTTGTAATGACAATATAATGGTGGCAAGTGTTATAAAATACCTTGTCCCCTCCTGCCCCCCATGTAGACTTAGTCACTAACAGGTGCTTTTTTAAAGAAACAAAATTTAAATACACTATATATTAAGTTATTTAAAAGTAACATCTACTGCTATGCAAAACCCTATAATTAAACTACCAAAAAACAGTATTTTTGTTCTAAAAATCCTTTTAGTTATCAACTGAAATACTTCTTAAAGAAGTATTTCAGGAAAGAGATCTTAATGATGGACCCTCTGTGCATGCCAGTTTGAAAATTGCTGTTAGGTAATACCTAAGATTCTGCAAAACTGAAATTGGAATAAGATATTATGAATTTATCTTCATTTCTCTTCCACTAACCCCTTTTTCCAATCCTATTACTTGGCTCCTCACATCTAGATTTTTCGCTAAGACTCTCCTCTCTTCTATTTCTTTTTCTCTGCCAAAAGCAGTAAATGATAGACACGTGAGACCTGGCTTGTGGTCCCCACTAGATGTAGAGCTCCGCCAGGTCAGAACTTGGGCTTATTCTCCACTGAAGCCCCAGCACAGACCCCCCCAACCCCCCAGAAACATAGAAACAGACCCACACACATCTACACATCTCATATATGACCCACGTTTGGAGAAAGGACAAACTTTTCAATAAATGGTACTGGAGCAATTGAATATCCATATTTGAAAAAAGTGAAATGTGACCTCTGACCTTGAACATGACACATAATCAATTACAAGTGGAATATAAATCTAAATGTGCACGATGAGGGGCGCCTGGGTGGTGCAGTCAGTTAAGTGTCTGACTCTTGGTTTCGGCTCAGGTCGTGATCTCAGGGTCATGAAATTGGGCTCTGCACTCATGGCGGAGTCTGCTTAAGGAGTCTCTCTCTCTCTCTCCCTCTGCCCCTCCCCTTCCCCCATCTCTATCTCAAAATAAATAAATAAATCTTAAAAAAATAATAAATGTGCAAGATGAAACAAAATGCTTCCAGCAGGTAATATTGAAGAATAGCTTCATGATCCCAGGGTAGGAAAGGATTTCTTAATATGAAAAATATATTAATCATAAAGGAAATATTGATAAATTCAATTTATTTAAACTACAACCCACAAAGGAGTAGTATTAAGTACATAAATAACTCCTGCAAATTTGTAAGAAAAACACAGAGAACTCAAAAAGGAAAATTGGCAAAAGATTTGAACATGCACTTCACAAATTAGGACAGGTAAATATGAAAAGGTATTCAACCTCATGAGTAACCTGAAAAACACAAATTAAAACTCCAGTGAAATACTATTTATAAGCTCACTGGGTGGGCAAACATGGGAAAATCTAATACTGCCACCTATATGGGCAGGAGTTCTCACACACTGCTGATGAAACTTTAGTACAACCACTGGGGAAAATGATTTTTGAATTACCCACTAATTCTGTAGAAATGCATACTCCCTTTGATACAACAATTCCACTCATAGGTTAGATCCTTAATGTGTTCATGAACATTGTAGCAGGAAATATGCACAAGCATGTTCACAGTAGCCCTTTGTAATAGCCCCTAACTCTGGATAATCCAATGTCCATCAAAAGTAGAGTGGATTAATAAAATGCGGTACACTCACACAATGAAATGCTAGATAGCAAAGAGTAAACAAAGTAGTTACACGGATGGATCTCAAAATGTAATGTTGTAGGAAAGAAGCCAAAACACAAAACAATTCATACTATATGATTCCATTTCTACAAAGGTCATAATATAGCAAAGAATTCATTCTGTATGAATATATGTATGTGTGTATTATATACATAGGTTTGTATATGTTTGTATACAAAATTTGTAATATATAAAATAATTCATATTATCATATAAAGGTCATAATCCAGGGGGTAAACATTATAAAGAACAGAAATTATTACCATAAAAATCAAGAGAGTGGTTACCTCTGGGGGGCGGGGGGAAGAAGGTCAATGTGACATATGGGATAAACAAGGGGCTTCTGGAGTGCTGGCAATGTTCTCTATCCTGACCTAGATGTTAGTTTGTTAAATGGTCACATTTATGTTCTTTGAATTTTTCTGTAATATGTTTCACAGTGAAAAGGAGAAATGGGGGGAAGGAAAAAAAAAAAGAAATAAAAATCAGCTAAACAAAATAAACATAATTTTGCTTATATTCCACCAAAATATAGACTATTTAGTCTAATACAGTCTCTTTAGTCAATAATGTATATAGCATTGTTCACTGGTTGTTTATATAAGCAGTTGAGACGCTCGCGGAGACAGAATTCCATGCTTTTTCAATGCACTTGAAGTGTTTGCTTACAAATGGTCTTTTCGGGTGTGTGTTCAAAAGTAGAAAGAAACTCTGTGCTCCTTTGCCCTAAGTTTTTAGCCTTTTCTTCTGAACACAGTGAGATCCTGATTTAAAGCCAACTTGCATTACAGGAAATGCTACAAAATCACATACCATCATGAGCGTCTGGCTGTGTACGTGTGTGCCTCAGTGCATGCTCTGTGCGTAGGCCCCACACTAAGACCTTCATCTTACGACAACTTTACCTCGCAGATTAGATAACTACAGAAGGGGGGGTGGTGGTTAGAAACTTGTAAGGTGACATAGCTCAGAAATGGTGAAGCAGGGACCCATCCTCAGGTCTGGCTGGCTACTAACCCCAGGCATCCTCTAGGGATCTTACTCATCAGGCTACACCACCTAACACACCCTCAGGGTCACAGAGATTCTGTAGTCAGGCTCCTCTGAACATTTCCCCTGGGCCCATCTGTGCACTTCCTAGTAAAAGTCTGTTTAACCAAAACCCCCCACCCTCCGTATCTGATCACTCTTGATACCTGATAGGGTTTCTCATCCTCCCCGATCACCCAACTGATGTCTGGTCATCCTGATCTACCTTCAGCAAAAATCCTGTTAGGTCTGTTTAACCAAAACCGCCTTTTCAAACCCTGATGTTTCTTTTCTTTCTTTTTTTTTTTTTTAATTTTATTTATTTATTTGAGAGAGAGAGAACGAGAGACAGAGAGCACGAGAGGGAGGAGGGTCAGAGGGAGAAGCAGACTCCCCGCCGAGCAGGGAGCCCAATGCGGCACTCGATCTTGGGACTCCAGGATCGTGACCTGAGCTGAAGGCAGTCGCTTAACCAACTGAGCCACCCAGGCGCCCCCAAACCCTGATGTTTCTTCCTAGTAACTTTGCATCCACTGGCCCCCTCACTGACTATAAATTCACACTTGCCCATGCTCTACTCCGAGTTGAGCCCAATCTCTCTCCTCCACTACAAAATTCATTGCAGTGGTCCCTATATCTATTGCGATGGTCCCCTTCCCTTGAATAAAGCCTTAGGAAGGGAAGACACTGCTGGGGGTTAGCTCTGAAAAAGTGGAGAGCCATTTCTCCATTTCCATTGAAGATTGTTAGCAGCTTTTGATGGACCAGGAACACCTAAGTGCCCAGCTGTCATCTCTTAAGGATTTTTGAAGAAATCCTATGCTGAATCCTTTTGAAAGGCAAAAGATCAGCTCTCAATCCACCCAATTTTGCAAACCCTCTGGATTGGGTTTACTTGCAATAAATTCAGTTATTCCTCTGCCATCCAACAGGAGGCACCCTTGAACCGATTTTCTTTTTTTTTAAACATAAGTGGTTGCTGAGTGGGTGTGTTCAACAGCATGAGAGAAGAAACAGCAAAAGTAAAAAAAAAAAACCTAATTAAAGTTTTAAAACTCCAGGAAGCTCAGAAAAGAATGAAAAGGGGAGGCTGAAAACCAATCAATTCGGCTTCACGATTTTTGGCTAAAAGGCAGCAGTGTCCTGGTGGTCTCCTGACCTGGCCGCATTTATTAGCGCCAACCCACTTCGGTTTCATTTGTTGCACATAATTATTTTTAGTTGAGGTTTGGTCCTTTTCGCTTCCACATTTCTCAATTCTTAAGCGGGTGCCGCAGGCGGGGGCCTCGGGAGTTGGGGTGTCAGTTTACACTTAGCCTTCAGTACAGGATCCGTCAGAGATCCACCCATTTGCCTTTCCCCCTGCGCTCGGGACTGGAGAAATCTGCCTTCTTCACCGCCCCCCCACCCCCACCCCTCCGCAACCACCACGCCCTCCCCCTGCGGTGCGGCGCGCCCGGAGCCCCAGCGCAGACCCGGCTCAACTCCGTTGGCTGGAACTTGCTTTCTGCCCAGGAAGAGCCATGCTTCGGGTGATAGTGGAATCTGCCAGCAATATCCCTAAAACGAAATTTGGGAAACCGGATCCCATCGTTTCTGTGGTTTTTAAGGGTAAGGAAAGTTTTCTTCTTTTTCTCAGGTCCTGTTGTGGAATGTGAAGCCTCGTGGGTCACACCTTTGCCACTAAAGCGAAGCCTCTCTGGCTTTACCTGTGCAGGTGAGGGGAGAGGACCCACTTCCGTGGAAGGCATTTCATTTTCCCCCAGGGTATTGAGACGCATTGAATGACCGGAAGTTTTAACTTTAATAATGTGATTTCTGTAAGCCCGTGTAGGGAAAAATTTGTTGATCCCCAAGTTTTCAGTCTCAAAAAGGCCTGTGTTGGTTCAAAGTAAGTTTCGGCAGTCTTGTATGCATTTTTATTGTCTCTCTTTTCAAGAAATGGGTGACAGAGGGAAAAGTGCAGTTGCGTTGTTCCAGGTACCATTACTCCATAAAACAGCCCACTCATTGCCGCTTCCTCACCGGATTTCTGGGAGCTGGGGTGAGGTTATTATTTCGGATTAGTTTGTTTTCATGTTGTTTTGTGCCGTTTTGTAATTGTTCTTCATCTCTCCAACTTGGAGAGTGTGTGTTCCGTAGCTTTTAAGTTGCTCATAGAGGAAAGAGCTCCAAACAAAGCAAGTCTGTGGTTTGGTCATCTACTTTGGTCTTGCTGAATAACCTTGGGCAAGTGACCTCATTTCTCTGGATGTCAGTTCTCTTTTCTGTAAAAACAGTGAGGAGGGTTTAGATTAGATCATCTTTACAAGGCCTGCTGTAATTCCCAAAAGTGTATTCTTTTATGACACTGGATTGCAGTGGAGGACAGGAGTGGCTAGTTGTGACGGCTTACTCCCAGGCATTGTAAGTGATCCCAGTTTTGGCCTGGGAGATGTGTCTAAATCTGAGTTTAGGAGCTTTATCATTTTCTGTTTGTTCAAGGTCACTGGTAGATGGCCAGCTCACCTCTGGCAGGAGGGATGAGAGCCAGAGGGGAAGACAGAGAAAGTAGGAGCCTTGATGGGCAAGGGGTTCCTGACCACGCCTCTGACCACACCTCCAACGTTTCTCTCTTCCTCCAGGAACCAACTACTTCTCCCTTCCAGTTTCTGATATATCTATGCCTTTCTCCTTTCTTTTGTCTATTTTATCTATTTCTCTTATCAAAACTTTCTCTACGAGCAAGAAAATGAAAGAAATGAAACCCAAAGCTGTCAGATGGTTGTTTAGTTAAAAAAAGAAAAGATTAGAGGGCAAAAGTTCAGTTCTTAAAAGACGATGTGATTTGAGAATCTGGTTGGTGAATATCATGTAGTCATGTTATGACAATGTTCACTTGCACGCATTAGTTGCTTTTAAGTCTTCTGTTTATCCTTGAAGTAATTGCGTAATAGGGACATAACATGAAAAGTTTGTACCTTCACCATTGACATGTAAAAATATATTGGGTTCAACCTGGTGATGTCATTATTTGAGGCAAGTCATACAGATTATAGAGGAATTAGAACTTAATACTGGATTGAAATCTGACTTATATTTTGTCTTCAATGTATATTCAGCATTGGTCAAAACTTTCAAATGACTAAAAATATGCCTGAGGCTATCAACATAAAAACTCAGTGGAAAGTGGAAAACTTCAGTTAAATTGGGCAAATGTAGTCTCTCCAAATAATTATATTTACTAGATCATTTAAACTTGAGTCTCTCTTCCAGTCTCCTTTGGTTGTGCAAACTGGGTGGTAAAGTCGGGCAGTCATTCGTCTGACAAGCAACCTGACAGCAGAAACAACTCTGAGCTCTGAGTAGGAAAGCCCAGACTCTGGCTGATATTTACTAAATGACCCAGATTTACCACCCAGGCCTCCAATTTCTGAGCTGTGGAATGAAGGAAACTGATTTCCTCGAGGTTCCTTCTGGCTACAAAATTTTATCATTTTATAGTTCTATGTATTGCTCTCACCAAGATGTGGAAGGCAGAGCCTCAGGTACTGGAGCAGATACTGGAACAGAAATGGCCTATTTCTTGCTCTCAATCTCTTTCATAGTTTTAAACACTAGTGCCCGGCAAACCCTTTCCAGGTGTGCCTCCCAGTTTTGACACTGTGTATAATTAAGTAACATTAAGTGCTGACAGAACTAAGGATGCTTATTCCAATGATATGTCTCTCCGAGGGAGCAGGGAGTAGAGCTGGATGCGCTTCACCGTATGGTGTGGAGGGGTGAAGTGTGGAGAGTAAGAGGTAAAAGGCCCTAAGAGAAGATCAAAGAAAGCCCCCATGTTTACTGAAATGTGTAAAATACTAACCTTTGAGTACATAAAATGGCAAGGTCAGGGCAAAAACCAATTCTCCTCCAACTCCAAGATGGTAGGAAGAGTGTCCCAGTGATGGGTGTTGGGGGTGATGACTGCATAGACCCTGAGGCCCCGTGAGACTGTAGTTACGCTGTAGTAGAGAATGTGCTGCATCGCCAACCAACCGGTTTAGAGTTCACCTCAGTCTTTTGTGTTCCCGGCTCTCCTGAGGTTGACTACCGAACTTAGCACCTGGTAGGAACCAGGAGGATTTGGGAGTTACTGGAGTCCCTATTGAGACAATGTCATGGATGTTTCGCAGTGCAGGAGTAGATTATGAAAAGCATGAATCTTATTTGATTTTTAACATCACTGGGGCGCACCAGCTTCTGAAAGCTAGCTCCTAAGGCCAGAGCACTTGCAAGCTAGAGGTGGCCATTCTCTCTTGAGTTCCATGCAGATAGCCAGGCTGTGAAGCTGAATCTGGCTGAGATGCCCGCAGCTTCCCTCAACTCCAAGACATCATGATGCCTCCAACACATCAGGCTTAAAATTTGTTTAAAAGTAATATTTAAGACATTTTTAAATAAAAAAATAATGCAATGTAAGAACAAAACAAACAATCCAGAAGGGATTATACAACTCAAAAGTAAAAGTCCTCACCACATTCCTCCTATTCTTTCTTTCAAGCCACTCTTACTACCTAGGAATAACCAGTCAGAAAGGTTTGATTCGGATTCTTCTTGACTTTTTGCTACCGACATGTAAGTTGTTACCACAGCTCCTCATTAGCCGTGTTCCTGCTGCAGTGGACTTGCTCTCACAGTGCATATCTTTGTGAGTGTGTGCATTTCTGAAGGACAGATTCTTTTTGTTGTTGTTTCCTTTTTGTGTTGTGTTGTTTTTTGGTTTTTGGCTTTTTTCTTTTTTCTCTTAAAGATGGTTTTGCTGGTTATTGCCATGGATTTCCATTTTCCCTTTGGCTCAACTCTTGCTTTGGTGTCAAATCTCTTAGCATTAGATTGATGGAGAGGAAATTTTCTTGCAGTCCTTAATATTGCTATGCTTTTACAATGTGACAACATTGCATTCATATGAAACATCCAGCTCCTAGGGTGCATAGTTGTTGCAACGATAGTATTTTTCTCATTCCATCCTTAGGATATTGTCCATTTCATCAGCCAGAATTTTCTGTTCTGGTCTTGTGTAGATCATTGACTTGCGAAAGGGCTATTATTCAGACGGTCACCAAATAATTGTCACATTATTACCTATTTTTCCAGATACCTGTTATTTCATTTGGACTTGTTTTTGGAGTGAAATCCTAGATATTTCTAGGACCTCCTTTTAAAGAGCTTATCAACTTTGTAGTCTTAAGGAAGCCACTTGACCTCTCTGAGAATGCTTTCTTTTTCTTCTT
This sequence comes from Mirounga leonina, assembly GCF_011800145.1. Lineage (NCBI taxonomy): Eukaryota > Metazoa > Chordata > Mammalia > Carnivora > Phocidae > Mirounga > Mirounga leonina. Next base: position 20,948,254 of record NW_023270265.1, on the reverse strand, counting down.
TTAAAAAATGGGAGTTTTAATGGCTTATCTGAAAGGGAGTAGATCTGTAGAGATATCCCAAGGCTGGGATTTATGCAATAGAGAATTTTCTGACTATTTTAAGCAAAAAAGCAGTTTGCTATTTGAAAATTTACAGTTAGATTTTTTAAAATAACCTTTTAAATAAGCAGAAAAGCTATGGAATTCCATTTAAGAAGGATGAAGCATGATGGGGGAAAGATCCAGTGGGTCTCATTCACTGTCATCTGTGAAGGCATCTGGGGAGCAGCCCACATGGGGACTTGGTTTATCCAGATACACCATAGGACTAGTCAAGAAGATTCCCACAGGCTCAACTAACAATCATGCCATGCTGATACTCCCATAGAACCACTGTCCTGCATTTACTAAACACTCAAGAAAGCAGAAGTGTTTAATCTACTGAGTCGTTTCCCTCACTTCCGGGAGTACAGAGCTTGGAGAATCACCACCTAAGGAAAGTGGCCCCACTCTGTTGAATGAAGCATGTGAACTCTCAGAGGTATACTTCCCAAAGGCACATTTTACAGGCTCTCAGTCATTTACAAAACCACAGGTGCCTTTTAAAAATGAATGAATGTGGTTTGTTTTTCTTCCCCTCGCCTACAACATCTCTTACATACATGCATGCCCTCAAGGCATACCCAAAGTTGCTGGTATTTGCTGGTTTGGGTTTACTGGTGAGTTTCTCCATCCCCATGGGATTTGGCCCTGCCAAAAAGGAATGAGATTTTTATATCCTCTCCAACCCCTAGCATATCGTCGATGTTGAGCATACATTTTAGATGTTGACCATGGAAGCAGAGCTGGCAGGAGATTTGAGACAGCTTAGTGCAATAAAGTCATTGATTCTTGGTCCTGAAGGGGACCATCAGAAGTCTGCCAATCTCCCTTCTTTCAGGAAGAATTAAACTTAATATTCCCGAAGGTGCTTTGTGGATGAAGCTTGGCAAAGGGTCACTTCACACATTCCTTTTTTTTTTTTTTTTTTTTTAAGTTTAGTAAGCTCTACACCCAGCATGGGGCTCAAACTCATGACCCTGAGATCAAGAGTCACATGCTCTTCCAACTGAGCCCACCAGGCAGCCCTGCACATTCCTGAACACTGAGCATAATCAATTCCTAGCACCTGTTACCCAGGGACAAATCGGTGTTGTAGTACTTTCTGCATTCTTTTTTTTTTTTTTTTAACGATTTTATTTATTTATTTGACAGAGAGAGAGAGAGCGAGAGCGGGAACACAAGCAGGGGGAGTGGGAGAGGGAGAAGCAGGCTTCCCGCCGAGCAGGGAGCCCGATGCGGGGCTCGATCCCAGGACCCTGGGACCATGACCTGAGCCGAAGGCAGATACCCAATGACTGAGCCACCCAGGCGCCCCTACTTTTTGCATTCTTGATGCTGCAAGGAAAATGTGAAGCTGTTAAGATTTTATGGTGAAAATTCATACATGAACTGTTCAGTGGCCTCTAATGAATAATGCATGTGCCATGACATGGCAATGGTCACCTATCCTTGGTGTAGTATCTACAGAACAACTGTCCTGTGGAGTAGGGGTGTGCTGTGAGTGGCTCCGAACACGCAGAAACAGCTGCCTGGACAACTGGTACCTTAAGCTTTATCAGCTAACTTAGCATTAGGTGTTCGGTGGCAAAGCTCTTGGGCATTCGAGTGCAAAGGCCCTGGGCTTTGGAGCCAGGGAGGCCTGAATAAAAATCCCATTTCCCGTCCTTTACTTCCTATGTGCTCATGGGCCAATGAATTAAAATTTTCAGCTTCGGTGTTCTTACTAACATCTACCTTACAGGGTTGTTTGAGGATTAGATGAATATACTTGTGAAATTGCACATGGGAACCCCTAAACTTCTTTCCCCATTTGATAACATTTGCTTTTATGGAGGTCCTCAAGCACCAGACAGTATGTGAGGAATAAATCTAGAAAAATATACATAGCGTGGTTTGGTCTCCTAGGCCTAGGAAATCAACTAGTTAGAACACGAGAATGAGAAACAAACCAGAACAGATGTATGGAATTACAATGTAAGAGCAGACAGAAGCAGAATAATCGCTGGGGGGAAGTATCACTTGATTCGGTCTTAAAGGATGAGGAAATTGGACAGAAATGAGGAGAAGGAAGACATGCCAGGCTCTGAAACAGCACAGAAACGCCAGGGAGCCATGGGCTTGTGTGATGAGGGTGACAGAGGGTAATCCAGTGTGGTTAGGGATGGCACTTTACTCACAAACCGGTGGGGAGACATTAGGCAGCATTGTGGACAGGTTATTAGTACTAGCGAGGGTGACTAAAGAGAAGGTTTACTGGTTGAGGTAAATGCTTTGCAGGGCAGAGGGAGTTTATCCCAGGGCTAGAATGAGAAGGAAGGAATTAACATAAAAGATACTGAGAAAGCAATCTGACTGAATTAAATGAGTAAGAAAACCACACTGGGCAGGCTCATTGGGCCATCCTTCCTCACACTCTTCTGTGAAATGGGACTCACACTGCCTTCCTCCCAGCCAGGGTGTTCACCCTGCAGGTGAGTACAGGGCTGGGGGCGGGGGGTGGCTCTGCAGGGGGCCAGCATAACAGGAGCTACCTGAGACAGGAGGGAGGGTGCCCACAGAGGGAGAGAAGGGCATAGAAATAGTAAGTGACAGGGAAGAAAAATTTTGCTGTTTTCCCAAAAGCCGACGGGGAGCATTTCTAACCAAGCTGAGCGGTGGCCTCATTCACATAAGGTCCTTCTCTCCCTACCCGGTTGGCCTGCCTGAAAGATAAGGTGTCATGGCCGGCAACTGCTTAATTGCAGGGAACACATACCCGCAAGCTTGCTCAAATAAAGTGTGGTTTTGTCTTTTTGTTCTTTCCCCAAATCTAGAGAGAAATCTTCCAGAATCTAAATCATGGGCTTCACAGGAGCCAGAATTGTGTCAAGCAGGGTGGCGTTCACTCTCACTCCCCCAAAGACTACGGGACGTCATGCCCTTCTTCCTCCCTGTGCATGACGTCCGTTTTCTCTCTCTGCACTGGCTGCCTTCGTGGAATCTCCTAGTCCTACTGCTCTGCTATTGGCAGTGTGCATGGGGCTTTGGGTTACTGTGGAGGTGACTTGGTCTGCGTTCTATATCTGCTACAGCCTCAGTGTCTCTTCTTTGAGGGAAAGATACCAGTTGGCTCAGTTTTGGGCAGGTGTTCACCCCTGGTCTAATCAGCTGTGCCAAAGGATACAGACTCACAAGACAGGTATCCCAGATGCCTCTACTACACGAGCTGAGCTTTGAGGGCCTAGACCATGAACTACCTGGTCCAGCTCCCTGCAGCTGGGGCATTTGCTGCTTTGCCATCTTGAAGTTACTATCTGACCAACCCCGCTCCATCCCCTAAAAGAGCCCCCTTCTTTCTGTAATCAACACAATACATGTAAAGTGATAAGCTTTGGACTGGGCAGACCAAGTTTCACTCTTGGGTGTACCATTGGGAGCCAAATATTTTTGATAACTATATTTCTGAGACTTTATTTCTTCAACTATAAAATGAGGAGAACGATATGTACCTCACAGGGACATCATAAGGATCGACAATGATTAAATATCTAAAATACTATCATAGTGTCTGGCACATAATACAGATCTTCTTTGACTTATGATGGGGTTACATCCCAATAAACCCATGGTAAGTTGAAAACGCATTCAATACACCTCACCTACAGAACATCATAGCTTAGCCCAGCCTAACTTGAACATACTTAAAACACATTGGCCTACATCATCTGGACAAAATCATCCACCACAAAGCCTGCTTTATAATAAAGTATCGAATATCTCATGTAATTTATTGAATACTGTAGTGAAAGTGAAAAACAGAATGGCTGGCTGGGTGCAGAATGGTTGTTAAGTGTATCAGTTGTTTGCGCGTGTGATTGTGTGCGTGATTGGCAGCCGTGCTCCCTGCCCCTCCCTGCCCCTGCCCAGCACCGTGAGAGTATTGTACTGCAGAGCGCTAGCCCAGGAAAACATCCAAATTCAAATTTCAAAGTACGTTTCCACTGAATGCAAATTGCTTTTGCACCATCATAAAGTTGAAAAATTAAGTTGTACCATCCCAAGGCAGGGACCATCTGTAGTTGTATGGCAAACACTAGCTTCCTCCCCTTTTTATGTCCCCACTCCTTCCCCCACCCCACTGCTGGGGTGGGGCATACAAAACCCTGGGGGCCATCTGAGGGGTGGCCCAGGCTTAGATGAAGAAATGGGATGCTTGGGGGCGCCGGGGTGGCTCAGATGGTTAAGCGTCTGCCTTCGGCTCAGGTCATGATCCCAGGGTCCTGGGATCGAGTCCCACATCTCCCTCTGCCTCTCTCTCTCTCTCTGACTCTCATGAATAAATAAATAAAATATTAAAAAAAAAAAGAAATGGGCTGCTTGGTAGCTGTGGCGTACAAGCAGGGGGAAGGCAGAGCCAATGTCTGATTCCCTGAGCGCGCATTGTAACTTCTTGAGGAGGCCCATGATAGGTTCTTTGTTGTTGCTGTTGTTTTAATTGTGGTTAAATGTATATAGCATAAACATTACCACTGTAACCATTTTTAAGTATACAGTTTAGTAGCATTAAGTACATTCATGTCCTTGTGCTTTCATCACCATCTTCAGTCCCCAGAACTTTCTCATCTTCCCAAACTGAAACTCTATACTCATTAAATAATAATTCCTCATCCCCCACCCCCACCCCCGCCCCCGGCAACTATCACTCTATTTTCTGTCTCTGTGAATTTGACTACCCGGGTACCTCATGTGAGTGAAATCATTCGATATTTGTCCATTTGTGGCTGGCTTATTTCACTTGGCCTAATGTCCTCAGGGTTCATCTGTGTTGTAGCAGGTGTCCGAATTTTTTCTTTTGGTAAGACTGTATGTATACGCCACATTTTGTTTATCCATTCATCCATCAGTGGGCACTTGGGTTGCTTCACCTTTTGGCTACCGTGAGTAATGAAGCTCTGAACATGGGTGTACAAATACTGTTTTTGAGTTCCTGCTCTCCATTCTTTTGGGCATAAAGCCCAAATTGGAATTTCTGGGTCGTGTGGTAATGCTGTGTTTAATGTTTTGAGTCACCACTACACTGTTTTCCATACTGACGGCATGATTTTACTAGCATTCCCACCAGCAATGTTCAGGGTTCCAATTTCTCCACATCCTCGACAGACTCTTATTTTCTGGTTTGGTTTGGTTTTGTTTCCATAATGGTCATCCTAATGGATGTGAACATAGTAGATTCTTAGCAACGCTCTGTTGACGTGGATTTTCAGCTCCACGTACCTCAGAACTCAGAGTGAGGCTCTCAGCAGCGTAGTCTGCAGCCTCAGTGGCCGGCAGCAAGGCAAGCCCTTCTGCGAAGGGGGGTAGGGGGGCACACAGCAGCAGCCTGAGCGAGGCTGATGACCTGTTAGCCATTGGAGCCCTGGCCCTGTGATGTCTGTGTGGCCGAGCTCATGCCAAGAGCCATAGCAGAGCTGAAGGCAGATGGGAAATAGCCTTGGTCCCCTGCAATGCCAGGCCTTCTGATTGGTCTGGGTTCCCCAGGGCAGGGCTGGAACCAGAGGTCCTAACAGGTCCCTCCATATTTGTCTCTCCTACCATCCTATACTCCTTCGTGGTTCCTGTCAAAACACACAGTTATATATTTGCTGGCTTACTTGATTTCTGTCTGCCTCCTCCATTGGAAAGTAAGCTTCATGAGGTCAGAGACTGTCTCTTTCCCCAGCACCTAGCTTAGTGCTTGGCAGGTAGTAGATGAGTAATAAGTAGTTACTGAATGAAAGGCTCTAGCTCCTCATCTGATTCACTCTGGTCATGATACCAGACCAAAGTGAGTCCCCTCTGCTGTGAGTTACAGACAAAGACTACACCATGTGGAGTTGCCTCTCAATGTCATCTGCATTCGTACAAATAAGGAGATCATGGAAATAATTCCAAAGGCATGGGCGGCTCCTTTTATTAGAGCTTGGGATGAATATTCAGAGGGGGATTTTAACATTATAGTGAGCTGAGGTAACTGTTGGGCACTTTCTGGTTTATCTGCATACAGATCCTCACATGTTTCTTTTCCTGTTCCAGCAATTCATTCATTAGCTTTGCTGAGCGAAATAAGTCAATCAGAGAAAGACATGTATCATATGATCTCACTGATATGAGGAATTCTTAATCTCAGGAAACAAACTGAGGGTTGCTGGAGTGGTGGGGGGTGGGAGGGATGGGGTGTCTGGGTGATAGACACTGGGGAGGGTACCTCTGAAACAAATAATACATTCATGTTAAAAAAAAAAGAAGATAGGGGCGCCTGGGTGGCTCAGTCGTTACGCGTCTGCCTTCAGCTCAGGTCATGGTCCCAGGGTCCTGGGATCGAGCCCCGCATCGGGCTCCCTGCTCCGCGGGAAGCCTGCTTCTCCCTCTCCCGCTCCCCCTGCTTGTGTTCCCTCTCTCGCTGTGTCTCTCTGTCATATAAATAAATAAAATCTTAAAAAAAAAAAAAAAAAAAGAAGATAGTAGGAAGGGAAAAATGAAGGGGGGGAATCAGAGGGGGAGACGAACCAGGAGAGACTATGGACTCTGAGAAACAAACTGAGGGTTCTAGAGGGGAGGGGGTTGGGGGGATGGGTTAGCTTGGTGATGGTTATTAAAGAGGACACTTACTGAAGGGAGCACTGGGTGTTATACGCAAACAATGAATCATGGAACACTACATTAAAAACTAATGATGTAATGAATGGTGATTAACATAACAAAATAAAAAATGTTAAAAAAAAAAAGATGAAATTGACAGGCAGAAACTTCTGGGAGTTTCCTGGAAGTCAGTCAATTCAGGGGTCAAGGGGTTTCACCGGTGACAGTCAGGTTCTCACAGGCCAGAGGGACCAGATGGAACCAGGGCCCTCTGCCCACAAACTACAAAACTGATCTTGAATACCTAAGACTTCAGAGTTTCCACAGGCTGTTTGGAATCCACTAAGCTGCACCACAAAGGAAGCTGGAAGGAAGGGGAGCCCCAGCCTACCTCTGACCATGATAGTAGGGCTTTGGTCTTATTAATGGCAAGAAACTTCTCTGCATCTCAGTCTTCCCAGCTGTAAAGTGGGTATAAGACCTACTTTTGAAGGTTGTAAAAGTCAAATGAGGTGATGTATTTAAGGTACTTGGACTAAAAATAGGTGTTTACTGGGGGCATCTGGCTGGCTTAGTTAGAAAAGCATGCGACTCCTGATCTTGAGGTTGTGAGTTTGAGCCCCACGTTGGGTGTAGAGATTATGAAAAATAAATAAATAAACCTAAAAAAATAGATGTTTACTCTGACCTGACCTCTTGAAGTTTTTCCCTCTTTGCATGTGGCAAAGTGAAAAATTAGTGGTCTAGGTTAGGGACTAAGGAAGTAAGAAGTTTGCAAATCAAACGAGAACAGCTGATGCCAGACTTTTATGCTCTCCTCTCCCAAGGTGAAGCTACGAATCTAGAAAACAGGTCTAGGTTGGGTGCATCTTTTGTCAAAACAACTAGTCCATGTGGTGATACTAAAGCAGAGATTTACTCGTTTTTATTTACTTCATTCGGCAGTCACTTATTTGTGTGCTCGACTATTTGGATCAGAGCTGTCTCCTGAAATGTTCTAGGATGGGGGGGATGTTTGAGATCTGCCCTCTTCGCGATGGTAGCCATGAGCCACGTGTGGCTGCTGATCACTGAAATGTGGCCAGTGTCACTTGAGGAACTGAACTTTTAATATTTTCTAGTTTTCATTGATTTAGATGTACACAGCCGCGTGCGGTTATTATACAGCACAGACAGCGGGAGGACAGCCACCGCGGTGAGGAGTGCAGGTCTTCCTCTCACTCACTGCTGCGCAGCGTCTCCGTACCTCAGTTGTCCCATCTACAAAATGGGCAGGGTAACAGTCCCCACCTCAGAGTGTAGTTGTGAGGATCAGCATGAGTAAAAGGAAAGCACATACATAGAAAATGCTGTAAGCGTTCATTGCTACTTAGGTCTTCGGGAGATTCTGGCTTGGGGCAGGGGGGGTGCTGAGTACCAACCACTTGCTGTACCACCACCACCATTTATGAAACCCTGATGCTATGCCCCTACCTGTGCCTATTGTCTTATTTAATCCTCATGGGCATTTTGAAGGAGTAGGTCTTACGTCATCTTCATTTTACACATGGAGAAACAGAGGCAGGAACCAGTCAGGATTCAGCTCAGGACTGTCTGATTCCATAGTCTCCCGTGTGCATTCCCCAAGGTCAGCATGGCTAAAGAGGTAACACGCAACGTCTGCCTAAAACAACCAAGTCGAATTACGAACGCTCTCTTTCCACTGAGTGGATTGAGTGGCTCAGTGTGTGGGGATCATTTGGACCCAGGCTGAGAGAGGAAGAACATGTACCAAGAACACAAGAACTTAAAAAAAAGAAGAAAAGCAAAATGCAGCCTTCCAGGGGTGAGTTCCCACAGGGTAATGAAAGTCTTTATGACTTGCTGTGACTCAGAAGCTCGGAGCTATCATAGCTTAGCGGTGACTCATTCCTCTGATAATTGAGTCCGAGCCATTAGTGGAGACTAAAACTCTAACGTATTGCATGAAAACTATTAAAAATCTAATATTTGAGTGGCAGGGGGAGTCTCCATTACCTCACCTCCGATCCCAATAGCACAACTTACAAATTTAAAAAAAAAATTTTTTTTCCTTATCTCTCTTTCATGATTAAAAAATAAACAATTTTCTTTTTGCTTACCTCTCCTCATGGTCGGAATCACTGCCTGGACGGTCCTGTCTCCCTCCCTTCTCTCATTCACGGTCGTGTCTCCCTACTGCTTCTCTCAAACATAAATTCATTCAACAAATATTGATCCAGAGTGGACTCTGTCAGGCTCTGCACTCAGCACTGCAGGTCTGTTCAGGAACTAGCCAGACTTGCCCCTGCCCGCATGCAGCTCGCGGTCCAGCTGTAAACCCAGTGAGAGGTCAGTGAATTCAGAGTTCAGCGAGTTTAAACTCCTGGAAAGTTTGAACTTTTTTTTTTGTATTTCATTATTTGCAGATTATATTGATGATGAGAGCTAGTAAGCGCACCAGGTGCTTCATGTATATTTATTCACTTAATTCTCACCAAAAAATGAAGTCCCTCTTTTTATGGGTTTGGGGAGGGTGGGTTACCTTGGTCAACATCCCGCCGCAGGGTCCAGGCAGAGCTGGGACACACCCACCCACCGCTGAGACTGTGACACCCCCGTGTGGGGGCCTGGGTCTCGGCCATGTGTACTTTCGGCCCACCTAGGGTAATGCACACAGAGACTCAGGCCTCAGACCCCCATGGCTGAAATCCAGGCTCTCTGTCCTTCCCATTGTATTTCCTTGGGCAAATCCAGCCCTGGGGACATCTAGCCAGAGCCGTGCCAAGGCCTGGGGCATTGGTACCTGTGGGCCTGACGCCTTTGGCCTCAGAGGCCTCGTCTAGGGCTCCAAATGCGCTCTGGTTTGTCCCAGTGCACTGGACCCGTTACGATGCCTTCCCCTGTGTGACACGGCTTGAGGAAGGGGCCTCCCTCCAGGGCACTAACAGCATGAAAAGCCCTTTCCTGGGCTTGATCACATCTGTCCTTCACAAGTCTGGCTGGGGTCCAGGGCAAGGATTGTTTATACTCATTTGACAGATGAAGAAATAGAGCTTCAGAGAGGTCAGGAGCGGCCAAAGCTGGGCAGCCAGGATGAGTCGAGGAGAGACTAGAACCCCAGTCCTGAGATGAAGATCCGTGCACTTTCCCCCTGCTACGTGCGTGTCTGGCTTTCTCTGTGCTTGGCATCTCTCCTCTTTAAGTCTACTTCCATCCCCATCCCGGACACTCCCGGTTCCCAGTTCTGCCTCATACCTGAGGCAACTGAGCAGCCGAGCTTGCTAAAGAGCCCCGAGGTCAAAGCCATCCCCGGTATAGGCAGGAGAAGTGGGGACAGTGGATTAAACTGCTGGTGATGGCAAAAATCCCAGGGCATTTCTGTTTATCAGAGCTATCAGTGACTATTTCAGAAACACAGACCAGCCTTGCTTTGTATCATAGTTGCCATTTAGCCAAAACGCCTTCCCCAGAACCCGTTTGACAACATACCTGGAGCAGTTGGCCCGCCAGGGTTGGAAAGCGAGGAGCCAGAGATCCACCTTTAGCCAGGCAGAACCGGACGGGCCACCTGTCTCTGTGCTGCCCCCAGGTCCCTCTAAGTGCTGAGGGTGGAGGAGTCTCCTGCTGGCCCTGCCCTGGCCTTCGCGGCCCTCTGGATCCTTTGGAGATTCTCCAAGATGCTGGTGGCTGCCAGGCTGACTGCCGGGAAGAAGCAGCCCTGCCCAGAAGCCAGCAGCCCCCCCGCGGGCCACACAGCCAGGGGAGAGAACGGCTCCAGCAGGGCAGAGCCTAGCGTCACTGGGCTCTTGCTCTGGGGACTGGGCCCTGCCCTCTGGCGAGGCTCCACAGCTTGGGAAAGCCCCTGGGGTGCACAAGAGGTGCTGAGCAGGTGCCATAGTAAAAATAATAGCTCCTGTTCGCTCAGTGCTTCCTGTGTGCTGGGCCCTGTGCCGAGCACTCTGTATTCATGTTCTCACTGAATCGTTAAAGCAACCCCAGTAAAAAAACTTCCATGAGCTTATGAAGTTCAATTCACTCAAATCATGGGGAAATTACTTGAGGGGAATAACGATATTAGTAAAATATAGTCCCAGCCTTCAAGGAGTCAGTCTGGTTGGTCTTAATCCTCCGATTCAGGCAACTGTTCTGTGTCTCTGCCTGCCAGAGTCTGAATCCCGGCTCCTCCACTTACTAGCTGTGTGACCTCTGATAAATTGCTTCGCCTCTCTGTGTTTTGGTTTCTCCTTGTGTAATCAGGGGTGATCATAATAGAATTTACCTTTTAGGGTAGTTGCGAAGATTAATGAGACACTCCATGGAAAGCACTGGGAACGGTGACTAGTTCAGAGCATTTAATAACTGTTAGTCCTGCGTGGATAACTTCAGGGATTCTGTGATATTCCAGGCCAAATAGTAGTGACTTTATATATGTCTGTGACTATTTCTGAAGACAAAGGGGCCATAACCCAGGACCCGGAGAAGATGAAGAAGTATTTCTCAATGGGAGGTCAAGTTTAGATGCATGGCTGGACCTAGAGATCTTGTTGATCTACTTTGCCTACCAAAGAGCTAAGTTACTTAGGGGAGCTTTGTAAATGGGACCGCCCACTTCTCCTGGGGCCATGTCAGCAATCTAGGCCAGTGAGGACTTGGGGGTCCTTCATAAGGCACATATTCCACTAGACCTGGAGGAAGACTTAGAGATCATCTAGTCTAAATTCCCCAGGGTACACAAGAGGGACTCTGAGCTCAGTGGTTGAGCCTTTGTCTGAAATAACAGCTCAAAGAATCGGAGAGTTCACTGATTTGAAAGTCCAGTCGGAAGAGCTGGGCCAACCCTGTGATTTTCCCTGCAGCAGTGTGAGGATCAGTGAGGTGGGGTGTCTTTGGAAGTATCGAAAAAGTGTTACCATTGTAGATGCTATTACTTCCATGAGCACCTGGCATTGCTTATTGTATTAGGGTTCTCCAGAAAAATGGAACCCATAGGGTGTATGTGTGTGTGCGTGTGTGTGTGTGTGTGTGTGTGTGTTGAGACAGACAGATTGAGAGACTTATTTTAAGAAATTGGCTCATGTGATTATAAGGGCTGGCAAGTCTGAAATTTGTGGGGCAGGCCAGCAGGCTGGAAACTTGGGCAGGATTTCTATGTCACGGTCTTGAGGCAGAATTCCATCTCCCCTAGGAAACCTCAGTTTTTGATGGTTCGGATGAGACCCACAGCCACATGACAGAGCATAATCTCTTTTATTTAAAGACAATTGATTGCAAATGTTAATCACATCTATAAAATACCTTCTAGACTCAACAGCAACATCTAGACTCAAGTTTGACCAAACAGGGGGCACATAGCCTTGCCAAGTGACACATAAAATGAGCCACCACATGGGCCCTCGCAGCACGGAGGTGGCCAGTCCAGTCCTAGGAGGTCTGGTGATCTCTGGAGCCTTGTCCCTAAGGGTCCAGCACACTGTGTGGTAGGCGAACAGCAAAGGAAATGGCTCTGTGCGAGAGGGCGTGGTGCCTTGGCAAGGAATGTTTGTTCACTTCTCTGGAAACTTCATGCAGAGGTTGGCATGCAGGTTAATTACTGCGGTGGTGACCTTCAGTGAACAGAGAGAGAAGCAGGCAGGCTTGACTTATCAAAAAAACAGGAAATGTCCCAAAGAATGCCTTGAGTCATGGTCCGGAGTGTACTTTGCATTTGAGTCAGTTGTTCTGTTCTGGGTTGAAAGCATTTAATTCCTGTCCATAGGAAGAAATAGTCATCTTAATAAAATTAGAGATGAGAGCAGGGGGAGGTAGGTGCTGTGCAGAAAGGGAAAAGAGCTTCCCGTGACTTCATCTGATGTTTAGCACCTGCAATTTAGACCTTTAAAAAAAAAAAAAAAGTGGTGGAATTTTTGGAAAATTGAACAATATAAATATGTGACTGGCTGCTGCTAAGAAAGAAATTTATTTACTTTTGTTTTTTGGCTGACATATTTATGTGAGAATAGACTTTCAATAGCATATAATGTACACACATTTTGATAAAAATGAGAGCCTCCTTTTTAGAAGGGGTTGAGCTGGGTTTCTCCAGAAGGGGAGGAGCTAATGTTAGCAATGTAATCTTTACTTACTAGGGAGCTAGGAGGCACAGCGGTTGAACACATGGGCTGTAGAATCAGACTGGTTCTGAGTTAGAGTGTTTCTGCTTGGCTCTGTGATCTTGGGCAAATTACCTAACCATCCTGGGCTCATTTTGCTTATCTGCATATTGGGGATAAGTTACCTCTTGGGCTTGCTGGCAAGGTTCAATGAAATGACATACGTGCAGGGTTTAGCACAGGCCTGGCTGAGAGAGAAGGTACCCCCTAGAAGGTAGCCCCCTTGGCACCAGTGCAAGTGCGGGGGGATGGGGGGCAGCCACAGTTTCCACTGGAACAGTCCTACCTGGTCTGCGGTCACCTGGCACTTGCAGGCATTCGGCCGGTTCCCTTTGTTCTCAATACACAATGGAATCATGTGCTCAGGAACACGTATGAGAAGTTAATGCACAACTTGGCTTTCCTTGTGGGATTATGAACCTCTTGAAGTTACAAAGCCCAATGTCTAACACCCTCTTTACTAAATGGCTTGTATCAGCCAAATGAAGCTTGGCTTAGCTTGGCAGTCATGGCTTCACAGGGTGACCATAACCTTCCCACACAGCCTGGTTGCCTCTGCTCGTTTCCACGTCCCGTTGGTTCCAGCCACTTGGGCTGTGTTATGTCCCCAGACATGACCTGTGCTCTCTCCCCTGTGGCTGACCCACCCACCCCATTGCCCCCACCTGGAGTGACCTTTTCATCCCAGCTCCACGTTTTCAACTCATCCTTGTCTTTCAATCCGCATCTTGGCCTCTGCTTCCTCTGTGAGACCTTATCTGGTGCCCCCAGCTTGAAGTCATCTCCCCTTTTCAGGTGTATCCCCTCTGATGGCAACTGCAGCCTTTTCCTGTATCAGTCCCCTGTGGCCACATCTCCTTCCTTGGTGGAGCACCCGAGGGCAGGAAGTGTATCTTGGGTATCTTTGTATCCCCCACAGTATCCAGCTCAGTGCCTGGCCAGTGATATTTCAAATATATGTATTAGATAGAAGAATGAGAAAACTCACTAATGTTTGTGGAAGAACTCACTTAGTGGACCATTTGCATGGGCTGAGCTATGAGGTCCCTTTGCCTGACCGGGGCAGGCATTATTTCCATTATCCCCCTCTCTGACAGGAGGAAGCTCCAACATGAGAATGAAGTAGGCAAGAACATGGTGGGTTTTTGCTGTTTGCTGAAAACATGTGTCAAGATTCCTTTGGCTCTTCTATTCAATAGCCCGTGAACTCCATATGTGGAATGTTTGGAGACCAAGAACTATCTTGTACTCTTCTGTTTCCCCAGTTCCCAGCACATAGTAGGCGCTTAATAAATGCTTGAAGATGAATGAATGAACAAGTGACGCTCCCTTTTTCACACCCCTCAACTGCTGACTCTGGAACAGTCCTGCCCCTACTGGGGGAAGGGGCAGGGGGATCTGTAGTAGTGGCTCAGCACCAAGACCCCTGTGCAACATTTCTTCTTATATGCCGATTCCCAGGTCAGTAACCAGGCTTGGGATTCAACTCAAGTGAGCAAATACTGGCTATTTCCACAGCCTCTCTGGAGCCCTTGTCCCTGTCTTAGCTCCCTGCCTGGAATCTTGGGGACTTGGAGACCAAAATTTTGCTTCGGTACCATCCTTCAGGGACCCAAGTCCTGCCTCAAGCCCCTGTGCCCAATTCCTATAAAATACTTGCTGCTTTCTCCTTGCTTTACTTACTTGCTGTGACCTCTTGCAATTTCCCATCTTTTCTCTCGAAGGTCTGCTGTGGTCCCAGGGTGCAGATTCACTCTTTCCTGACTCAGTTCTCCAACCACCCAGCCCTGGTTGTGGCAACAAGGGTGGTGGTGAGCTGAAGGGAAAGGAATGGTACCATTTCATGCTTGTACAAGGCAAGAATTCCTAACTTTTGTGAAGGCCACAAACTCATTTGAGAATCTGATGAGATCAATAAACCATCTTCCCAGAAAAACTTACAGATGTCACATTGTGTGTTGGAGCAAATAGCCTTAGAGAGTCTCAGGATACTCTCAAACCTGACCTTGGACATTCCTGTGGCCATTGCTCAGGATGCCAGGCCCATCACACATCTTATGTTTATGCGTTTTCTTTATCCAGTGCTTCTGACAGCTTCCAGTGAGGCACTGTGTTGAGGTGGTGAACACACACTCGGGGTTTGGAGCCAAGGAGACAAAGGTTCAGATTCTGGTTCTCTCTCTCTCTCTCTTTTTTTTTTTTGTTAGCTGTGTGACCTTAGGCAAGTTAACCAGCTTCTCTCAATGCTTTGTCTGTAAAATGGGGATGAGAATGTTAACGTTGCAAGGTTGCTGTAAGGATTTAGAGACGCTGCAGTAGAATGCACATCCGGGCGCTTGTAGATGGTTGTTTAGAGGGAGCTGCTACCATTGTGGAAAGAAGCCATCTGTCCAGCTCTGTCAGTTTAAACTTCTCTTGGCTCCTCTTTCTCTCAAGAGTACTTGCTTATACTGTAACCACAGAGGAAAATTGAGAGGTTTCCATCAGATGGCAGGAGGGGTGAGTGGGGCCAAATGGCAGTGTGGGAGGGGACAGTTCAGCTTCTCGGGGGTATTGGAATCAGATCCGTGGAGGGGTTCTGTAGGCCACCTAGAAAGACCACAGTTAGAACTGATCAGTGCAGGTCCAGGCATGAGCCGATGAGCAGAGTCATGCTGAAGTCTAGAAAGGGAAGCCAGCTGGGCTCTGGGAGCCACTCAAGTGGAAAAGTTAATGCTTAGCAGAGTGAGGGTGGTGATTCATGGCTTTACTATGCTGAGGTCTTGGAAGAATGAGGTGGTTAGTCCCACAGCTGGCGTGTGCTGGGAGCCTTAGCTATATGACATTCCACTGAACAAAACCCACTACCTTCTCCGTTGCACTGCAGTAGAGGGGAACCGGGGACAGTTCCAAGTGTGGCCACCAAAGAGAGGCTGCCTGGTGGGTTTAAAAGCTATCCCTGCCACTTACTAACTTGGTCACTTTGAGTATGTCACTTCTCAGTTTCCTTAGCTCCAAAAGGGGGGATGAAAATTACACATATCTCCTAGGGTTTTTAAAGAGATTAGATATTGTAAGATCATAGAAAATATATACGTTGGTCTCCACCCTCCCCCCCCATTTCCTGGCACTGAGCTAAAACCCTTATAAATTCCTAGGTGATAGCAGTAGGAGCATCTTTTGTTCTAATGAGGTGACTCTGGGTGGGCTCCTGGATGGTTCCTGGTTGGAGACTGGTCACCAGGAAGACCAAGCCATGATGGGAAGCTTGGAATTTCGGTCCCACTCACACTCCTCTAGACTGGAGAAAGGGGCTGGAAGTAGAGTTAATAATTGATCTTGCCTGTGTGAGGAAGCCTCCATAAAAATCCCAAAAGAATGGGGTTTTGAGAGCTTCCAGATGGGTGAACACATCCATGTACCAGGAGGTTGAGGCATTCTAACTCCATGGGGACAGAAGCTCCTGTGCCCAGGACCCTCCCAGACCTTACCTTACATATCTCTTCATCTGGCAGTTCATCTGTACCCTCCATCACCTCCTTTAATAAACTGGTAAATATAAATAACTGTTTTCCTGAGTTCTATGAGCCGCTCTGGCAACTTCATTGAGCCCGATGAGGGAGTTGTGGGAACCTCAGATTTATAGCCTGCTAGGTCAGAAGCTCCTGGACTTGCTATTGTCATCTGAATCCTTAACCTGTGGGATCTGATGCTGTCTTCAGGTAGATAGTGTCAGCATTGAGTTAAATTGTAAAACACCCACCTGGAGTCACAGAAAATTGCTCAGTGGGAGAGTCCCCACCGTACTTCTGGTGTCACAAGAGTTGTGAATGTTCTTTGTGATGGTAAAGGAGACACACAGAAGGAAAACTGTTTTGTTTTGGGTTTTTGTTCTGGTTTTTTCCCTGAAAACAGATGAGCTCATGCTTACAAAGCATTTTGTACTCAAACACTAGCTTTTATTTTGGTAAGTAGATTATTTTGGCAACAGATGCCCCTGCTCTTTGGACTTCTCTAAGGAAACTTTAAGTACTAGCTGGATTAGCATTTATTATTATTATTAACATTTATTCATCCAGGAAGGGGACATAACATTTATTCATCATAAATAAAATAAATAACATAAATAACATTTATTCATCCAGTCTCAGATACAGAGAAAGAAAACCTGTATCTTCAGGAAAGGTGAGCCATGAGTAAGGGAGACCCTACATTCTCTGCAGGTCCTAGAAAGTGTTCGTCTACTAATTACCTTGTGCCAAGGCCTCTGGTAGGGAGTCCAGCTCAGTCTTAAAGCTGTGGGGTGTTACCACATGCAGAGATGGCAGGGGCTTCAGAGTGGAAACTGCAGGTTATATAGGACCCAGTGCCAAGTATTAGCTCAAAAGAATTAGCTAAGCATTTCTTAGCTCCTTTGAATTTCAGTAGCCGCGTCTCTAAAATGGCAACACCTGCTCGTCAAAGGTTAGCTTTGTTGCCTTCTTTCTGCAACAAGCTGGAGACACAGAGGCCCTGGGTAACTAACCTTGGTCTGTGGGAGCTAGTGAGGGAGAGACAGGGGATCACAACATTGCCATGATTTTGAGTCCCTCATTCCCTAACATCTTGTAGATCTGGGCATGGGAGAAGCATTTAGGCCAAAAAAAAAAAAAGCCATTCAGTTTGGAAAACTTTGACCCAGGTAACCTCGACTCTAGGCAAATGAGTGGGAAAATGTGGGCACACAGTTGGCCCTCAGGGGAACACTCATTGAGTGAGTGAATGTTCATGTTCTAGGAATATTTTTAATTAATTGATATCTCTTATTTTTATTTGCAGATGAGAAAAAGAAAACAAAGAAAGTTGACAATGAACTCAACCCATTCTGGAATGAGGTAACTTCATTTTTTTTTAACATTGTTTCAATGGATAAGTTATATCTGATTGTCCTATCTTCGGTCAAGGGTTAGCTTTTCCCTTTGGAAGAAGAATCTCTGCATTGTACCCCCACCCTGCCATCTCCCTTTGTGGCCATGGAGACAGCAGAACCATTCAAGGAGACGTGCCACGATGACGTCTCCTTATAGTAGTGCAGTGAGCGAAGCCAGGGCAGGGAGTTGTGAGGGCTGGGTTCTAACCTGGAGCAGCCTTGAGCTTGCTGGGTGACAGTGGTCCAGTTATGTTGCATGTCGGGGGTGCATATGTAGGGCAAGGGGTGGGATTAGATCATCTCCGGAGTCCCAGAGAGAAAGCTCCGTATTTAAAAACCTATCTGCATGTGACTAATCAAGAGCCACATTTATTGCTTTTTCTGTTTTGATAAAGTAATACATCCTTAATGTAGACATTTTGAAAGCTTCAGATCAACATAAAAAAATTGACCTTTGCACCCACCCACTATCCAGAACCAGCTACTGTTAACATCTGGGATATATCAATAAATGTTTATTGAATAGATATATTTAATAAAATATGATGTCTTGAAATTAGCAAAGTAGCACCATATAGCACATATGGCTTTCTATCCTATTTTTTCTTACTATTAGGTCCTGAGTGTATACTATATCATTCCATTCAGAAGTATTTTTCAACTATGCAATATTCTGTAGAAGGGATATAATTTATTTACTTCCCCCACTGTTGACTTTATATACATTTTATAAACAGTTCAATGTTGAATATATTTATAGGTATGTGAAAATTTTAATTCTTTCCCCTGAGTAGATTTTCCTATGCTGACTAATTTTTTAAAAGATGATCATTCATCCCATTGTTTTTTTCCAAAAGCCAAGGAAACCTTCCTGGATAAGCACAGTGATAAATGTCTTTGTTATTTTCACTGAGTCACCAGGCTATGAAGACTTCCCCTCCACCAACTGCAGATTTCTCCCCACCCCCACGACTAGTTTCAATGTCTCTGTAAGATAAAGACTTTATCTTTTCATTGAATGAGGTAAAGACAAAATACCTTTCTAATGCCTTTTTGGGAAGAAGAAAATTGAGAGGCAATTCTACCTCTTTGCAATTTCACTGGAACCCAGAACACAGCCCGATGGACTGCCAGCTCCATGAAAGCAAGAGGCCAGTCTGGTTGGGCCCCGTGGATACTATGGATCCTAGCACTTTGTACAGAGCTCCAAGAATAAAACAAATTGAAAAAGTACATATGTATACATTTAATGCTTCAGGTTTTGAGTAGTCCTAACATGCTTCTGTATATTTGGTCAATCCATGTGGCCAATGGCAGAGAGATATATGGTCACGTGAGCAGACATGTCCTCTGCAGGGCATCACCCATCTCACCCCATTTTGTTTCCAACGTGTATTTTTTTAAATTGCAAATGTATTTATCAAGTAAACTCCCCAATTGTAGTTTTGTAACTGAAATCTAACCCAAATGAAATGCCAACCCAGACTCACTGGGGTTAGCATTCTAAAATGAGGTTTGATACATTCTCCATCTACTCCAAACCCATTACAAGGAGAATCAAATCATCAGTAGATGCTGCTTTATTTAATTCATATATTATATAATGGATCAAAGGCATCACTGGTGTTATGTTGGTTTTTTTTATGTTTGCCATTAGACAGCAGTTTATTGCATTAAGATGAAAGTCTCGTCTGACTACAAACTGATCATGGTGGACTTAAAATATTTTAAGAGCTGATGCATTTTAGAAAATTTTTTTTAGATTATTCATCTCTTTGGTAAAAATAATATGATTGGGAAGAGCAAGTAATTTAAAAACAACCAGTGAAGAAAGCATTCATTTTATTTTGTTCTTTTAACCCATTGTGGTGGGCACTAAGTAAATTCTCTGACTATGACATGGGTTTGGTGACTTGTCCATAGTCACAGAGCCTAGAAAATGGGAAGCCAGAAATCACCCCCAGGTCTTCTGAGGCTAAGTCTGGTTTGCCTTCCCACAGCCCTCAGTAGCCTTCAGGTTTGGAATTTGATCACTTCTATCTAACTATAGAATTGAGTAAGTCAAAAGATTGTCAGCAGTGAAGATAATGACCTGATGTTAGTATTGGTACATCTTATTATACTCCCTGATCCTGTTAACAACTTTTTTTTATAACCTTTCTGTGGACAGATTTTGGAGTTTGACCTGAGGGGTATACCACTGGACTTTTCATCTTCCCTTACAATTGTTGTGAAAGATTTTGAGACAATTGGACAAAATAAGTAAGTTGATTTCAACTATTTTTCTCATTTTACATATTATCTTACTATTGTTTATTTTGTTGAAGGAACATATCGTTAATAACATTTTTGTAATATTTTCAATATAATTGTGCATCAATTCCATCTCTCACTCCTCCCTGCCACAACCTTCTGAGCCAATATCAGAAGTGGTTAATTTCTCACAGTGCCTTTTCCCAAACTTCTGTACAGTAGTCCCCTCTTACCTGCGGTTTCAGTTACTCATGGTCAACTGAGGTCCAGGAGCAGATGATCCTCCTTCTGAAATATTATCAGAAGGTCAGTAGTAGCCTAACACTACGTCACAATGCTTATGTCATTTTTTCACCTTACTTCATCTCATCACATAGGCATTTTGTCATCTCACATCATCACAAGAAGGATGAGTTACAATAAGGTATTTTGAGAGGGAGAGAAACCATATTCACATAACTTATTACAGTATATTGTTATAATTATTCTATTTTATTATTAGTTATTGTTGTTAATCTCTTACTATGTCTAATTTATAAAATAAACTTTATCATAGGTATGTATGTATGTATGTATGGGAAAAAACATAGTATATATAGGGTTTGGAACTATCTGTGGTTTTAGGCATCCACTAGGGGTTTTGGCACATATCCCTATGGAGAAAGGGTGGGGGGCTACTGTGTTCCTAAGAGTCTGCAAACACTAATCCACCATTAGTGTATACAATTTGGCACTTCCTGTGAATGCTATCTAACATTCCTGAAACGTCTTTGTTAACTGCATATAGTTACTTCCTACCTCTGGTGGTTTATCTGAACTATAGCTATATTAGATAGAAGCAAAATCATTTCTTCTTCTGATTATGTGTGACCATACTCATCTCATTCAAGTTCTACTTGCAGCCCCACTTCCATTTTAACATCTTATGGGCCTTTTAAACTCAACAGACGTAAGCCACGTCCCTGTTACCCCTACCAGTTTCAATGGGGAAGGGTCATTATGGTGCCCATGGTGGCATTGAGGGTTGTCCCCTGATTAAAGCTGGGGAGCATCTGAAACAGGTCTCTATGGGACAGAATGACCCCAGTAAATTCACCCCAGTCCTTGATTTGGACTTTCGCCTTATAGCCTCAGAAACCAGTCTTAGGTTACCAATTCAAACTAACCAAGCTTACAAGAAACTAATGCTTAAAACCAGGTTACTTATTTGTTCATTTCCAGGGGAAATAAATGCCTGGTGGGAGGGCATCCTGATCAATGAATTCTCCTTTGTGTCATATTGCATGGAAAGCCAAATTACTGTATATCCTTGATTATAAGATGTCATTGACCATAAGATGTATTATTCAATTAATAACAGGTTTGGGGGTTACAAAGAAGCCTCGTATTAAATGCCCATATCCATGTAGGAAGCATCCAAGTTTGTTTTTTTTTTAAAGATTTTTATTTATTTATTTGAGACAGAGAGAATGAGAGAGAGAGAGCACATGAGAGGGGGGAGGGTCAGAGGGAGAAGCAGGCTCCCTGCCGAGCAGGGAGCCCGATGCGGGACTTGATCCTGGGACTCCAGGATCATGACCTGAGCCGAAGGCAGCCGCTTAACCAACTGAGCCACCCAGGCGCCCAGCATCCAAGTTTTTAATAATGTCAGTACATTTAAAAATGTATGTCTTAGCCTTAGGCACATTTGGTAAATCAGAAGGCTGCAATGAGAGGAATAAACTAGAAAGAATTAGTTGAGGTACAGTGACCATATGCCCTGATTTGCTTGGGACAGTCCTGGTTTATTGTCTCAACACAATTACTAATAATACTTCTTTTGCTGTCAACAGTGGCTTGGTTTGGACAGTAAATTAGATGGTCACCCTTAGTGGCGTCAGGCTAAGAGAGCCTGGACAGACATTTACCCCCTAGACAATGCTTTGCTAGGTACTATGCGTGTTCACCTTTGATGAGATCCTTTTTCCCATGTTCCATTGCTGACCAATTACCCTTGTGACTGATGCTTTTTTTTCTTAAGCTATATGAATACACTCTGGTAGGTTCTGATCCCACTATATTGGACTGAAAATCATTGTAGCTTTAAAGGTTATGTGGGGTATCTCAGCTTTGAACCAATGATATTATTATCTGTCCCCACCCAATTCCCAGAGGGCAGTTTTATCTCCCAAATCACAAAATTTTGGGGAAGTGTGTGGTCAAACCTCACTGTAGCCTCTAATATGTTACTAATAATAGTCCCTTTCTGAGGATAGTCCAAGATGGTGGAGGAGTAGGAGACCTTAATTTCGTCTGGTCCCAGGAATTCAGCTAGATAGCTATCAAATCATTCTGAACACCTGTGAACTCAACCGGAGACCTAAAAGTATAGCTGCAACTCTACAAATAGAAAAGTGACCACTTTCTGCAAGAATGACAGGACAGAAAAACTCACCTCAAAAAAGAGAATAAGAGGCAGTACTGACTGCCAGGGACCTAATCAGTATGGATATAAGTAAAATGTCAGAACTAGAGTTCAGAATAATGATTATAAAGATATTAGCTAGACTTGAAAAAAGCCTAAAGGACACTAGAGAACATCCCTTTCTGGAGAAATAGAAGAACTTAAATCTAATCAATTCAAAATAAAAAAGGCTATTAATGAGATGCAATAAAAAATGGAGGCTCTAACTGCTAGGATAAGTGAGGCAGAAGAGAGAATTAGTGATATAGAAGACAAAATGATGGAGAATAAAGAAGCTGAGAAAAAGAGAGATAAACAACTACTGGATCCTCAGGGGAGAATTCGAGAGATAAGTGATAGCATAAAGTGAAACAATATTAGAATAATTGGGATCCTGGAAGAAGAGGAAAGGGGGGGAGGAGAAGGTATATTTGAGCAAATTAAAGCAGAGAACTTCCCTAATCTGGGGAAGGAAACAGGCATTCAAGTCCAGGAAGAACAGAGAACCCTCCTCAAAATCAATAAAAATAGGTCAACACCCCGGCATATAACAGTGAAACTTGCAAATCTCAGGAACAAAGAGAAAATCCTGAAGGCAACTTGGGACAAGGGGTCCGTAACCTACAAGTATAGAAACATTAGACTGGCAGCAGACCTATCCACAGAGACCTGGCAGGCCAGAAAGGACTGACATGATATATTCAGGGTGCTAAATGAGAAAAATATGCAGCTAAGAAGACTTTATCTAGCTAGGATGTCATTCAGAATAGAAGAAGAGATAAAAAGCTTCCAGGACAAACAGAAACTAAAGAACTTTTGATCACAAAACCAGCCCTGCAAGAAATATTAAAAGGGATCTTTTAAGCTAAGAGAGAGCCCAAAAGTAACATAGACCAGAAAGAAACAGAGACAATATATAGAAACAGTGACTTTACAGGTAATACAGTGGCACTAAATTAATATCTTTCAATAGTTACTCTGAATGTAAATGGGCTAAATTCCCTAATCAAAAGACACAGGGTATCAGATGGGATAAAAAAGCAAGACCCATCGATATGCTGTCTGCAAGAGACTCATTTTAGACCCAAAGACACCTCCAGATTTAAAGTGAGGTGGTGGAAAACCATTTGTCATGCCAGTGGACATCAGAAGAAAGCTGGGGTGGCAATCCTTACATCAGACAAATTAGATTTTAAACCAAAGATTGTAATAAGAGATGAGGAAAGACACTGTATCATAATTATAGTGTCTATCCAACAAAATGGTCTAACAATTGTAAATATTTATGCCCCTAACATGGGAGCAGCCAATTATATAAACCAATTAATAACCAAATTAAAGAAACACATTGATAATAATACAATAATAGTAGGGGACTTTAACATCCCACTCACTACAATGGACAGATCATCTAAGCAGAAGATCAACAGGGAAACAAGGGCTTTGAATGACACACTGGACCAGATGGACTTCACAGATATATTCAGAGCATTAAATCCTAAAGCAGCAGAATAGACATTCTTCTCAGGTGCACATGGAACACTGTCCAGAATCGATCACATACTGGGTCACAAATCAGGTCTCAACCAGTACCAAAAGATTGGGATCATTCCCTGCATATTATCAGACCACAATGTTTTGAAATGAAACTCAATCACAAGAGGAAATTTTGAAAGAACTCACATACATGGAGGCTAAAGAGCATCCTACTAAAGAATGAACGGGTCAACCAGGAAATTAAAGAAGAATTTTAAAAATTCATGGAAACAAATGAAAATGAAAGCAGAACTGTTCAAAACCTTTGGGATGCAGCAAAGGCAGTCCTAAGAGGGAAGTATATAGCAATACAAGCCTTTCTCAAGAAACAAGAAAGGTCTCACATACACAACCTAACATTACAGCTAAAGGAGCTGGAGAAAGAACAGCAAATAAAAGCCTAAACTCAGCAGGAGAAGAGAATTAATAAAGATTAGAACAGAAATCAATGAAATAGAAACCAAAAGAACAGTAGAACAGATCAACGAAACTAGGAGCTGGTTCTTTGAAAAAATTCGTTAGATTGATAAACCCTTGGCCAGACTTATCAAAAAGAAAAGAGAAAGAACCCAAATAAATAAAATCATGAATGAAAGAGGAGAGATCACAACCAACATTGAAGAAATACAAATAATTATAAGAACATATTGTGAGCAACTGTATGCCAACAAATTAGGCAATTTGGAAGAAATGGATGCATTCCTAGAGACGTATAAACTACCAAAACTGAACCAGGAAGAAATAGAAGACCTGAACAGACCCATAACCAGCAAGGATATTGCAGCAGTAATCAAAAATCTCCCAGCAAACCCGAGTCCAGGGCCAGATGGCTTCCTAGGGGAATTCTACCAAACGTTTAAAGAAGAATTAATACCTATTCTTCTGAAGCTGTTTCAAAAATAGAAATGGAAGGAAAACTTCCGAACTCTTTCCATGAGGCCAGCATTAGCTGAAAGACCCCACCAAAAAGGAGAATTACAGACAATATCCCTGATGAACACTGATGCAAAAATTCTCACCAAGATACTAGCCAATAAGATCCAACAGTACTTTAAAAGGATTATTCACCATGACCAAGTGGGATTTATTCCTGGGCTACAAGGGTGGTTCAACATCTGCAAATCAGTGAGATACACTACATTAATAAAAGAAAGGACAAGAACCATATGATCCTCTCAATAGATGCAGAAAAAGCATCTGACAAAGTACAGCATCCTTCCTTGATTAAAACTCTTCACAGCATAGGGATAGAGGGAACAGACCTCAATATCATAAGAGCCATCTATGAAAAGCCCACAGCAAATATCATTCTCAATGGGGAAAAACTGAGAGCTTTTCCCCTAAGATCAGGAACATGGCAGGGAGGTCTACTATCACCACTGTTGTTCAACATAGTACTAGAAGTCCTAACCTCAGCAATCAGACAACAAAAAGAAATAAAAGACATCCAAATTGGCAAAGAAGTCAAACTCTCACTCTTCACAGATGACATGATACTCTATGTGGAAAGCCCAAAAGACTCCACCTCAAAATTACTAGAACTCATACAGGAAGTCAGTAAAGTGGCAGGATATAAAATCAATGCACAGAAATCAGTTACATTTCTATACACTAACAATGAGATAGAAAAAAGAGAAATTAAGGAGTCGATCCCATTTACAATTGCACCCAAAACCATAAGATACCTAGAAATAAACCTAACCAAAGAGGCAAAGGATCTGTACTCAGAGAACTATGGCACACTCATGAAAGAAATCGAGGAAGACACAAAGAAATGGAAAAACGTTCCATGCTCATGGGTTGGAAGAATAAATATTGTGAAAATGTCTATGCTACCTAGAGCAAGCTTCATATTCAATGCAATCCCTATCAAAATACCACCAACTTTTTTCACAGAGCAGGAACAAATAATCCTAAAATTTGTATGGAACCATAAGAGACCCTGAATAGCCAAAAGAATGTTAAAAAAGAAAACCAAAGCTGGTGGCATCACAATTCCGGACTACCAGCTCTATTACAAAGCTGTAATTATCAAGACAGTGTGGTACTGGCACAAAAACAGACACAGATCAATGGAATAGAATAGAGAACCCAGAAATGAACTCTCAACTTTATGGTCAACTAATCTTTGACAAAGCAGGAAAGAATATCCAATGGAAAAAAAGACAGTCTCCTCTGCAAATGTTGGGAAAATTGGACAGCCACATGCAGAAGCATGAAACTGGACCATTTCCTTACACCATACACAAAAATAGACTCAAAATGGATGAAAGACCTCAATGTGAGATAAGAATCCATCAAAATCCTAGAGGAGAACACAGGTAGCAACCTCTTCGACCTCAGCTGCAGCAACTTCTTGCTAGACATGTCTCCAAAGGCAAGGGGAACAAAGGCAAAAATGAACTAGTGGGACTTCATCAAGATAAAAAGCTTTTGCACAGCAAAGGAAACAGTAGACAAAACCAAAAGACAACCAACAGAATGGGAAAAGATATTTGTAAATGTCTTATCAGATAAAGGACTGGTATCCAAAATCTATAAAGAACTTATCAAACTCAACACCCAAAGAACAAATAATCCAATCAAGAAATGGGCAGAAGACATGAACAGACATTTCTCCAAAGAAGACAACAGACACATGAAAAATGCTCAACATCACTTGGTATCAGGGAAATACAAATCAAAACCACAATGAGATACCACCTCACACCAGCCACAACGACTAAAATTAATAAGTCAGGAAACAACAGATGTTGGTGGGGATGCGGAGAAAGGGGAACCCTCTTACACTGTTGGTGGGAATGCAAGCTGGTGCAGCCACTCTGGAAAACAATAAGGAGGTTCCTCAAAAAGTTGAAAATAGAGCTACCCTGTGACCCAGCAATTGCCCTACTGGGTATTTACCCCAAAGATACAAATGTAGTGATCTGAAGGGGCACCTACACCTAATGTTTATAGTAGCAATGTCCACAATAGCCAAACTATGAAAGGAGCCCAGATGTCCATCTACAGATGAATGGATAAAGAAGATGTGGTATATATACCACATCTTCTTTATATATATATATATATGTATACACACACACACACACACAATGGAATATATATATACACACAATGGAATACTACTCAGCCTTAAAAAAATGAGATCTTGCCATTTGCAATGACATGGATGGAACTGGAGGGTATTACACTAAGCTAAATAAGTCAATCAGAGAAAGACAATTATTATATGATCTCACTCATTTGTGGAATTTAAGAAACAAAAGAGGATCATAGGGGAAGAGAGGAAAAAATAAAAGAAGACAAAATCAGAGAGGGAAATAAACCATGAGACTCTTAATCATAGGAAACAAACTGAGGGTTGCTGGAAGAGTGGGAGGTGGGGGGATGGGGCAACTGGGTAGTGGACATTAAGGTGGGCACGTGATGTAATGAGCACTGGGTGTTATATAAGACTGACGAATCACTGACCTCTACCTCTGAAACGAGTAATACATTATATGTTAATTAATTGATTTTAAATTAGAAAATAAATAGCCCCTTTTTTTCTTTGCTCCCTTCTTTCTACAAATGGTATCACTATTTATATCTGGACCACTCTCTCCAACAGAAATATAGTGCAGTCTGCATATGTAATTTAAAATTTTCTAGTAGCCACATTAAAAAACAAAAGAGACAGGTGGAATTAGTTTTAATAATATATTCTGTTTAACTCAGTATATACAGCCTATTATCACTTCAATATGTAATCAATATATTAAAAATCATTGAGACATTTTACATGCATTTTTTTTCTTACAAAGTCTTTGAAATCCAGTGTGTCTTTACCACTTGCAGCACATGTCAATCCAGACTAGCCATGTTTCCAGTGCTCCTTGCCACCATACTGGACAGCACAGTTCCAGACCACTGGGCTCAGAACCTTAGGTCTCTCTGGGTCTTCCTTTTTTTTTTTTTTTAAAGATTTTATTTATTTATTTATTTGAGAGAGAGAGCGAGAAACAGCATGAGAGGGGATAGGGTCAGAAGGAGAAGCAGGCTCCCCGCTGAGCCGGGAGCCCGATGCGAGACTCGATCCCAGGACTCCGGGATCATGACCTGAGCCGAAGGCAGTCGCTTAACCAACTGAGCCACCCAGGCGCCCGTGGGTCTTCCTTTTATAACCTATCCAATCTGTTGCCAAATCTTATTTTCTCTTCCTTTCCATTGTTTGTGCCATGTGTTTCTTACTCTTGGCCATAGCCACCAGCCTGGTTCAAGCCTTCATCATTTTATGCCTCTTCTATTTCAGTGTGGCGGCAAAGCCTGGCCATGGAGCTCTCGTCTATGTTTCATACAAAATCCTTGCTTTTTTGAAGGCAATGTGCTTGAGTAGGGTCAGAAAACAAGCAAATATATGAAGAACTATATAATGGGTCAGGTGCTATGGCGTGATCTAAGATAAGGAGGAAACCATTATATGGTATAGCCCATGAAGAAAAATAAAGCGGAGTGGAAGGATAGAGAGTGACTGATAATGGGGGGATGATCCAGTGTTATATGAGGTGATGATGAGGTGACAATTAAGCAGAGACCTAAATAAAGTGAAGGAATGGGCCATGCAGCTATTTGGGGGAAAGAATATTGCAGGCAGAGAGAAGGCAGGAGTGGATGTGGGGTGTTGGAGAAACACCAAGGAGGCCAGTGAGGCTGGAGCACAAAGAGCAGGAGAAGCTGGTATGAGCTAGGAGATGAGATCAGGAAAGCCCCAGCATGTGGCTCAGGCTTTGGATTTCGTTCCTAGTAGAATGGGAATCCATTAAGGGGGGTTGAGGATGATCTAACCTATATTTTAAAAGGATCATTCAGGCTTTGTGTGTAGAGACTGGATGCAGCAACCAGTTAAGAAGTAGGGAAAACAATACTGGGAGACCATTATATATTCATTTTACACCTGTTGAAAACACAGTGGGGCCCTTGGATGACAGCAGTCATGGGAAGAGGACAAGTCCCCACCCGACGGCTCAGCTTGGCACTCATTCTGGGGGTTCGGTGTGCCTTTCTGGAGACAGAGTTGATGCGCAGTCTCTCTGATCCTGACAATTTCTTCCTACATTCGAACAAAGAAACTATGGTGGGTTCTGATAGAAGAGGATCCTTCTAATGTTTGGGGCTCCATGCATCTTGCTGAGATACGTTGTACTTGGTGTTATGCTGTGTGCTGAGCATAATGACCAGAGGAGCCAGTCGTTACTATGGCATTATTATGACGGGAATTTTTAGGCCAGAAAAAGGTACATATGAAGCTGGTGTTCCATACTCTTTCAGCCTTTCCCTCCCCTTCTTCTGGGGGGTCCCCCTCCCCCTGAAGTCCCCCAGGCACCCAGTGTCCGTATTTATGTCCCAGGGCTCCCACCAGCGTACTCACTCCGGCCTGCCTTCTGTGCCGGATCTGTGCCGAGTCTTTTCCCAACAGCACTTATCTGTCGCGTTCTCAGTCCTTCAAGGGCTTGCTGGTTGAAAGGAGCTTTCTGAAGAGCTGAATTACTCTGAATTCTGTTTAACTCAGTATATACAGCTTATTATCACTTCAATATGTAATCAATATATTAAAAACCCAGGTGACGGTGGGATGGACACTACTAGTTGATATTGTGTTAACTTCCCAAGAACAGTGATCTGGGGACTGAGGCCACTGGTGACTCATCTGAAGAAGTGAACAAAATGGGAATTTTAGGCCCTTATGGCAGGGTCCCCGGGGGAAGTCTTTTTAATTGGAAGATTAGTTCTGTGTCCTACAAATGTCGCTGCGTCATTGGTCACCATCTTCCGGTGAAAGCCAACCCTGAGTTGGCTTTGGAATGAACAGTGTGGATGAAAATGCCAGTGTTGTCTGTGGGCTTACGGTGCTAAGCCGCATGCTTCTCCTCAGGAACTGTGAACTTTGACCTTATTGCCACCAAGTAAACAATGCATATACCTTGGTCAAATTTGCCTGTAAGTACATTGCAGGAATCTGGGAATACGCTGTATGTTTGTCCAAACTATTTCTGTATTTTGGCCCCAGGTTTTTTTTCTTGGCTTTTTTTTACTAAAGATTTGGCCTTCAGGGATCTGCTCTCTGCTCAGTGTGGGAACTTCCTTTCCCCTGGTAGTAAGTACAGGGTGGGGGGCAGAGTTTTTCTATCAGCTTACAGAATGTCTTGCCTATTGATGTTGCTGTTGCCATGGAAACTGGTTGTGCAAACACGGCTCTCACTCTGCATCTGCTGCTCTGGGCCTGGGAACAAACAGGTTTGCCTGCATGCCCCTGCCCACACCCAGGGCGGACTGCCAGAGCCGGTCCCTACATGCAATGCAATGATGCATCAGCAACATCGTTCCCGGGTGCTGGGAGCTGGCTGGGCCGTTCAGCGCAGACTCTGTCCTTCCCCACTTCAGAGTCCTCCAACCAGCCCTCCAGGCTGAATGAGGGTGAGAGAAGAGCCAGAAGTGCCGCTTGGTCATGTGATGAAAATGAAATATTTTTAGCTGAAATGTCAGAGTAGAAGGCTTTTCCCAGCCGCTGAAGAATAAGAGTTCTCTCTGCAGACAGGCAATTCAGCTATCACCGAGCGAGGACTTAGGGAGTGCCGAGGGCTAGGCCAAGCCCTTTGAAAGCATTATCCACTTAATTGCAGACACCCTCTGAAGCAGGTCCTATTTTTCCCCAGAGAGGCTTAGTATTCTGCTCAAGGTCACATAGTAGGTATGTGTCAGAGTCAGCATTTATGTCCAGGCCTGTGTTCTTGACTCTTACATTATACTGAAAACCTCAAACCACCTGTAGGAACCCAAGCGTAGGTAGAATTACTGATTAACTGTCGGCTAGAATGGAAGTAATTTTTCTTTCTAATTTTGTAAAAAAAATTAAGAACAGTCATCAGAATATTGGTAATTCCTCCCTACTTAACAGTTTTAAGCAGGCATTTTTATACTCTTGAAGAGTAAGTCACTTATGCTCATGTTCTACAATGGACAAGATAAATTTGGAAAGTATATCTCATCTCATGTGATCTTCACAATGACTTTGAGAAGTGGAGATGAGATTTGAGGCTGGGACCCTGATCCCTTGGCATCCTGGCCCAACTGTCACTCCACCTGATTTCCTTTTTTTTTTTTTTAAAGATTTTATTTATTTATTTATTTATTTATTTGAGAGAGAATGAGAGACAGAGAGCATGAGAGGGTGGAGGGTCAGAGGGAGAAGCAGACTCCCTGCCGAGCAGGGAGCCCGATGCAGGACTCGATCCCGGGACTCCAGGATCATGACCTGAGCCGAAGGCAGTCGCTTAACCAACTGAGCCACCCAAGCGCCCTCCACCTGATTTCCTAAAGAAGAATCAGCTTTAGGAGCCTGGCAGTGTAGGAATGAGAAGTGTTTACAAGATTTCAGGTTAGTGTGTGTGTGTGTGCTCATGCGCGCTCATGCTTGTGCTTGCATGCATGCTAAGGAGGAAAAGAGTTACCAGTTAGGGCTTTTGTATTTACTGTTCCCTCTGCATGGAAGACTCTTTCCCTGAAATGTTGTCATTTGGCCTTGGCATCAGGGACCACCCACCCTAGAGTAGACCCTACTGTTGCTCATCACCCTGCCTTGTTTCCTGAGAGCCCTTCTTGTTAGCGAGCTCATGTGGGCCTGGGAGTAGTGGAGGGAGTCCAGCTGGGCATGTGGACATTTGTGTTGGGTTTTAGATAAGTACTCAGAGGTGTGGCTGGTCCACATTCCTGCTTTATCTGGCTCAGTTCACCACCATCTGACATGTTCTTATCTATTTGGTTATTCACTTGGCCCTCCCCTACTAGACAGTGAGCTCCACATCTGTCTTATTCGCTGCTGTAACACCAGCGTTTAGCACAGTGCCTAGCATATAATAAGCTCTCAGTAAGTGTTTATTGAAAGAATTAACAAGTTCATGATACTAATACATGAATGAAATCTAAAGTATCTTGCATTGGACAGTTAGCCCACCTCGTAATAGGCCATTGATGTGGAATCTGTCCAGCTCAGCTCTCTGGACAGCCCTCTGGTTCCAACTTGGGTTTAAACTGCAAAGGAGTCAGAACGCAAAGGGGTCAGATCACAACGGAAACAAACACCTGTCCCAAAGCTCCTGCCTTTTTGTAGAGAGATGTGGAACTTACCCCTGAGCTCAGAGGAAGGTAGCAGATCATAGTGCTTGAAAGCTGAGATTCGGGAGGCAGACAGAGACTGCTTAGAGACTCAGCTCTACCAGTGACTAGTGGTGACCTCAGGCAAGTGACTTAACCCCTCCAGGCCTTAATGTGACCATAGTTTGGACATTCTGCTTCCACTAAGATAAAATAACAGGGACCAGATCTACTCACTCACCTGATACACCAAAAAACTACAGAAAACATATATAACCATGGTTTCAGATATTGAACACCAGCAACATGGGACAGTGACTGCGGAGAAAGGGGAGGTAAATGAAATGAGCCCTGTGAGGGCCCAACTTAATGCCTAGAGAGTGTTCCCAGGCCGCAGTTCAGGGAGGGGGAGTCAGGCAGGTCCCAGTTGTCTTCCAGAGTTGGGATCATGCAGGTGGGAGTCTAGAGCTACCCACACACATACACCCAGAGTGGTACCGGGGGCTACAGAATTAGAAAAAGAAAAAAGACAAGCTTGGGTTGTGAAATATACTAACTCCCTGAGCAAAGGTTTATGGCTTTTTGGGGTTCTTTTGTTTTTCTTTTTTATTAGAGAAAACAGACTGTGGTTTGGAATGAAATTAATTTCGTGGAGAGGTATGGTATGGCTTATGAGAAATTTTCATTTCCTGGTATACAAAAGACCTTGTCTTCAGTCTTTTAATACCTGGATTTCTCCTAGCAATGAGACTCTCACTTCTGACCCTGCCACATGTAAACGAGATAGTGGGATCTGTGTAGGTGAAGTGACCACCTTTCCTTTTCCACTGTGGTTGGTGAAGAGGGATGGACAGCCCACTGGAGCAGCTTCACAGGCTGCGTGGACAACTAACTAGAAGCCGACGTTACTATGGCATGGCGTTCTCGGTTCGGTTCTCTTTAGTTCCATATTTTCAGTAGAGCAGCAGAGCTATGAAAAGATCAAAACTGGCCTGGGCTGGGCTGAGTCCAGGTGCTGGAAAGGCTGAACCCCAGGGTGTGGGAGGGCCAGTTAAGTAGCTGCCACAAGCCTGCTGGCATCCGTCAACATCTCATGAGTATGTAAAGGTGGCCCACAGCCCTGTAGAAAGATCCAGAGAGACTTGAAAGAGAAAGGCATTTCATAATGACAAGAGCTATAAGTGTCTTTTATTTATTTATTTATTTATTTATTTATTTATTTATTTATTTGAGAG
Organism: Mirounga leonina; assembly: GCF_011800145.1. Lineage (NCBI taxonomy): Eukaryota > Metazoa > Chordata > Mammalia > Carnivora > Phocidae > Mirounga > Mirounga leonina. The sequence continues at coordinate 20,914,939 of NW_023270265.1, read as the reverse complement.
AGAGAGAGAGAGAAGCAGAGGGAGAAAGAAGTAGGCTCTCCGCTGAGTAGGGAGCCCGATACTGGGCTCGATCCTGGGACTCCGGGATCATGACCCGAGCTGAAGACAGCTGCTTAACCTACTGAGCCACCCAGGTGCCCCAAGGGCTGTAAGTGTCTTCTAACTGCACTTGGAGGACCATCTCTTGGGAGAGGAAGCTTTACAACTTGGAACTCATTTGCAAGGTTATGGGACTATCTTCAGTGATGTATCAATTAATGTATTCATTCGGCAAATGAGTACTAATGCCTACGTGTACCAGACACGGCTCCAGGCACTGGGCGTACTCCATGCCGTTCACAGGGCTTGCATCTGAGTGGAGGGAACACCAACATCAGATGGTGGTCAGTAATGATGAAGAAAAATAAAGCGGGGGAAAGGAGGAGAAAATGACGAGGGGTGTGTGTGTGTGTGTGCTGGTTACATAGGGTTTTTATGTAAGGAATTGTTTTGGGGTCTGTTTTATAGTGAAATATCTTATGAAACCTATGGCTTTAAAAACTTTATTCAGATTCCACCAATTGGGTTTTATGAGAATTCAGTTACAGCTGAAATTTACTTCTGATCTAATCCTGAAAATAAAAATTGTTTTCCAAACAGATTCTTGGTATATACAGCATTGGAGTTGGGGAGGGAGCTGTTTCATGTACATAAGAGAAAGTTTTCAGAACTTTGCATAACAGAAATGGATGTGGGTACTTAAAGGGGTTCTTATCTGTTCATTCCTGCCTGCCTACCCAAATCCCTGCATAGATGGCCCCTCTCTGTGATTTAGGCTGTGCATGAGTTCATACCAGCTTTCCCTGGCCTGGTGTCACATGCTTGTTTTGGATCCCTTTTTCTAGAAGAGTGTCTTTGAAATAATAAAAAGTAACTGTTAAGCACTTACCACATCATCCTTACAATACTGTTAGGTAGTAGCTGCCATAATCCCCATTTTACAGACAAGGAAACTGAGGCTCAGAGAAGTACAACAACCTGTATACGGCCTCTAGTACAAGGGTGAGTCTGAATTAGTCTGCTCTGCCTAGCTCCAAGTTCTCAATCACTGTTATTCTGTCTCCCTCACCTTGCTGGGTCCAAGTTCTTGATGAATGAATGAAAAGAGAAGGAAGGAAGGAAGGAAGAAAGAGGAAGGAAGGAAGGAAGGAAGGAATGGAGAGAGAGAGAGAGAGAGAGAGAGAGAGAGAGAGAAAGAAAGAAAGAAAGAAAGAAAGAAAGAAAGAAAGAAAGAAAGAAAGAAAGAAGGAAAGAAAGAAAAGAAAGAAAGAGAAGGAAGGAAAGAAAGAAAGAAAACTACTACCTTGATTCTAATGACTGGGGGGATTAGACAGAGACAGAGCCTGGGTGTTCCCCTACATTGCACAAGCAGGCAAGCACAGATTCAGATCCTTGAGGACTGAAAAAGCAGGAGAATTGGTCAGGTGAAAATAGCTAAACAGCAGGTTAAAGTCATTTATCCCAGAAGTAATTACCGAGCCTCACCTGCATGCCAGGCATTAGGCTAGCTAACCCGCTCCTCGCGGCCACAAAGTGCCTGACTCCAGCCCAGGTGCCTCCCTGATCGGGAGAGCTTTGGGTGCAAAGGCCTTGGCTTCTACTCTGCTCCTTCTCTGGTTGAAGTGACGCCATTTGTTGCAGGCAGCAAGGTTGGGAGGGACTGGAAAAAAGGAAGTTGTTGCCGGCCCTGAATCCTGCAAAACCTGCTACAGCCTCCAGACTAGGTCAGTGATTCCAAAACCAGGAACGGGAGTTTGTGAAAAGTACAGAGCACAGTCCTATCCCAGAGGGGCTGGTACCCAGCCAAGCTTGGGAGTCACCATTTGATGAACAGGGCAAAGGCCCCAAGGCTCTCTGACAATCCTGGTGTGGAGTGAGGAGGCGAAGCCACAGGAAAGGTACAGATAAGTAGGCTTAATGAGTAGATTTTATTCGAGTTTTGTTTACTACTTTGTCCTATTAAATAATTGGATTTCTCTGCCCATTTTTCAAATGTAAACCTGTGTTATCGTATTGAATGTACTTTTAAAAACGACACATCTCCCTCTCTCTGGATCTAGCTTTGCCAGCTACCTTTCCTACCCTGCCCCCCCTTTCCTCCACCCATCCCTCTGCTTTTGCCCCCTGCTGCCACTGAGAATCACTGTTTTAGACCATTGTTTCTCAAACTTCCTGGGTATAAGAATGAGCTAAAGACAAAGTCTGACTCAGGGTCCTGGGAATCTGTGACTGCCCTAGTGATTCTGCCGCGGGGAGGCCTGGGGAACCATGATCTCAGAAACGATGGATGAGCTAATCCAAAGGGCCAGGGTGGGCCGCCTGGGAGACTCAGGAGGGTTCCCCACTGGTGAAGTGGATGGGAGACCCAGAGATGCTCTTTGAGGGGGGGTTTGGCTTACAAACGGCTTCCTGTGATAGGATTTGCTGTCATGGTTGCCCCAGCTTCTCCCACTCATCTGGTCATGAGCAAGGCGTAAGCCTGGCTCTCCCACCTTTGGGCTCAGCTGGGGGTGCGGTGGGAGTGGGGCAGGGGAAGAACTTGAATGATACTGGCCCTGGGGAAGAAGTGTGGGGACGGGTGATGGGGCCCAGCCAGGGAACCCCAAGGCCACACCAGCCTGGTCTGGTTGAAACGTCAAAACTCAGCTGGCTTCAAAGGGTGGGCATGACTGGCCCTTTCAGGGTTTCTACAGGGGACCTGGGAGCAGCTCGGAGAAGTATTTGTCCTCAGCCCAGCTGGGGATTGTTATGCCCTCCCAGAGCATGGAAAGTTGAGACACGCTGCAGTCTGTAAAGGCGAAAACAGCACAACATGTGATTTAATTTCCAGAGTCCAACGTATTTTTCCTTCCCTTCATGAAGGAATTTCCAGTAAACCCTCCTCCAGTAATCCATGTGGGCTGTGTCCCTGCTGTACAGAACAGCTTGATATATGTGAGCTCTCATGATTAAGAACTCGGCCAGCAAAGCCCTTACTCACCACAGTGGCATGTGGTCGTTAACGTTTGTGTCTATGCTAACAGGGAGAATGTTTCCCTTTTCTCTTGTTTAAACATACTAGACTTTGTTTTAACAAGTTAAAGAACTTCTTAACCAACCCTTGCATGACTAAGTTGACTGGTTCACAGTTCCACTGCTCAGAATTAGTTCCATGTCGCATGGAGACCCTACTCAACACTATCTAGATGTTCAAGAGCTGTTAAGGGATAAGAGCAGGATTGGGCTTTTCTTCACTTCAGAATACATCTGCAGCTTATTAATTCTGCAAGTAAAGCTGGAGAGCTAAAGGGCCTTGAGATTCTTTCACTGTAAACTTTCCCTCTGAGACGTGGTCCATCTGTTTTAGTGTTGGGTGGAGTCCATGGGGAGACTCTTAGTTTTATACGCAGATTCAGGGCGAAGCATGCGCAGTACTGTCCCACTATAGATATTTAGCATATTTATAGCGTTAGTAATGTGAAAGAAAAAGGCTTCTTGGTTTAGTGTCACCTCCTTTAAAGGAAACTGGTCTGTGGTCCGGCTGCACTGTTCTTGTCCACTGCGTAGGAGGCCGGGTCATGAGAACAGCCTACACCAGGAGTTCTGCAGAGCTCAGACTTGCCCATAGGGGGTGTTTCCTCCAATTTACAGTGAAACCCCTTAGACGTTGTAGCTGCATGCATTTTTCTTCAACTCAACCTAGCTGTTAAAAATATTTTGCAGGGGGTGGTTAAAATCTTTCCAGGCTTTCATCTAAACACAGTATCTTTACTTCCGAAAAAAGAAAGTGAAATTTACTTTTAAACCATCTCCCCCACATACAAACATCAAAGCATCAGAATTTTATGATGAAAAAAGTAAATCTTAAGAAATGGGACTAAGGGTTTCTGAAAGAAGGAATTGAGGTTTGGGTTAAAGTAGGTTGCTTTTCTTTTACTCCATTCCTGGTCTGTTCTCTGTTGCCAACCTCTCACGGCCTCCGGGGGCGGGGGCGGGGGGGGGGCGGAGCTGCAGACAGTGGTTGCGTCAGAATGGAGGCTGTAAAACCATTCCGGGCCAGGAAGGGCCAGTGGATGGGCTTCATGTCCCAGGTGATCCTGTTCTCTCCATTTAGCACAAGGCACCGCTCCCTACTGTCTTACACGTAGTCCGCATTTCTGTTATTGGCCTAACCTTTCCCCTGACACCATATGAATTTAAGCTTGACCCACGAGATTATAGGCCAATAAGCTTGAAGGCAGAAACCCTGCATAGTATTCTGGATTGTCCAACATGGACGTATTTTAAGATCTATTTTTTCCTAAATCAATGAACAAGGACTTTAAGAGAAAAGAAATATTTAACATGAGATGGTTTCCTAAATAGATCTATGTAGAAAACATCCCATGCACGAGCCTCGCTACAGACTTTAATAGCTGAGAAGGGTCTAAGAAATTATTTACTTCAAGCCACTCATTTGCAGATAGCGAAGTAGGCTCAGAGAGTTGGGTGACATAGCTGAGGCTTGAGGGAAGTTGGGACACCAAGTTAGGGCAAGAACAGAAACTGTCTAACGCAGTGCTTCTCAACCTGGGGCCGTTTTGCCCACCAGGACACAATTGGGAAGGTGTAGACAGGCCAGTGCATTGAGGCCAAGGATGCTGCTGAACACTGGACAAAGCCCAGCGCAGCCCCCCAAACAATTGTCCAGTTCAAAATGTCAGTAGTGCCAGGTTGATAAATGCTGGTCCAACCCCAGGCCAGCCCTCTTTCAGTATCATCCCAGCATGCTATACTTTGTTTTCTCCTAAGAAGTATTTATTGCTGATAAGAGTTTCAGGTCATCTTGGCTTCAGCAAAAGCAAATCTGTACATGTCCAGTGTACGATGTTATTTTAATCGTACAGTTAGGTTATGAATTATGGAACTGTGAGGAATAAAATCCAGTGTGTTTCCATGTCTTTCGAGGCGAGTACCATTTAGACATTTAATACCAGTCAGATGACTTTTGAAATTGTAGTTTTCCCATTTTGTCCTAAAAACTCAATTAGCCAACCTCATGGCTTACTATGCTATTTTTTAAAACTTGGGAAGAAATGCTCATCAAGCTCATATCATGTGGGGCTGAGGGAGATGTGGAAGAGATTTTGCCAGGGACTCTCACTTTGTGTGGGAGGTGTACTTGTTTCATCTGGTGGCGATGAAGTCATGTGTAGTAGACTCTTGTCCTCAATATGTCAGGGGAATTAAAATCCAAGTGAGGAGAAAACATACCCAGTTTAAAAAAATTTAGCAAACTTAGTGAGTGCACATACTCATGTGAGAAATTACCCTATAAAGGCTCCATCAATTCTCAGCATTGACTGAGAGACTCAGTTCCTGTATTGACCTAAAAGGTGTTCACTCTTCACCCTCTGGAGGCAGAATTTGTCCTTTCCATTGCCAGTAACTGGCTCTACTTGAGATATGAGAAGAGATGAGAATCCATCACGGTTGTTGAGCATCTTATGCGGTGTTCTGTCCAAGAACGTGCCTTCTTCCAAGAAACTATGTGCAGCATTTCATGCCATTGGGTAGATTGGGTGAAACAGGGTGCCATAGCAATTTTCTGGTCTTTTGCCATATAATATGCCTATTCACAGAAAGTGAAATCACTTGTTCATATTGTCAAGTCCATGGATATATGTGGTTGAGTGACTGACCCCAGATCTACAATCTAGTTCCATTTCTGAGATTTGAGGGGGGGCAGGAGAATACAGATAAACGTCAGTTCAAAGTAAGCGTTCGTGGGTCCTGGGATCGAGCCCCACGTCAGGCTCCCTGCTCCGTGGAGAGAGCCTGCTTCTTCCTCTCCCTCTCCCTGCTGTTCTGCCTACTTGTGCTCTCTCTGTCAAATAAATAAAATCCTTAAAAAAAACAAAACAAACAAAAAAACAAAGTAAGCGTTCGCACGTTAACATCAGTTTTCATTCCTGATTTTTAAAGAAACTACTACATGTGAAAATAAAAGGAATAGTTCCCCTGCAAGATGAACTCTCCTGATTATTACTTTTGCCCAAAAGCCCAGAGTTATGTTTTATGCTCAACTATGGTTTCTTCACCCTGGGTTTTTTGATATAAGGAGTCTCTTCTATCACTTTGAGGATTTGATGCTTAGTTTTCTATTTTTATGCTAATGATATTCATGCTATCATATCTGCCATTTATTAGTATCAGTCACTGCAAATGTAGGCAAGGTATAAGTAAATAATTTTTAATTTTTAAATATTTTAAAATTCTTCCTGTTTCTCTTTTCTGTTTTCGGTCCATACTGACAGCACACCTCTGGGCTTTCTTTGCTTTTTCATTGCATTTCACAAAGGGAACTTCCTCAATTCACCCAATCTCATACCGTGTTGTCTGTTATAACCCCCAATGTACAGAACTATATTCTGCAGGTCACATTTTTGTATTCACTAACCCTCAGGGGTTGTGTGTTCAGTAAATTTTTTTGACCATGCGCCCTAACTACAAAAATGTTTTGGGTGTTCATTCTTAATGTATATAGACTTATTTATTCTTTCCTTCATTCAGTAAATATCTATGAATAAATGAACTCTGTTCCAAGCAGTGGGGTGAGAGTAGCGAATAGAAAAAGCAACAGTCTGTGCCTTTCGGGGCCTGACTGTGGTAAAGCAGGGAGACACGTGTGCCTCTGTACTGTTAGGTTATGTGCACTGAGGGGTAGCTGGGTAAGTGGTAGAGGCTGAACATAATCCCTCCGGGCCCAGGTTGAGGGAAAAGGACACCCATCCAACTTTTGAATTCTGCTCCCGAGTATACACGTTAGTAAGTTGGCCTCATCAGTAAACTAGCAACCTGTTTATACTTGTAGAAGGTCTCCCTGAGGCGGTGGGGGTGGGGGGGCATTTTACAGTGGGCAATTTTGATCAAAAATTTTGTCCTACTTTTCTCTCGGATTCTGAGGGGTGCTATTCAGTCTTTGTCTGATGACCCATGACCATTCATGGGTCATCTCATTCATGACTTGAAATTTCATAGGTACCATAGACTCTTGAAATGACTACTTGTTCTGGAAAAGTGATGTTTATTGCCAAAATTCCAAAATTCATTTCATGATGAGTGATTTTCATGATAACAGACGAATAGAAAGGGAGTGGGTAGGTCCACTGAGTCAGTGGAAGCATGCCTCTCACTTAGGTTACTGTGCACTTTCTTGTTTCACCTGCAGGTTAATTGGCACGGCCACTGTAGCCCTGAAGGACCTGATTGGTGACCAGAGCAGATCGCTGCCATACAAACTCATCCCCCTGCTAAACGAAAAGGGGCAAGATACTGGGGTGAGCACTTTCTCTTTTGTTGAATGGCTTTGAAGTGAGATAAGTAAGCAAAAAGTTCATTAAGAAGAGTGTGAAATTATAATCAGTTCACCACACACACACACACACACACACATACACACCCACACACCCCTACTGGTTTTGAGATAACAGGTCCACTTGCAAATGGTATGGTCTTATCCTATACTTGCAATCACAGAGCTAATAGATTAGATAAACTTGATTTTCTCTGACAGAAGAAAATGCTCTAGAGTGAGTGGGACCCTCTCTTGGTATAGTTCTGTGCATATCCCCTTGGGTGTTTACATTTGTGTGGTGAGCATAGCTGTGTGTCTCAGACATGCTCTGAAACATTCTGTAGAAGGTATTTCATTAGTATTACCTTGGAACATCAAGATGTGAATATCATGATGTTTATCACCGATTGGCAGCTGACTGTTTTCTGACCACAGCCTCTCTAAATAAGTACATACTGATATTTTGTCTGATGCGAACCCAGAATTCTTTCTTGAGTGCACTTAAAAGAAATAAACGGACTCAAAGCTCATAGCTCTCAGATTTCATTTGATTGCTAACAGTGCTCATAAAGCTACCATGCTTGCCCCATTAACGTCTAACACCTTTATTTTCCAGTCAATTTATTTTGCTTGGGAGCCTGGACAAAGGAAGAAAATTTTGTACTAAAATAGGTCATCCCTGTAGGCAAGACTACAGGTTAGGCTTCTCAAAGCCTATTGAGAATGTCTATTTTGTTGGTCTAGGCTCCCAAACTTCTAAAACATAAACTCAGAATGTCATCTATCATCTATTTTTCCAAAACCTGGCTGAGAGAAACGATACTTAGGAAAGATGGTACAAGTCAGTGATGTGTCTGGCTGGTTTTGTTTTTGTTTTTTAAGATTTTTAATTTTTTTTTTTTTTTAGATTTTATTTATTTGAAAGAGAAAGACAGAGATAGTGAGAGAGAGAGAGCACAAGTGGGGAGGAGAGGGAGAAGCAGGCTCCCCACAGAGCAGGGAGCCCAATGCGGGACTCGAGCCCAGGACTCTGGGATCATAACCTGAGCCGAAGGCAGATGCTTAACCGACTGAGCCACCCAGGCGCCCTGTTTTTGTTTGTTTTTTTTTAAGCACAGAAGCAAGCACACATAGAAATGGAGCACTTCTGGGATTCCTGATGTTATCAGGAAATCACTGATTCAGAAGTTGAGCCATCCATGTCCTCTTCTAAGTTTTGAAAGTTTGATTCTTCACTTAGGTTTAGCAGTTGAGCTCCTTAGTGCTGCTTGCATTCAACCTTCAGGTCGTGGCCTGGGTCTTTGGCATAGGTAGCCATGGGATGCTGCTCTTATGATTCTTTATTTGCCACGAAACTGTTGTTGGGAGCCTCCTTTGTGTCTCCCAGATCTGTAGTTCCTAAGTTGGCCACAGAATGTGCTGATCCATGAGGGAGTATTCACTGATGAACAGACAGATGAAAGAAAGCAATATGGCATGTGCGTGCGTGCTCTCGAATGTGTGCATGTACTAGAGTTTACCACGTGTCATAGGAGTGGCAGGTGGAAGTATGGGATGCCCACTGAAATTTGAATGTCAGATAAACAATGAGTAATTTTTCAGTTTGACTATGTGCTAAATATCATGTCTGTATTTTAACTGGTAACTTGGGTGTGTACATGCAGGTGTGTGGGTGTGCGTCACATGCGCCATCCATATTTGCAAAGGATTCCGTTTATTCTGAGGTTTGTCCTTCCTCATTTTTGCTGTTAAAATTCATTTCTTTTGTGAAGTTATCGTAACAGTAGATAGTAGTGGTGGGCTTGGGTTAGCATCCCTATGTTGACGCTCTCTAGGAAACCTTTTTGAAATTGTGTAGGTTCATGAAATACGTAAGTATAGGAAACTCTGCCCTAAAGTAGAGCAAGTAAAGTAGAGCAAGTAAAAGCCCCATGTGAAAAATTTATCTCAGATTTTAAAAGTGGGAATGACTTTATTTCCTGTAAGGAATTAGTATGTTTATTCCTTTCTGAAAATGAAAGTTACACAACATTTTCTGTTCTCCTTCTTGCCTTGGTTCCTAGCCATCTTGGAGTCACATTTTATGCAAGATGCAATTATCTTAAACTTCATGATTTGCATATTTATTTTCTCTTTTATCAGACTTGATTCCCTTTTTTATCCTGTTTTATGAATCACGTTGTTATATAATTTTTGTTAGTCGCTCAAGTTATTTTTAGAGAGAGAAGAGAAAAATGAAAATAAACTTCAGCGATCAATAAAGAAGTCCAGGTGCAAACAACTAACTCAACCATGTAAAATGAGCCTCTGTGACTGGAGACCATCTCAAGTCTAGGATGGAGGCTAATTACAAGTTCATGCTTGCTTATCACAACTTTGCTCCAGTTAGTGAGGTTGCCCCTTAGCAATGGCACACTTGGCAACCAACAACAGGTAACTCCTTTCCCGGGTTTTCCTGCCTGCCATGCTCACAAGAGGGAGGATAGAAACAATGGAACGTGTGTGATCCTTCTCCCCTCCTCTTCTCACTTTCCCATGCTCCTGCTCGCCCCTTCCAGAACTTTTTGCTCCTGCTGATTTAGTTTGCATTGAGTCTATTGCCCTGCACTGATTCTTCTGCAATGAATTATTTCTACCTAGGCCACCATTGACTTGGTGATTGGCTATGATCCACCTTCCGCTCCACATCCAAATGACCCCAGTGGGACCAGCGTGTCAGTCACGGAAGGTAAGCTGACCCTTTGGAAGGCCCAGCCTGCGCCGGGGGTCATCTAGTCAAGACACCAAGAAAGCCTTCTTTGTCATGATACTGGACAGGGCCCCGTGAGGCAGGTGGAGCTGCCCCAAACTGGGACATAACAGTTGTTTGTGAGATGCCCTTCAGGGGAGAGGAGAAGGGTCAGACAGCCCCTTATGGACCAGCCTCACCATGGGCCCATCCAACACACAGGCTCCAGCGGAAGATCCCAAGCAAGGCTTTGCTCCGGGTTTGTAGCTTCTACCCATTGTTGGAATGTCCCTGGTGGTTAAGCTACAGGAGTGGCCTCTGCTCTCTTCATGTGTCTCTTTGCTTCCTAAGTGTGTGATCCGCAGGCTGCCCTCCCAGTCACCAGTCTCACTGCTAGCGCCCTGGGATTGGAGCCTCTTTCTCTCCCTCGGCCTTGACTCTGTCCCAGCCCCTGAACAGCCCCTTGGTCCTTTAATTAGTTGTTTCCCTCAGCATGGCTCACCTCCTGCTCCCTGTTCTCTGACCGGGATTATCGGCCATTCAGAGCATCGGATGCTGCTTTGGATGGGGTTGGGGCTGCCGGCTCTGGGGAGGACTTTGGGCCTTAGGTGGAGGGAAGTCTATGAGACAGTTAGGCCTTTCACACAGCCAAGTTTGACCTCCTCTTAGCGGTTTTCCAAGGTGATGTGATGCTAAAAGTGTCTCCGTCCCTTCCTCTTCCCTGAGATGCCTCGCCAAATACCCGTGTTTCCCTAGCCCTGGCACATGCCCCAGGAAAGAAGGGCTCCCATGTCCTGCACACTTACCTGCTGCCTGGAAGTTCTTCCTGGGAGGGCACCTTGGCACTTGTTCCTGCCAGGCTTGGCTCCTTGGGGCCTGTCTTTTCATTTTTCTTGGTTTGGAACTCAGCTCTCAGGAGCCCAAGTGGTTTACTTGGCACCTGCCATGCTACCTCCCCTCCTGCCTGATCCCAACCACTGTCCCCACTCACCCACACCCCTTGGGTGGCCCATCATTGAGGTTCTGGCTCACTTCTTGACCAAGTACTTGTAAGGGTTTAACGTGGGTCATCTGGCCCCTTCTCCCTTGGGGACGCTCGGAACTGACACAGCCCCAGCACGCCGGCAGCGCCTCTACACGCCCCCCCACCCACGCCCCCCACGCCCAGCTGCGCGCGGGGCACACTGCGTGCTGCTCAGGTACTCTCAGCCCTCAGGAGCCCTGAATGGCCCAAGAATAGCCGTGGTCCTTTTACTGCCATGGCAGCAGTGACAGATAAGACCCGGGGGAAACAGTCCAGTCCAGAATAGCATACCATCAGGGGCTGAACCGACTGGTCCTACCCATTGCTTTCTCACCCCTTCTTCTTTTTTTTTTTTCTGTCCTATTCTATTTATTAGACTCATTAAATGCAACCTATAGTCAAGGAGAGAAAATTATATGAAGACAAGAATACTTGGAGGAAGGGATTATTTGGGGGCATTTTATAGGTTGCCTACAGTCAGCAAATAACATCATCTTCTTGAAAATAGCATATAACTGGGGCGCCTGGGTGGCTCAGTCGTTAAGCATCTGCCTTCGGCTCAGGTCATGATCCCAGGGTCCTGGGATCGGGTCCCACATCGGGCTCCCTGCTCGGCGGGAAGCCTGCTTCTCCCTCTCCCACTTCCCCTGCTTGTGTTCCCTCTCTCACTGTGTCTCTCTCTGTCAAATAAATAAAATCTTAAAAAAAAAAAAGAAAATAGTATATAACTTATCAAAATTTGTCACCTTTTAAAGGTAATTAACCCCCTTCAATGATGTAGTGATTACTCTGTGGTGATATATTTCTTCTTATTTCAGGAAATTCTTGTTTATTGAATCTATTTATTGAGTTTTCTTTAGCTTTTGATAGATGTATTGTTTTCTTCCTTGTATTTTTGAAATATTCTATTTTATCGTATTGGTAATTATTATAAATTTTTCCCAAACCTAGTTTTATTGTAATTATTAGACATGATACAGTATTCATTTCACAGCCTTAGACAAAATATGCCCTTCCTTTTCCATCTTCCCATTCTATTGCCACATTCTCAAATCAGAATTTGGCTCAAATCATCTGATAACTTTGTCTCACCCCTTCTTTAAAGCCTCCTGTCACTAGGATTTACCTGAAGCCTGCTGTCACCAGGCTGAGAAGGACAGTAGGTACTGTCTGGCCTGCAAAAGGCAGCCCCAACTGGCAGGATATCTGGAATTGCCTCTGAATTGGGAGGATCTGGTACCTTTTCTCACATTGACATCTTTCCTAGCCAGATCCTATTTATTCATTTTCTAGAGCTGCTGTAATTAAGCCCCATCAACTGGCAGGCTTCAACAAGAGAAATTGATTCCCTCACAGTTCTGGAGGCTAGAAATCAAAAGATGTGGACTGGGTTCGTTCCTTCAGGGGACCCGAGGGAAATTTTGTTCTAGGCCTCTGTCCTAGCTCCTGGTGGTTACTGATAATCCTTTGTATTCCTAGGCTTGTAGATTTACCACTCCAGTCTCTGCCTCTGTCTTCACAGGGTGTGGTCCCTGGGTGTGTCCAATTTTTCACCCCTTGTAAGGACCCCAGTAGTTGAATTAGCCCACCTTAATCCAGTGTGATCTCATCTTAGCTTGATTACATCCTCAAAGACCCTATTTCCAAATAAGGTCACATTCTGAGGTTTATAGATGGGCGTGGCTTCTGGGAGGACCTATTATCCCGGTACACTGGTAGATAAAAGGCAGTTCCATTGTGTTCATTTCATTTCAAGAGCCAAAACGTTAAATGAGCCCTTTTGTGTTAACGCTTCCTCCAGGGCTCTAGGGGAAAAATAATACTGTGGATCATTCAAGTAAAAGGAGTAAACTTAGAGTTTACAGTAAGCTGGTGCCACACCATTTCTTAGTGTTTATGAAACAAAGAAAGTGGTTGCTGGGTTTCTCGACCTATCGCTAGATGCTGCAGTGCTGGGTGATAAATGCTTTAGGGTACAGCTCCTGCCCTCCAGGTACGTTCAGTCCAGGTGTAGAGAAAGCGTCACATCATAAGAAAAAGGGCTTTGGGGCCAGACTGGCCTACGTTGGATTCTGTGTCTGTTGTTAATCTGCCATGTAACCTTGGGTAAGTCGCTTAGCCTCTCTGGATCTCAACTTGCTTTACAGTAAGGTGGGGATAACGCACTTAGATCAGAAAGCTGTTGTGAGGATTAAATGAGATGAGGCATATGAAGCACTTAGCTCAGTGCCTGCTGTACAGGAAGTGCTACCTTAGTGGTGGGCTATTGTTATCATTTTATTACTGTTATTACAAAAACAGTTCCAGGCGTGCAGTCATGAGCTCAGTTGGGTGGCGCACTCTGTATGAACATTCAAATTGTTTCCTCTAAATATCAGACCTATTGGAAAAGAATGATCTGGCTTGGCTCAAAGTCACGTTGGGATGACTTTAAAAAAAGAAAAAGGTTGTGTCCTAGTGAACCAGAGAGACTTTGAGAATAAGCAATTTACCAAGCTATTTGAGAATGTAGGGGAAGGTCCCATCTCCTGAGATGGACCAAGGTCAGGCCAAGCTCAGAAATTATGCGATTTCTCGGGAGCAAAGGGAAAAAGGGGAAAAAATGAGAAGAGCACCAACTTTGAACTTTTAAACCCAGTGGGGAGAAAATCCTTGCCGTCTAGGCTCCTGGATTGTTTTGGCAGCACTAAAGCTCCAGCAGTGTTTGTAGACTGGGAGTTCACCCATTTTCTTAGGAATCTCACTCCCAGCAGGCTCCGTGATGGCAGCTGGCCAAGGTCTGTCCCAGAAGTTCTCTAGAATCCCTGATAACTGCTGGATGGAGATAGAGAAACCAGGACCTGGGCTCCTTTTATTTGGGTTTGAAACAGAGAGTTTTAACAGGGGCCGGCCAGGAAATGAGCTGTGTCTGCAGGGCAGTATCATTTTAAGTGTGAGATGACAAAATGAAATTTCGTACTTTAAAAAATGAACAGGGTTCTTTAATCTGGAAGTGCTGTCTTTGCTCTATAAGATGACTATTCACCAAAGCCGGGTCAAGGGTGACATTCTGAATGTAGGCTTTGTAATCCAGCTTCTTCAGCACTTAAAAAAAACCCAAAACTTTCAATATCCTGGGTTATTTGGATGTCTCAAGGGAAAACCTTTTTTGTCTTAATAAGACAATTCAGTTCAACTAAGCAAAGGTATCTTTGGATGCTCACTACAACTTCATGCTAGGGAAGACACTAAGGAAAAAACCCCCCCAAAGAACAATAACTTACAGTCTTGGGGGAAGATAAGACCAACAAATATAAGGCAGAGAAATAACAGCAAGACAGTCAGACCTCCTGTCATCACATACTTTAATAACCTAAACAGAACATCTGGCCCAGAATTTCTTTTTTTCCCTTCCTTTCAATTGACTCTTTAAAAAACTTTACCATTCTATGTCAAAGTAATGAGTCTGCTTCCTCTAATTTATACAGATCTTTACAAAGTTTTTTAAAAATTTGAACTTGTTGATCTTCTTTTTGAGTATAAAAGCAATACCTGCTTATAATACCTGCTTATATTTCTGTACACATTACAGAAATGTAAAACACAGAAAGTGCAAATCTTCTGCAGTCCCATCCTCCGGAGATAACCACTGTTCATGATTACCAATACCGATTTTAAAGATTACCATCCACCCAGTGAGTCCTGCGTAGAAGAAATTTGAAATATTAATGATAGAACACAGAAGTGAAGATTCTCAAGAAAATTCACCCCTGGAAATTGAAAAAAATTGACCATAGATCCCAGGAATTGGATACTGAGGGGCTTGTGTGTGTCTGTGTGTGTATTTGAGGACTTTGTTTTCTTTTAGAGCAGTTTTAGGTTTAGCACAATATTGAGAGGAAGATAGCAGAGATTTCAGATGTACATAGTCTTCCCCATCATCAGTGTCACTCATCAGAATGGTACAATTTTTACAAATTTTTACAACCTATGTTGACACATCATAGTCATCCAAAGTCCTAGTTTCCCTTAGAGTTCACTCTTGGTGGTGTATTTTTTAGGGTTTGGACAAGTGTATAATGACATATATCCATGATTTTAATATCATACAGAGTATTTTCACTGCCCTAAAATCCTCTGTGCTTTGCATATTCATCTCCCCACCCAACCTTTGGTGACCCCTGATCTCTTTATTGTCCCCATAGTTTTGCCTTTTCCAGAATGTCCTCGAGTTGGAATCATATAGTATGCAGTCTTTTCAGATTGGCTTTGAGTTAGTAGTATGCATTTAAGATTTTCCCATGTCTTTTCATGGTTTGATAGCTCACTTTTAAAGCACTGAATAATATTCCATTGTCTGGATATACCACAGTTTATTTATCTATTCACCTCCTGAAGGACATCTTGGTTGCTTTCAAGTTGGGCAATTATGAATAAAGCTCCTATAAACATCCGTGTGTGGATTTTGTGTGACGATACAGTTTCAGCCTCTTTGGGTAAATACCAAGGAGCATGATTGCTGGATCGCATGGGAAGAGTATGTTTAGTTTTGTAAGAAGCTGCAAAACAGTCTTACAAAGTGGCTGTACCGTTTTGCATTCCTCCCAGCAATGTATGAGAGTTCCTGTTGCTCCACATCCTCGCCAGCATTTGGTGTTATCAGTCTTCCAGATTTTGGTCATCCTAATAGGTGTATAGTGGTATCTCATTGTTTTAATTTGTATTTCCCTGTTGACATAGGATTTTGGAGCATCTTCTCATATGCTTATCTGCCATCTGTGTATCTGTATCTTTGGTGAGCTGTCTGTTAAGGTCTTCGGTCCACTTTTTAATCAAGTTGTTTTTTTTCTTGAGTTTTAAGAGTGCTTTGTATATTTTGTATATGTAAAGGATAACGGTCCTTTATCAGTTGTGTCTTTTACAAATATTTTCTTCCAGTCTTTGGCTTGTCTTCTCATTACCTTGACATTGTCTTTTGCAGAGCAGAAGCTTTTACTTTTAATGAAGTCCTGCTTATCAATTATTTCTTTTGAGGATTGTGTCTTTGGTGTTGTAGCTAAGGGGTTTGTTTATAAGGAGTGTTTTCCTAGAGCTCTTATATCAAGATGACAAAGATGATAGACCCTGGGCATTGGTGGTTTGACTGCACATGTGTGGTGTCAGAAGTACCTCTTTCATTGACCCACCTCCAAGACTGTTCCCATGATAGAAGGGTGGGATGACCCAGATGACAGGCTTGACTTCCTGAAAACCTGTTACCTTGCCAGTTTGATTCACCAGATGTCAGTTAGCTTGACTGGAGCCTACATTCCTGTGGCCGGAATGAACTATTTTTAAAATCTCACATCTATTTTTGAAGAACCATCTGTTAAATTGGTGCATTGTTCAACAACAGAAATGCAAAAACTCATTCACAGTTAGACATTGCCACTTCAAATTTATTTCATTCCATGAACACTAAAGTCACCATGCTTAAAATTAAATTCCATCCAGTTTATAATGAGGTAAATAAGTTGGCTAATTGAATTTGAATAAAATCAATTCAATTCAGTTTAGAAAACATTTACTGACACCTGGGGCATACAGAGGTGAGAAAGGCATTGTCTGCCACCAGGGAGCTTGCATTTCAGTAGAAAGGTAAGATATAAGCATATAAACATGAATAAGTATAGGTCAGAGCTGATATAATATATTCCTCAACAGAGGACTAAGCAGATTATTGCATGGGACACAATTTTTTTAGAGAAAGTACTTTTTCAGCTATTTCAACTGTGTATTCTTAGTGCCTAGCACTAAGTCATAATTGTTCAATAAATGCTTGGTTGGTTGAGTGAATTAAGTGAATGATACCTAGGCAATGGATATGGTTTAAATGTTTCTTTTCAAGAAGGGCATTTTGGGGAACACTAGTGAATAGATGAAAGTGACTGATTCATTCAGAGGTGTAGTAAGAGGGAAGCGTATTCCCAAGGGCTGGGCATGCCAGACTGAGACATTTGTTCTTGGACAGACCATGGGGATCCATGGAATATGTTGAAGAAGGGACTGACTTGGTCAGAACTGAACTGGAAAATTATCAATGTGCTAGAAAATTGTTGGCGGCACTCTTTCCAGGATTGGGCCTCTATTTGACATTGTCCAGCAAACTGATTCTACTAGGCCTATTTTTTTTTTTCAAGGTATTTCAGAAAACCAAAGTGATCATAATAAACAAGTGGCTCTTAAATTTTAGACACAGTAAAAATCATCAAGGGAGATCTTTAAATGTGCAGATTTCTATCACCTACATCCAGAGAGTATGTCTTAGCTGGACTGAAGGGGACCCCCCCCCCCCACAATCTCTATGGTTAATAGGAACTTCCAGGAGATCCTGATGAGAACAGAATTTGGAGCTCACTTTAAGAAGCCCTGGGGTTGAGCATTTTATCTGGTTAACATTATCTTGCCCAGACTCAGTCGGAGCTCTTTGGTCAACTAGACTGCTAGACTGGATCACAGCTCAGTTGATCCAAGGCAGATGCTGCCAAGATTTCTTTGCAAGCCTGTGTTTGCATCACTGTTTGGTTAGAGGCTCTTCTGTGATACCTTTGCTCTGGTCTATGTATAGAACCATTCCAGAAAATTCTTAGTGCATGTGTGCTATTTACCCAAGAATCAGGGTGGAGGGTAATGAATTTCTTATGGTTGAATGCAGACATGTATTTACGTAACTTCCCACATGCTAGAAACCCAGAGAAGTTATTACTCAACCTTACAACTAAATCAGCATGTTATCTCCAAAATGTTTTCATGCTTAGAAACTTCCTCTCTCCCATTCTGCTTTGCACTCTTTAACTTGCACTGATGGTATGATACCAGCCCTTTGTTCTGATTTAGCAGTGACTTTTGGCCCAAGGTAATTAAATTCTGCCTTAACCACTTAACAAAACTTTGTCATGAGAAGCAAAATTAATATCACAGGCAGAGGTTGGTATTCCAGGACTCTAGAAAAACAGAGTTGCTGTGACCAGAAAAAAAAAAAAAGGCATAAAATATTCCAGAAAGAACTCTCCATCAAGGAATGGAAGATGATTAGATGGAATGCTGGCCCAATTAGAGCCTAGGTGGGAAGACGAGAGGCATGGAATAGTGTTGGGGCTGCTGGCTGGGGGAGGGGGTGTGTATTACGGGCCAGGAGGAAGCTGAGTGGTGACTGGGCAAGTGTCTCTCTTCTTCAGCCACTGCTAGGAGTTGTCTTCATGGGGAAGCTCTCACGGGATGAGAGTGAGGGCGGCGAAGGGCTGGCCTGCAGATCTGGTGACATCTGAGTGACTGATAGCTCATTCTCTTATGCTACAGTAGGATAGCACGGGAGCCTGAAGGAGGGAGGTTCATCCCACTGGGGAAGGGCACAGTCGGGCGAGCCAGAGGCAAACGACTGTAACCTAAGGTCCCCTAGGGGCTGCCAGCTCTTCAGCACTGGGTGGAACAAACAGACAGCCATCACTGTCACCAGTAATGACATACAGGGGCAGTTTGCAGGAATAGACGCCAAGACTACATCTCAGGAAACATGAAGACTTGTGTTAAGTTGCGGAGTTGTGATGGAGAGCCACTGGTAAGTGTTAAGTGAAGCATCGTTTATAACCAAGTGTGGGTCACATAGAGGGTTGCTGACATTCAGAAAGGCTGCAGGTCCGTGTTGGCTGCAGTCAGAAGCTTGGTAGGGTCTGACCGAGTGTCATGGTAATTGTTGGAGAGGCAGGATAGCATTCATACAAAGGAATTGTGAAGAGCTTGTCATGGCCCAAGTGACAGTTAAGAGAAGAAGAGAGCAGTAACTATAGGGGGTGCTATGGAGTCAAGGAAAGTTGTTTTTGTTTTGTTGGTTTTTTGCTTTTTATTGTGGGCTCTATTTCAGCACATTTGGCAACGACCAGCAGAGAAGGGAAAACTGATGAGCGGTTATAGAGGCAGAAATTACAGAAGTAGAATCTGTGAGTAGGGAGAGGAGATGAGATCTGTGCACATACGGAAGGACTGACCCCAGGTTGGGTTCCCAGACAGTTTAGTGATTGTAGCAGGAGGAAGGCAGACAACAGATGCAGGTAGGAAGGTTGACTTGGAGTTGGGAGGATGAGGATATTCTCTTCTGATTGGCTGTTTTCTCAATGAAATAAGAAGTTCATCAGCTGGCAGTGAAAGGATGGAGAGGGTATCGGAAGCGTTCGAGGTGCAAAGTAGGTGGAAGCTCAGAAAGGTGAAGTGATTTGACTTTGTTGGCTAATGAGTGGCCTTCTCAGACCAGGACCCGGGAAAACTTTGAATAGATGCCTTGGAAATATGGTAGGATGGCCAGAGAGTCCTGCGAGTCCACTTAAGGTGTGTGATCATGAAATTAAAGTGAGACGAGTCAGGAAGATGAGTGTTCAGCCAAGTTCAGCTCCTGGATGAAGGGGTGGGGGGAGTGGAGGTTGAATGAACCAGGTGAGTACAATAAGCCAGAGAAAGGAAGGAGTTGAGGGGCAAAGAGGAGCATGGCAGTATTAAAGCACAAACTCTAGCACAGGTCAGGAGAAAAGGATGTGAAGACAGTGGTGGGGGGAGGGGCCGGGGAGGTGGTGTGGTCAATAGGTTGGGAGGGCCTGTGTGGCTGCAGACTGTGGACTGGAGTAATAGATGGAACACACTGGAAAGATACAAAAGATGGCCTCTGTCGGAGTTGAATAGCGTCCCTTCCAAATTCCTACACAGAACCTCGGAAGGTGACCTTATGTGGAAATGGGATCTTTGCAGATGTTATTAACTAAGATGAAATCATACTGGATTAGGGCAGGCCCTAAATCCAGTGGCTGGTATCCTTATAAAAAGAGATGAGGATACACAGATACACAGGGGAGAAGGCCATGTTATGACAGAGGCAGAGATTGGAAGGATGCAGCCACAAGCCAAGGAATGCCAGGAGCCACCAGCTAATAAGAAGCAAGGAAGGATTTTTCTCTAAAATTAGTATTACAAAATATCACAGGCAGAGAATGACATTCTAGGACTCTAGAAAAACAGGGTTGCTGTGACCCCTCCCCCCCCCGCAAAAAAAGCATATTCCAGAAAGGGGACACTTAGGTGACTCAACTGGTTAAGCATCTGACTCTTGATTTCAGCTCAGGTCTTGATCTCAGGATCCACACTAAGCTCCATGCTGGGTATGGAGCCAACTTAAAAAAAAAAAAAAAAAATTCCAGAAAGGACTCTCCATCAAGGAATGGAAGAGGATTAGATGAGGTGGTGGCCCTGAGGGAGCATGGGCCTGCCAACACCCTCGTTCTAGGGTTTGGAACTCTCAGAGAATAAATTTCTATTGTAAGCCACCCAGTTAGTGGTTCTTTGTTACAGCCAGCAAATACAAGGAAGCAAATACAACCAGCAACTTTCTATTTAGTCCATGGTTTCCAACATAATGTTGCCCTCTGTGGTCAGGAAGAGTCATCCTTGTAGACCCCCGCCTTGGCTGTGGTTCAGATTCGTGCCTGGGTCTCAGCAGCAGGGCCCGCCCACACAGCCACCCACCCCTGGTAATGAGAGAGCTTGCAGAGAAGGGTGTGCTCGGCAGGGCCTGAAGGGCCCCCTCATTCTTTGTGGAACACTTAGGGTGGCATTGTTGAATGCTGTGCAGCTTCCTGCCGCCTAAAGGGGAGATTTCCTGCTCAAATAGCCTGCTGCCACTGTACAAAGATGCTGGCAGTCGCCATGACTCAGGCTGGTTTCCTCTGACCCATCCCTCAGCCTCAACTCTGAATGGCAGAAGGTGTTTCCTAGAAGAAACTGGCTCTTCGTTGCCTGCAGTCTTTCGGAAGCATCCATTAAGAGCTTCATGAGGACTCATACAGAGTCTGGCACGGCACCGTAAAAGGGTACAATTTACCCCTCCTTCTGCTTGCTGCCCTCCATAACCACCAACCCCACATGGAACAGTCTGCAGCAGGCAGGGAAGCCTTGCTTTGGCCCCGGATGGGCGAAGGGAGTTTGTCTTAGCTGTGTGTGGGAGGAGCCCTAGAGGCATCCCGCCCAGCCACTGCCCAGTTCAGAACAGGTTTGCAGCAGGGGGCCCTGACCTTCTGTGTTTCCCTGAGGCTGGAGGTCGGAGAGCGCCCGCCAGCATCCAGGAGCTTTGCATGGCTGAAGAACCCAAGAAGGCAGGGCCATGTCGCCTCGTTCGTTCTGCACACACCACGCCCCTGGGTAGGATCATGCGTGGTGCTG
Organism: Mirounga leonina; assembly: GCF_011800145.1. Taxonomy (NCBI): domain Eukaryota; kingdom Metazoa; phylum Chordata; class Mammalia; order Carnivora; family Phocidae; genus Mirounga; species Mirounga leonina. Next base: position 20,893,615 of record NW_023270265.1, on the reverse strand, counting down.
TCCAGAGCCAGTGTATTTCACCTGGGCCTTGAGGGAGTTGAGGAGCTCACCCAGTGAAGAATGGGAGGAGAGACATTCTAAGACCCTGGCGCCCCAAGATGGGTGGCAGGTAAGCCTTGCGTTTGAAGCCTCTTCAAAGATGGGGTAGAGGAGACCCAGATTATCTTGCAAGGGCAGAGGTAGCCCTGCCTGCCTTCAGCCTCTCTGGGGTTTCCAGGTGTCCTGACAGAGGTGCTGAGGGCCCAGGCAGACAGCCCCTCCTTCCCCCGCAGCCTGGTGTTAAACCCAGTCTGGAGCCAGTGAGGTAGGGTGAAGACCTGGCCCTCATCTTAGCTCAGCTCCCAATAACCTCACAGGTCACCTCAGCTTTCCAGCCCTCAGTGGTCTTCTCTGGACGCTGTGGTGAGGGGCACGTCCGACCGGGGCATCTCGGAGTCCCCTCTAGCCTAACACTGTGCGTCTGTGACTCCAAAGTGTAGATGCAGAGGGCGTCAGGTCAGCGGAGCGGAGGCTGAGGAACAGTGTGGGAAGTCACACTTGGGGAGTAGACCATGGAAGGAGCCCACAAAGAACCTGAGAAGGTTTAGTCAGAGTACCAGGAAGAGAGCTGCAGGACTCAAAGAAGTGTGTATGGGTCCTGGTGCCCAAGGCCATGTTTGGTGGGGTGGGAAGACTCAGAAAAGGGCCCTGAGCTTAACCAGAGGAGGTCATGGTTGACCTTTACAGACAGAAGTGGCTGGATAGGCTGAGCGTGAATGAGGGGTGGTAAAAGGAGGGTTCACCCTGGGCGGAACTCCAAAGCAGTACATGGTGGGGGTTGGGGGGTCTTTTCCTTCCTTGTGGTTGCCCCTTCCTCAACTCTGTGCCCCCCTCCCCCATGCTGCCCACTGACTGCTGTGCCCCCACCCCTACCTCATGCCTGCTCTCTGGGAAGTGTTCTAGTGTTCCGTGCTCCCACCAAAACTGATCCCTCAACAAAAGTTAAAAAAAAAAAAAAAAAGATTAATTTATTGCATGTTCCTCTGTGCTAGGCACCATATTGAAGGCTTGCATATAGATTAATTTTATCTTTACAATAACCCTGTGGTAAAAACTATTATTTCTCCCTTCTTACAAATGAGAAAACTGAAACAGAAATTAAGAAACTTATTCAGGGGTGCCTGGGTGGCTCAGTTGTTAGGCGTCTGCCTTCGACTCAGGTCATGATCCCAGGGTCCTGGGATCGAGCCCCGCATCGGGCTCCCTGCTCCGTGGGGAGCCTGTTTCTCCCTCTCCCCCCTCCACCGCTTGTGTTCCCTCTCTCACTGTCTCTCTCTGTCAAATAAATAAATAAAATAAAATTAAATTAAATTAAAAAACAACAAACTTATTCAGACTCACACAGCTCGAAATTGGGATTTGAACCTAGGCCACATGAGTCCAGAACCAAGCTTTAAGAGCTATGCTACACGGCAGACTGAACTAACTCATACTATGGTGTGAGTGACTGACAAATGTATCCACATGGAAATTCAGTCTCTTACATGATTTTGCATCATAAAGGAGGAGTTTCAGAATCCAAAGGTAGGGAGTGTGAATGCTATTATTTTTTGGACAAGGTAGTTAGTCTTATAGGATCTCGTAAATTATACTGCACAGATTACCAGGAGTTCACACTTCGTCTATTAAGACAAGAAAAGCTGAAGTTGGTCAGTGAGTTTAAAAGCGTTTGTGAATAAAAGAAAGGGGAGACATGGTAAGCAGAATTTAGTTGTTTTTTTTTTTTTTTAAGGAGAGAAGGATCTGTGCCTATGTGAAGGCAGAGGGAAGGCCCTGTGGGGAAGGATCCACTGGAGGTACTCAAGAGGGCAGGGGAGACACTTGGGGTGTTTCCAAAGAATCAGAAGGAAGTAGGCTCTCAGGTATTGGGAGGGGCTTCCCTCTATCAATTAGGAAACCCCTTCCCCCGCCGCCCCGAGTATGAAGGGAAGCTAAGGGGATAAACGAGGAGACAGATGTATGTGGAAGTGACAGATGAGGTGGGCAGAGGGAGAGCATGAGACCACCTTGGTGTACTTGGCAAGGAAACTGGAGATGCATTTCTCATCTTCTGTGAGGGTGGAGAGGGCATTCGGGAACGAGGAGGCTCAAGCAGGAAGGAGGCAGTACGGAAACCTCAGGAGTAAATCTCTGCAGAAAAGACCAGCACTGGGGATGGTGGAGTCGAAGTCTCCTCTGCCAAGCTCCAGGTTTCCCCCCGAGATTTTCTCTCCTCTCCATTCTAACCGCAGAAAGGCCCCTTGACCTCAGGCTGGGTCCTCAGATCAGAACTGGGTGATTTGGGGCGGGGCCCGACCGAGCCTTCTCCTCCTGCTCTCCCCTTCGTCTCTGGTGCTCTCTTGGTCACTTTGAGTATAGCCTGAATGAGTGCCCTGATGCACTGTGAACACATTTTCCTAAAGAAACTCTATCTGAGTCACAGCACATCCCAAGTAAGTGTCACCAAGAAGGAGCAGCTCCTTCCTGGGCCACCTCAGGAACACTGAAAACTGTGTCCAGGAAACCTGAGTTCAGACATTCACAGGATGAGGCCCATCTCTGACAGGATTCCTTGTTGGTGTTTTAGGAGACGAGGAGGAAGATGGAGGTGATGAAGACAGGTTGGATGGTGCAGCCAGGGGCCCTGGGCCCAGGGGGGCAGTTGGGATGGTGTCAGAGACCCACCTTGCCCGGAGGCTCACGAAAGGAAAGAAGAGTCGGCGGATGCTGTCCAACAAGCCTCAGGACTTCCAGGTGGGAACAGCCCACGGGCCCCACATTTTGGTTTTACCACCATAATTGCCCAGCTTCTGGCAATTGCAGTGCTGCTGGGAAGGACCTATTGCTATGTGCAGCATCCCGACGAGCAAAATGGGACATCAGGGAGTAAACCCAAGAAGAAGAGCTGTCCCTCTCTGTTTTGCATGCAAGAGTAGATGGAATCAAGCCAGATGAGGCTCTTCAGAGAAATAGAATTATACGCCTCCTTCCCCTTGGTGGTAGGAAAGAATAGAAGCACAATAGTGCATCTTCATAGTTCTGGGCGCTTCCTTGGCAGACAGCGGTGGAGTGAGTTAGTACATCCCGGGCTCAGGCAGACCAGGTGGGAGGCTGGGCTCAGAGCAGCGCCTCCCTGCTTCTCCCCCAGCCCTGCTCTGCCCCTTCCCGGGCCAGTTCTGGACTGTTTCAACCCTCCTCCTGCTGTCGGTTTCTCCAACCCAACCCCAGCTCCACCTTGGGAATGAGCAGGGGGGCCACCCCCAGTCCGTGCACACCTGCCCTGGCCCTTCAGCGATCCTTACAGGCAGACGGGCCGACCTGGCACCTGAGGATTCTCTCGCCCGGCGCTGGGAAAGGATCAGTAATGAGCCCCCTTCTGTGCCTGCAGATCCGTGTCCGAGTGATTGAGGGCCGCCAGTTAAGTGGCAACAACATCAGGCCTGTGGTCAAGGTCCATGTCTGTGGCCAGACACACCGAACGAGGATCAAGAGAGGGAACAACCCATTTTATGATGAGGTAAATGGGCGTGATATCGGTTTCTGCTCAGTGAGTCTGTTCTATCTATACCCACCTTCCTGCCTTCCACCCCCTCTCCCCTGTCCCACGTGGAAGGGGATCTTGTGGGCCAACATCTGGTAAGGACAAGGCAGAGTTCCAGCGTTCAAGAGTCGTAAGAAGCACTGGGTCTTGAAATCACACGGCCTGGCTCTCAGAGCTGCCGGTACCTGCCCTGACGGGTCCTTGCTCCCGTAAGGGTGGAGCACGTGAAGTCACCTGCATCTGCCTTTGCTCTTTCTAATCAGCAGGATGTCTCTGAGGGATCGCTAAGTAATTTCTGTGATCGCTTTGCTACTTTAAAAAAAAAAGGCACAGCCAGCACATTTTCACAATTAAGACCATTTGATGCTGGACCCTCAGAAAAGAAAAAAAAAATACCAAGTTTCAGTCACAGCTCTAAGGCGGATGTTACAATTTTCACAAGGACAGCAATGGCTGACTTTTTAAAGGTGTCAAAACCTACCTGGCTGTAAAAATAACATACGTAAAAGGAAAGCAATTAGGAGCCAAAAGGGGTTTTCTTTTCCCTCCCACACTGAGAATACAATCCTTCTGCTGACCTCTTCTCTGTAACACTCCTCAAAAGCGCTGAATACCTTGGTAGTCACCTCAGGTACCACAAAACTCCACAATCAGGGCTGTGAGGAGAAATGAGGTTTGGGGAGGTTTCCGAGCCCAGCCTTGCTCTGCGGAGGAGACGCATTTCTGAGATTCCTCAGGCGTGAGTCCCACGCCCGGTTCTCTGAGCCCGGGCCTTCCCTACCATGGTTTCCTGTCACCGTTCCTCTGAGTTCCCAGCCCCGGCTCCAGCTTTTGTTCTTTTTCCTGCCCCTGTGCATAAAAGGAACTGGTTTCTTCTCTCTGGTGTTCCAGTTTCTCCCCCTTTGTTCAGGCTGGTCCTCCCTTCACAGAAGGCCCATCTTCTTCTCACTTGTCACTTCTCCTCCTTGGATGAGCTGCAGACAACAGCATGCTGCTAAGTCGTGTCAATGCAGACAAGGAGATGTGGGTGTGCGCTGGTGGGGGGGGGCACTTAAGTGGACTTCGGGAAAGCCTGAGAGGGGCTCACTGGGGAGGAGAAGACTGGACTGCAGGGAGGACAAGCTGCTGGGCAATTTGACACCTAAGGTGTGATGCATTTATCATGTGGGATGAATATTTACTCTGCTACATTCTGAGGAGCACGGCAAGAATCTCCACCTTAGAATTTTCCCATCATAATGAATTTTTTTTGAGATTAGATCTCTGGGCAAAAGGGAATAATCAAATACTTGAGACTCAAAGCAGATCAGTTCAGGAATCGATAAAATTGTTTACTTAAAAAAAAAAAAAAATCCCTAGTTTACCTACATCTTCTTAACCAAGTGATTAAACTTGTTATCATCAGTAATGGGACAAACTGATGTGTGTGTCCTGATATAATATAATAGAAGGATCAATATCATCTGTGTAATTTCTTGTGAAATGGCCAATTTGAATCTAATGGTGAGGAAATATTCACACAAATCCAGATTGTGGGATATTCTACAAGGCAACAGATCTTGATAGAAAAAAAATAAATAACAAAAATAGGCAGGAGCACAGTTCTATATAAAAGGAAACTAAAGCTGGGGCATCTGGGTGGCACAGTTAAGCGTCTGACTCTTGGTTTCAGCTCAGGTCATGATCTCAGGGTCCGTGAGATCAAGCCCCATGTGTGTGGTCTGGCTCCATGCTCAGCGCAGAGTCTGCTTGGGATTCTTTCCCTCTTCCTCTCCCCCTCCCTCTGCTTTCCCTCCTGCTCTCGCTCTCTCTCTCTCCCTCTAAAATTAAAAAAAAAAAAAGGAAACTAAAGAGACACAACAGCCAAATGTAGTATGATCCTTGAGTGGATCCCAGATGTTTTTTTAAAAGGTTAAAAAGAACTTTTTTCAGGACAATTGTAGGGAACTCAACTCAACTTTCCAGGTCATGCAAGCCCCAAGTGCCCATTTTAGTGAGATTTGCAGCAGGAAGGAACCTTAGATCTTTACATCAGTTAGCATATTTCTGGTCTCTTTCATTACATAAATGCTATAGTTGCTACATACCTCTTTTTCCTTTTTCCAACATGCAAAGGTGAGTTTGCCAAGAAGCTCATGCTGCTTAAGCTTCGTGGCCTTTTTGAGGGCCCTGCAATGCGTTCTCCTGGTCAAATCTACCTTGGGGGTTATGTTTTATCATTTTTTAGGAGAGTTCCCACATTGTAGCATTGGATCACACTAAACCTGAGTCCACCTCTGTTAACATTCAAACATTTTTCTCTTCCGTTTTGACAGTTATTTTTCTACAACATCCACATGACCCCTTCTGAACTGATGGATGAGATCATCAGCATTCGGGTAAGGGGACTACAGAGAAGAAAGGTCATGCTCTCTAACTGCCAGATAAAGCCAGGAAGCTTCTCATGGCTCTTCTTTCTTCCAGGTTTATAATTCCCATTCTTTGCGGGCAGATTGTCTGATGGGGGAATTTAAGGTGGGTGCCAACCATCTGTTTCGTTCAACTTAGATGGACACTTTCGTAATGAGGAGTCAGGTTCCTGGCCAGGTATCAGGCTGTCCGCCTTGATGACATCTTAAAGTTATGTGTGAGGGATTCACGCCATGGTCTTTGCTGAGGGCTGGCATGCCAAAAGGATATGTATGCCCCAAGGGCCACAAACCAGTCAAGTGTTCCCTGGCCTGGGTCTAGCCACCTTCTAAAGTGCAACACTTACTGTGCCTTAAGCAAATGCCAGGAAGCTGCCACCTCAGGGCGCTCCCAGAGTTGCAGCTGTGGATGGAAGCCAATGAGGTGCTACAGTGACAAGAAGCCCATCCCCCAGCTCCACTTACCAGCGGTCCCAGTGCCCCATCTACAAGGCCAATTATTGTAAATCTGGACAAGGAAAAGCAAGCCAAAACAGGAAAGAGAATCAGAGTGCTTTTCCAGGTAACTCTCGTTGGAATCAAAGACAAATAGTTGGTGGGTGCTTCCCAACAATTCTACGTGGAATGGGCTGCCTCTCAAAGGAAGGGAGGGGCTCAAAGGAAGTCCTAGAGAACGATCTGGATCAGGCATACGTGTGTTCATACCCTGTCTGCCACCAACTAGCCACATACCCACTGATCCTTAGTTTCCTTTGCAAAATGGAGTCATTGTGAAGACTAAGTGGGATAGAATATATAAAAACATCTAGTACAGTGCTTGGCACATTGAAGTGCCCAGTCGATGGTTATATTAACATTAGCATTAGCTGGAGGAGAAGGAAGAGGAATATTGGATAGGAAATTAGGCCAGGCGAATACCCATAGGGTGACCAAAGTCCAAGTGTGCCTGGGACTGAGGGATTTCACAGAACGTGAGACTTTCTGTGCTCGGAGAAAAGTTCCAAGCAAACCAGGACACATTGGTCATCCTACTTCCATGGTCCTTTCTAGCTCTAAGACTAGCTAGTTCATTCATTCGAAATGATTGATTGAGGGGAGGGTCTTCTGTGTGCCACCCATCAGGCAGGGCATTGGGGATGCAAAGGGGGTAAGATGGAAATGTTCTCAAAGAAATTGAAGTCTTGTCAAGAGCCTCATATTTAAATATAATAATGATGATTTATTTGCAGTGACTAAACTGATTTTAAAATCTATTTGAGCTATTTTAAATTATCTTTTCCCAGATTGATGTTGGATTCATTTATGATGAACCTGGTAAGTAAGTAATGTTCTTTCTCCCCATGAACTTGAAGATTCTGGGAATCAAGAAAATTTGACAGAATCAAAAAATGAATAAAAAAATTTTTTTTCTTGACTGAGGAGGGGAAGGATACTTAGCAGGAATGAATAATAATAGCTTAATGTGGATATCTTTTTTTAATCTAACGGTACTTATCCTAACATTCACAAGTAGGTAACTTCTCTGTTTTGTGATGATATTTTGATCTTATCAAAATCAAATTATAAAACTAATAGAGCTTAGAGAGCCTTCTTTGAGTGACACCAGGGCAGGATTGGGGCTGGGGGCTGGTCAGTGCAAAGTAGGGGACATTAATATAGAGACTCATCTGGCAAACTTGGTGTCATTATGATACTTCAGAGGAAATAACTGTTTATCTTGCAGCAGATGAAATCACAGACCTGTCAGTTTATCTTTAGGGTGTCCCTGTCCTTTTAATCCTTATTTTAGGTCATGCTGTCATGAGAAAATGGCTTCTCCTCAATGCCCCTGAAGATGCCAGCTCGGGTGCTAAAGGTTACATGAAAGTCAGCATGTTCATCCTGGGAACCGGAGATGAGCCTCCTGTGAGCCCCTCTGTTCTCTACCTTTTACATTTTTTCACTAAAAAAGAGGACCAAGAGTTAAGCAAGTGGGCATCAGTCATTGTGAAAAGCAACACAGCTTCCAATCAATAACCCCAACCTTCCAACTCCTCCTATTTTTTTGGAAGCTGTTCATTTCTTCACGACGGAGCTATTCTTCTAGCTCACTTGGACTCCTTCCTGGTGTCCATGAGTGCGTTTTTCATTCAGTAAAGATACGTGTGTTTTCAAGACTCCTCTGCATCATTTTACCTACAGAGTATGGCTCACTTGCAGATTCAGGCATTGCTACCAGGAGGGACAGTTGTCCTTCTAGGAGGCTGGACAACAAATTGGGAGACAGGAAGTGCCCAAGAGAAATCGGAAAAACTTCAGGAACTGTCTCTCTCTTCCTCTCCTATTTAGTGCTCATAGAATTACAAAAGGTCGCGTTATTTTCTTGTGGTGTATTGATTGAAGAAACTTAGGAGCTTTGATTTTGCAGCCCAATTTCGAGGTCAAATTGGTAGCTGAACTCTTAAGCCCGAAGCACAGGAAATCCCAATGGAAACAATTCCAGTTGGTTTCATTTTATAAGTGACAGTTTGGCTTCTTACACGTGCTGCTTCTCTCTGTGTCTCATTTGTAATCGTGTCTCCCCAATAGACTGAGAAGCGAGACCGTGATGATAGCGATGACGTGGAGAGTAATCTGTTACTCCCTGCTGGCATCACCCTCCGGTGGGTGACCTTCTTGCTTAAAATCTACCGAGCAGAGGACATCCCCCAGAGTACGTATGGATTTCATTCTGCCCCCGGATGACCAGTTCTCTCCATGATCACATGTGGTAACATCATACTCTGAATAGTGATTGGTGCTACCTGTCGTATGTTTTTCTTTCTGAAGGCCTCCAGGGGCTTCTTTTCATTCGTTCTGGCCCCATGAAAGCTACCTGAGCAGGTTGGTGGGACCGCCAGCTGGTCACTGATCCATGTTCCTTATTAAGCCTTTGGCCCATCCTGCTCCGTCTCTTCCCTCCTACCCTCTTCTACATCTTCTCCTTATTCTGGAAGGACACTGAAGAGAGGGCAGCAGGCAGAACTTCCAACTCCTTTCATCCCAAGGGAGAATAGGAAATTTTGGGAACAGATAAATGTGTTTGTTATTAAATTATTAAAAACGGCTGAGCAAAGGGTCGTTAAGTGCCAATAACTAGTGATCTGTCAACATTTTGTTATGAGGTACATATAACAAGAGATTGGATGCACTTAAGAGAATCAGTTACGGTGATTTTACTCATAGAAACTAGTCCAGATGCTCCTGGGTCCTTGCCAGGGACCCAGTGCCCTTCTGCCCTGCCCAGCCTGTCTGCTTCCTGCATGGGACCCCTCTCCCAGTCCCCAGGAGTCAGCACTCTGTCTAGAGGCCATGGATCTCTTCAGGATTTGCTACTTTCCCTGGGAACCCACTCCCTCTCTTGTTTAACACCCTATAACACTTACCTCATCTCTCCTCAGAAATATCTTAATTGAGGTAAATACATTAAACCTCACATTATACCTCCTACGTGGACCGGTTTAATTGACCCCATTCACTTCTGAGTTTGTTAAAACAGAGAGATACACTGTTTATAGTTGCTTAAATGTGTTATTTATGATTATGTTATTTGTGATTATGCCAAAGTTCCATGAATTTCTCTGAAAAAAATCAGACTAGGCTTATATCATTTTGACATAAAGCTTCCCGAAACCAGGCTGAGTTTTTGAATTGCCTCTTACCCTATCTGGATGGACTGACTTTATTCTACTTTTTCCCTCAACAAATGACTGATTTTCATTTAATAATTTATTGCTTTATTTTCCAAGATGCTCTTATTTGTTTGTTTTGGTTTGGGTTTTTTTGGACTTTGTGGGGAGAACACCTTTCTTTCGCAGCTAAGACAAGATTTCTGCAGTACACTTTTGAGAACAATTCTTGTTGCAACTGTCTTCGTGTATAGGAGAAAAACTTTAATTTTGCTGAGTGATTTCTATCCTTTTAAGAAAATCAAATTTCATTTCTGCTGTGTGACATATTGCTTTCCAGTGGATGATGCCTTCTCACAGACGGTAAAGGAAATATTTGGAGGCAATGCAGATAAAAAAAACCTAGTGGATCCTTTTGTAGAAGTTTCCTTTGCTGGAAAAAAGGTTTGTATGTGATCTAACGCAGACGCCTCTAGAAATAAATATTTAAACCACTGTGCTTTCCTTGGAGTGAATTCCTGTTTACTCTTTGTTAAAGTAGCCCCCTGATGATTTTGGGAAGTTTGCACGAATGTAGATTATCTGAGTCGGAACATGCAGACTTCTCCACGGGTTTATTTTGGAGTGGAAAGTATGCAGGATTCAAATTAGAAAATTCGATCTTTTGAAAGAATAGAACGTGAAAACTATCAATGAATTATTTGGATTATTTCTCAGATCCAAGCATTGTCTTAATCTAAGGCAAGCTCCCTCATGGGCAACAATGATCCCTGGTAAATAAATGTAGAATATAGGCCCCAATGCCCAGCTGCCCACTCCCTTCATGCTTCTCACTTCCGAGGCCCCAGTGAGCTGCCGAAACTGGTTAGCAGGCAGGGGAGCCCCATCCCAGTCCGCTGGGAAGAGCCAGGGGACTCTTGGTGCAGACACATCTGTAAACCAGTTTTACCTACTAGGAAGGTCAAAGATGGGAGACTGGGATTCTGTAGTAGAATAACAATGCACCATGGACAGCTGTAGGCATGAAGAACTAGCATCTTCTGTATAGTTGAACCATTTAGTTATGAACACAAGATTTGGCAAACCACACACCTAAGGACCAAGTGTCATTTCCTAGGAGAGTTGGTGGTGGGGGAAGGGGTGGAGAATCTCAGTTCTGGAGTGAGATTTAAATTCAGACTTTAGCCCACTCCAGAGGCAGTTAGGCAAATTCCTTAATCTCTCAGTGTCAATTTCCTGAACTATAAATCAGGATAATAATACTCTCATAGGATTGTTGATAAGGGTTAATTCATTAGAGAAGTAATTATTGTGAGCCTACTAAATACCAATACTGCCCCATATGCTGGGGATAGAGAAGTCAGCAAGACAGTCATGGCTTTCCTGGGGCTCCCTTTGTAGTAGAAGGGACAGCAGTTAACAAGCAGACAAGTAATTTCATGATTTTAGATAGTGCCCAGTCCTATGCAGAAAACAGAGCGGGGGACAAGAAGTTATTGGTACAAAGGGTTGGAGGGGTGGGTTTTCGCTAGGTTATCAGATGGGACACCTTTGAGGAAGTGACATTGGAGCAGAGGTCTGGATGATGTGAGGTCTGGGTGGGAGGCAGGGGCTTCCAGGCAGAGAGAAGAGCAGATGTAAAGGCCCCAAGAGGAAGACACATTTGCAGTGAAAGAATCTCCATGCGGCTGTAGGGCAATGAGCCAGGGGAAGCGAAGAGATGAAATCAGATTTGGGGTGGGGGGAGACGGGCAGGCTGGGTTTTATCAGCCAGAGTAGGGTCTAGACTTTATTCTGAGCGTGCTTGGAGAGCTCACTGAGACTGCTGCACAGGGGGTGCCATGAAAGTAAGGAGGCGGGAGAGGGCTTGTGCGTCAGACAGAAGCCAACAGCAGGTGTCAGCGGGGGTCGGGTGGGGATCAGCATTTGCATGAAGCTGGGGTGTCAGGATTTACTAGCAGACTGGGTGAGGCATGTGAGGGCGAGAGAGATGTGGCTGACTGGTTTTGACAGGAGCTGGTGGCCAGGATCAAAAGATCTGTGTGTACACGCTAATGAAGAGGTACTTCTTAGTCTGTAATAGGTGCTCAATAAACATTAACTCTTGCATCATTTCGCTAATCCAAAGTTAGAAACCTGGTGATTGAAAATTAACTTTTAGTGCATAGAAGGAGCAAAGATAAATATTAAACCCATGCTATATTTACCAAAAAGTTGGAAGAGAAATAAACTTTAATCAGGCTACTAAGTATATAACTGGTAAGTAAACTGCTGGAGTCATAATCTAGGATGCCTATGTTGTGAATTTATGGAAATGAGAATCGTGAATACCTACTGTTTTGCTTTGATAATTTTACAGATTTGCACAAATATAATTGAAAAAAATGCAAACCCTGAGTGGAATCAAGTCGTTAATCTTCAGATCAAGGTTTGACTTTTATTTTCCTTTTGGAACAAGTAAGACTACATACTTTAATAGTTGAGAAATAAGTTGAATAAGTTGAGAAATAACGACTTTGTTCTGTTTCTTTTTAACAGTTTCCTTCAGTGTGTGAAAAAATAAAACTAACAATATATGACTGGTGAGTTAAAAAATAAACTTGTGTCTAATTCAAAATTAAAGAATTGATGTTTGGATGTTGAGGAACATTACTCCAGGTGGGCTCTTACTTTTTAGTCTGTTTCTTTTTCTTCCAGAGGAAGGTGATAAATGCCTCCAGGAATCGGGTGTTTTCTTTTTTAAAAAAATTAATAATGGTATTGTTGCAGAAACCCATTGTATATCTTGGTTCAATTGCTCATAAACAAAAGAAGGGAAAATGATCTGAAAATGCCCCAAAATAAGAAATCAAGAATTTAAATTGCATTTAGGCTGTCCAAAACAGATTCAGAAATGGAGTAAACCATTTCTTGGGAAGAATCACCAAAACGTTCCGACAGCTATTCTGTTATGGTTAGAAAGGAAAATAGACAAAGCTACCTATCTGATTGAATGCAAAGAAAATTCATTGGAAGATTCTGATGGAATGTTAACTAGACCATCCTCCCAGTGAGGATGGCCATAATAAGGCCATTCTTGTGTAATGTTCTAGTTGGATGAGGCATTCAGTTGGCAGTCCTTAACTCCTTGAGAATGAACATGGCAAATACTGCCTCCCTCCTCCTCCTCAGCGTTTATTCTGGTGTTAGCTACCATGTTTTGAGCACTGCTAGGTCAACTGCAATGTCCCATTTAGTCTTTCAAGTAACCCTATGGGTTAGAGATTATTATTCGTTCACAGATGAAGATACTAGGCTCAGAGAGGTCAGGTGACTTGCTCACACTCACTCAGACAGTTAGAGACTGAGTTGGGCCCCCATCCAGTCTGCCTGTCTCCAGGGTTTTTCCGTTGGCAGAACTGATCTGGCTTTTGTGTTAGCACCTTCTTGGTACTATGGCAGCAGGGCACTTTGGGAGGAGGGTAGTAAGTCTCATTTTGTTCAATGACCACATCACCCTTTATTGAAGGTCATGGAGGGGTCATGAGGACAAAAAACCCCTTCCAGTGAGTGTCAGCTTGATTTAAGCGCTTGGGACCTTCTGGCAACATCCGGAAGGTGCTCCATGGTCTCAGGAATGCTCAGGAATGTGGATGTGGGCCTATATAGCTGAGGTGACTTCTCTGGCTTAGCTTTGCAGTGAGTTGATAGCAGATTGAGCCATCCCAGAGTTGCCTGTGATCACTACAAATGTGGTTACTTTCTGACCTAGTCTGCCCTCTCCAAACCAATAGTGTAGACTAGGATGCACAGAGAGGCCCTGTTTAAGGAATCCTTGGACCTAAATCTTAGGTTACATGAAGCTAAGAATTCTTTAAATGTAGTCTAGATCCTTTTGGATGAACAGAGAAGACTTAAGACCCATGCATGTGGCTTCATATCCTTAAACAATAATTTTTTTCTCATACACACTGTTTCATTAGTCACTTTCTACAATCTAATATTATTATACTACACAATGTATATCATATGTAATGTGGGATATTACTATAATACAGTATAAAAATATTACACTGTAGTATAATCTTTCCCCCAAATACTGAACCTTTCCTCTCTCCCATGGGGTCTTAGATTTCAGAGTGAGTATACCACTATATGGAATAAAGAAGAGGATGAATTAAGCAGAGAGATGTTATTAATAGAAACCTTATTTTTTATATCTACTATTTGCCCAGCCAGAGACCACTTCATGGGTTAGGCTTGCAAACTCTGTGGTATCCATGGAAAGATTAATACAGTTGTGTATTCTTGTAGTGGGAATGCTGGTCTCTACCACACAGATAAGATTTAGGTTCTAGGTAAGCAGCTGCTCTCGGCTGCCCTGCATTCAAGTAGGTGCTTGAATTGGAAAGGGATTTTTCTCCCTCTGAAGGACCCTTAGATATAGCCCATTGTACTCATTAAACCATCAGAGTAATTAGTGTGAACACGATAAAATAAGATACGCGCACTTATCCTACGTAATGTGATTATACTACACTTATTATATAATGTGCCTGTAACTGATTCATTCACTTTATGGCAATGGTATTGAGTGGCTGTCGGCAAATCCCTTGACCTCTGTGTACAAGCCTTAGTTTCCATAGCTGAAATGACTTGTCCAATTAATGTTTCTTAATGGGTGGTTGGAGAGCCATCTGTGTCAGAAGCAGTAACGATAGATACTTGTGTAAATGCAGATTCTTGTTCTCCACTCCTGCCTTTATTAAATCAAAAGCTTGGATAGGAGAGGAGAGCTGGGGTTTCCAGGTGATTCTTAACGTACAGTAAAGCTTGAGGCCCACTGGACAGGATGATTTCTGAGGTCTAGGGACTTTTCCAACTCCACCTTATTGTTGTTGAAGTGAAGATATTCCGAGGTAGAGGCCTTAACCTGTTCTTTCACACAGGGACCGACTTACTAAAAATGATGTCGTTGGAACAACATATCTACACCTCTCTAAAATCGCTGCCTCTGGTGGGGAAGTGGAAGGTAAGTCACTCAGCAGAGCTGAAACAAGACAGGGGGCAGAATTTCTGAAGCAGAATGAACTGGAGTAGCCACCTGGCAATGGACTTGGTTCCTTAAAAGCCAAATGTGGTGAGCCTAGTGAACTGTTTTGGTGATGTTTTGGTGATGACCAGAACAGTTAATTAGTAGTTGATAATTGAGGCAACTAACAGTTTGAAAGCTTTGTTTTCTTGCTCCCATCCAAAAACTCTTCCCAGTACTAGCTATTTTATAAATTTTTGAGTGTCAATACAGAGTGCTAGCACCCTATTTTTCAGAGTGGCATTAACACCAGTCCACCCAACTATAAAATAATATTTCCTTCTCCACTGACTTCTTTAGCAGGAACAAGGATGTCAGCATAATCTCCACAAGCATCGATGACAAATGCACTTTTCATTGTTCTCCATACTGAGAACTACTTGCCTATATCCGGCATTAGTATTTTGTGCATATACCAGACATTGTAATAGGAAATGAAGGAGAAAAATAGTAAGAGAAAAAAAATGTAATGTTAACATATCAATAATGCCAGCAGCTGATTTGTTTTTGTTTTTGGGTTTTTTTTACAAGATTTTATTTATTTGAGATCGAGAGAGAGAGAGAGAGAGCACGAGCCTGGGGGCAGAGGGAGAGGGAGAAGCAGACTCCCCACTGAGCAGGGAGCCCAACGTGGCGCTCGATCCCAGGACCCTGAGATCATGACCTAAGCTGAAAGCAGACGCTTAACCGACTGAGCCACCCCAGGCGCCCCTGATTTTTTTTGTTACCAAAACAAAAATAACAAAAATTCTTGTAATTGCCAACATATTAAACATATTGAGTAAATCACCTGAGAGAATTCCAGACAATTGTCTTGAGAACTCAAGGTTCCTCTCATCCTCATTTTGTTTAAGAGGGAGCTTTACAGGTTAAAAAAATATTCCAAGCAAGATACAGTATGAATGAGAACCTGGAAGATATTAGAGATATCATGAAGAACATAGAGATCTCCTCTCTCAAGAAGGAAAAAAAAAAGGCAATTAGAAATTCCAAGAAAAACAAAATGCTGAACAAAAAAGATATAGTTCAGATACAAAGTCACATGCGGCCATTATTTTAAGCACATGTTAGAAGCTAAGAAAGATCCCATCTGCACATCCTCTGCTGAGTGGCAAAGGGGACCATACGATTGGAGCTGTAACAAAAAAAATGTAATCACAACTCTTTCCTCCGCAGAGACAATATTTATATGGCTGCTATCTGTTAGCACTACTAATTGTTTTTTGATTTTTGTTTCTTATACCCTATAGCCAAAGCTCTGAACAGAATATAAATGTTATTGCCCATTGCAGTGTAAAAGTACAGAAGATAGAGACTAGAAGTAGAGGAAAGAAGGGGAGAGGAGGAAGGGTAGGCTTGCTGGTAGCCTCTTCTTATCAAGTAAGGAATCCAAACAGAAAGACTAGTTTAAATCATAATGGTAACCAATAGAGTACTTAAAAAATCGTACCAAAACTATGGGGTGGGGGAGGGTCGAAATGAGTTAAATCTGTTTGTCATTGGCAAGAAGTCATTTGATAATTACCTGGAGGTAATTTATTCAAGACGTATTGGTATAAGCATTTTTTCTTAGTGATACAGCAGTAACATCCAGAAGCACTAAAACCAGAAATTGTTACATGCAGGTTTCAGCCTTGTCTCTGAGGCCTTCTCTCTCCTTGCAGGCCCTGCAGACAGTCTGGTAAGGGTCTCAAAATAACAAAAGGCAGCAGGCAACTCCCCCCCCCCCCCCCCAAAAAAAGCCTCAGACTAAATTAACTGGGATTTTCTGGCCTTGATCCCAGTTAAGTCAGACACAAGACAAGTGCATCTTTTATGAAAAACATGAAATATTGGTAACTTCACCAGGTGTCTTTTGGTGGCAAGAAACTCGCTCTTCTCAAATGCCTTGCTGCCTTAGGGCTGGAGAGATTTGAGTTATTTAATGTGTGATGGTTCTGCCAGTTGTCCCAAAGATTTGAGCCATTTCGCATTTAACCAACGAGTTTTGTATAAATTACAAAAGAGTCATGTCACTCGGGTCTGAATTTGGGGATTTTCTGGTGTTGCTAAACCACTTACCTACACTGGATTTGATTAACTTTTTCAATGTCTCTGTTATAATGCCCGTGTTTCTCTTGTTGTTTAACCAGTCATATTTTTACTATATAGATTTCTCATCTTCGGGATCTGGGGCTTCATCGTATACAGGTTTATGCTTTGTAATTTTGCTATCTTCTAGATTTTCCTATTTACTCTTGTCTTATTAAGAATGTATCAATTGACTGTCTTTAGAATTTTTTTTTTTTTTGACACTTTGCTGTCTCAAAAATAGCTTTGCTAGAGTATTAATTTTGTACTTGTGCTGTGTGGTTGTCCTGCGTATGGCTGAGCTTAACGCAACCGTGCTAATCAGGCTCTGCATCTCACATTTTCACCTAGATGCCTACCAGCCCCTTTGGTGTCACTGTAAATAATTGTTTGTAAGAGATAATGATGTCTGCTGTTGTTGTTTATGTTCAGTAGGTAGAGATATGGGACTAAATCAGTTCAAAATGTATGCAGTAACTGTTCCTCACTTTGAACATGGATCTCTAGGTTGGAAGACCCTGAACGATTGTACCTTGAGGGTCTTCATCTTCCAAATGGGGGGGGTCGTGACGTGTCTTTTGGCTTGTACAGCGCTGGCCATTCTTTGCAAGTTTGCTCAGTGGTCTCACATTTGACTATCACAACTCTCTTATTATTACGGGTCTTCAATACGTGAGGACTCTGAGGTTTACACAAGTTTGTCATCTTTCAAATACACATGGTAATCCCTGCCATGCTAATCACCCAGGTGGTGGCGAGAGGGAAAAGAGATATTGCAAGTGAGAAAGCTTTGCAAATATAAAGCACTGTTGTCTGCCTTTGTGTTACTGACAGGATGCCCCATTCATATTCATTTTTAAAAATCCATCTTATTGTCTTATCATCAGACTTTATATGAATATTCAGTAGTCCTTACATTTATAACCAACTTGGCAGATTTGATAACACTTCATTCCTTCATGCATTTGTTTCACCAATCAAAGAATATTTATGTGGTAGTTCCCCAGGGTAGAACCAGTCCTCAGTGTTTAGGGAATCAAAATAAAATATATTTGAATCCTTCCCCGCCCACCAAAGGAATTTATAATGTTGTCAGAAATAAGCAGCTATTTAAAGTTCAAAAATTAAAATATAAAGTGATGCCTTATAGAAATCCAAAATGCAAAGGAGCCTCGGAGGGGTGAACGAAGTGTAGAAAATATTTTTTGAAAAGCAGGTCAGAGGAAAATGTTGATGGCCAGGCTAAGGAATTTTTGTTCGTTGGAAGTTTGATGTGACAATTGTGCATAAAGTGGGTTAGGAAAGTTTGGGGGCAAGAAGAGACTTAGCTTGTGAGACTGTCGGCTTTCCTGGGAGACAATGCTGAGGTGTAAACACATAGAAGGAAGGCTCTCCATGTTACTGCATAACCAACAAGCCAAAGGGTTTAAAATACCTGAAAAGAGATTTGCTTGGACAAAAAGAATTAAGTTATTGATAACACGATAACATGCAGTAGATCATTATTAACAATATGTGCCTTCATCCCTGGAAATTTTTAATGAAAACCAACTACTCATGACAAACAACATTAGTCGCCCATGAGAACTGATGGGGGTGAGGTGGGGCTTGAGCAGAGGGATGGGTGGTGTACTGGAAGGTACCCTTGTCTGAACTATGAAACTCAAGATCTGGGCCTAAATCTGTCATCTTAAGAGACCTTTGATAAGTCATGTCACTTCTATGGGTTTCAATTTGCCCAACCATAATGTGGCATGACTGGTGCAAGAGTTTTAATGTCCATTCTTTCTTGAACATTCTGTGATTCAACTTCTGGAAGTGACTTCCTTTTTTTCACTATGGATCTCTGCTTTAGTCCTCTGCTTTAGTTCCTCACAACAAATATTCTAGCACAAGGAAAGAAATTTAAACTCTGCTTATTAATAATAAATTAGTTAACTTTGTCATGTTCTATATGGCAGAGGAGATAAAACCAAGCCAATTCATATATCCAGATATAATAGTCATTTATTTCATCCTGCTCATTTGGTAACTTGGTAGCACGATCCAGAGAAATCTCTGTTGGAAAAATTCTTGGTCCCTATTTGGGTTTCACAAGAAATTTCCAGACAGGCATGAAATATGGTCCCCCAGGGTGTTACCAAATCTCACTCTTAGGCTGTCAGTTATTACTTTCCTACATCTTAATTTAAATTTTTCTTTTCTCTTGCTTTCTTCACTGAGATTGCAATTCAGTTAATTTCTCCCAGGGTGTATGGTTCCTACCTCATCTCAAAAGTGCCCAAGCCCATTTACACATGTAGAAGAGCCTCAAATAAAAAAATAATTGCAAAAAAAAAGAAATGTGCTTATATACAGTTTGGTCAACTGTTCACTAATGGGCATTCTACTCACCTGTCACTCCACATTTATCTTTCTCCCTTACATTTAGGCATAGAGTTGGAAAGGGCCATAGAGGTGATGTAGTTAATTTCTCATCCATAGGGGAATTGTCTTGATGATAATCCTGAAAGCCTTGGCCTCAACATTTCCTCTTCCCCAGTGCGATCTGTCCCATTGTTTGACACCTAATTCATAGAAAGATCTTCCTTATATTGAGTGAAATAAAGAATGCCTCCTTGTAGCACCCATCAGTGGTCTTCAGCTTTGCTTTTGGAAACAAGTTCATCCTTCTTCTAATATGGGCATTCAGATGATTGGAGGCAGCCCTTACATTTCCCCGTCTTCACCCTCAGCCTCCCTTTGACTCCACTATTTCTTTACATTGCCCTCAGTTCCCCTCATTGCACTGGGGAGCAGTCTTGCTAAGTAAGACAAGGTAGCAGGAATATGGAGCATATTGGATGCTCATCAGAGAGAATGTTATGAATGGGAACTTTATGTTGCTTATAAATATATGGTCATAACCATAGGCAGACAGTTCATTGCTATGTATGAAAATTTTAAATGTCTTGTATTTTTAATAGCATGTACCATATTTATACTAGCTGCTTTAGATTAAGTGGCATTTTTTGGGAACAAATACAGTTAATCCGATATATATCATTTAGGTGACTTCCCCAGTTTAATCTTTTACCCCAATTACCAATGACACATTTAATACAATTCCACTTATAAACTTGCAAAAAATGTGAAGATCAACTTGTAAGTCTTATTATTCTTTCATTTGAATAGCATTATCTTTCTGTAATAATAAGTTTACCTGAACTACCCCAAAAATGTTTTGTATTTAATGTCTTATAGCAATGAGAAAAGGGAAATACAGCAAGTCTCACAAGTGCTTATAATTTGTGCTAATACAACTAACTCACAAATTAGAGGAAAATACTCTCACTGAGCTAACTAATAACTAATATTTATTTCAATAGATTGAGTGTTAAAAACCTCAAATCTAATAATGGTATTATCCCTCAGCAAATACAGGAGAAACAGAGGTGGGCTTTGTTCCAACATTTGGACCTTGTTACCTGAATCTTTATGGAAGCCCCAGAGAATACATGGGATTCCCAGACCCCTATGATGAGCTAAATACTGGAAAGGTGAGTTTCTCAATTAACATTTGTTATTAATGAACACTGATTAATGTGATTCCTTCTTATAATGCTTATAATTAAGTCTCATATCTAGGGGACTCACACACACACATATACACAAATAGACCCGACATGCAACTGATCAAGGGTTGGAGGACAAAAGTCCCATGCTCCTCAAGTCTTTGAATGCAAGGTTAGGAGAGGATCCTGGAGACCATCTAATTTGGCAATTACGAATGCACAGCATGGTCATTCCCCCTGGTCTTGCACTTAGGGCAGGGTGTCTGTGATCAGTGCTGTCTCTTTCCTAATAAGCAAATGTGTTGCCTCAGAATTCTGTTCAATACTGTGTTCTGGGAATGTACCAAATGATTGGAGGTGACATGCCCGAAGAAACTGTTCACTATCCCTGATCCGATCCAACCTCTTCATTTTATAGATGAGGATATGGAGGCCCAGAGATGGGAAATGCTTTTTCCAGCACATTATGAAGTAATGTCTTGCTCTCAAGGCCCAAGAAAGGGACTGTGGTAGAAAGAAAGCCCTGAGGGGGCAGGGCTAAAGACTGGCTATGGAGTGGAGAGCCTTCCCTTCCTCTCCAGAAAATTCTCTTGCCAGCACTGCTAGGTATGGAGGGAGGAGTATCCGCTCTTCATCCTCATGCTCAGCCGCACCCAGAACATCTTCCTCTTTTATTTCCTGGCTACTCAGAGACTTGCCCTGGTGGCCAACATGGCAGCCTTCCCTTCCTGAAAAGAGGTGAGAGGAGCCAAGTTGATGCAGATAAACACAGAGCTGCTCTGCTAATGTAGAGTGAGGGAGATTTTGAGTACCTTCCACTCCCACCCTCAGCCTCCGGAAACTTCTTCAGGATTCAGAGCATGACTTGAAAGCCTTTGACCTCAGTCATGGCTAAGATCCCTTTCAGCCCGGGCTCCCCTGGCTCTCTTTGGGATCCTTCCTCAGGTCACTGACTTTTCTTGCAGATACCAGAGACCTGAATCCAACTGAGAGAGTTACTGATGGACTGATTTTGGAAGTTAGGGCCATGGAAAGTAAACACAAAGCCGCAGCTGGATGAGCCTGACTAAAGAAAGAGTTCTTTTTGCTGGTGTTCACGTCTAGAGGAATAATCCTGTGCTGTTGCCTTGCAGGGGGAAGGAGTTGCCTACAGAGGCAGAATCTTGATTGAATTAAGTACTTTCCTTGAAAAGACACCACCAGACAAAAAGCTTGAGCCCATTTCAAATGATGACCTGCTGGTTGTGGAGGTAAATGTTGGAGTGTGGATGATGCTTGGTACGGGAAAGGGTAAAAAAAAAAAAAAAAAAGGGTAAAAAGAGACCTGAGTCATAGCAAGGACGTCTTGATCTATTTAACGCACTCTTGATCTATCTAAAATAGTCCTATGTGAGTGAGGAAACTTGCTTCATCTTTTGTGATGGTAATACTCTGCTGAAAACTGGCAAGAGTAATGATACCTCCAAACCCCGTTTGCCCGTTTGCCAGTTGGGATTACGTGGTCGTGGGGAGGTGGCCACATGAGCCGTCCCAAATGGCATAGATGCCGCCGCTAATCAT
Source organism: Mirounga leonina (assembly GCF_011800145.1). Classification (NCBI taxonomy): domain Eukaryota; kingdom Metazoa; phylum Chordata; class Mammalia; order Carnivora; family Phocidae; genus Mirounga; species Mirounga leonina. The sequence goes on along the minus strand of NW_023270265.1, from coordinate 20,871,746 downwards.
TTCCACTTTCAGAAGGAGGCATATCTCAGGCTTCCCAGCATGTGAGGGCGTGTTTATATTAATGCCCACATTACACCAGCTCTGAGCCCCATTCCTCCTTGAAGACAGGAAGTCTTCCAAATTCACCTCCCCAACCATTTCTTCTTTTTTAATCAGCTCTTTCCCCTCTATGGAGACAACTTCAGTAAAACACCCATGATCCATATGGTAGAGAGCTACAGATGTAGTTTTTTCCTAGTAAATTCAAACGTCAATGTTATTAACTCAAGGCAATAAATACCAAAAGAAGAATATTATTATCATGAAACTGTTAAATGCCCCATTTTTTTCTTGTCTATTAATTGATATCTATAATACAGATTTGTTAACATACGTGATGGACAGCCCGATATTAAATTAGCCCTGTCTCTATTGCTCACTAAATCATTTCCAACACATCCTATACCATTATTATGGGCTTTGAAAATATATATTATGCTAGTTTATTTTTATTTTTTAACTTCAGAAAAATTAACACATAGCACTGTATAAGCTTAAGGTGCGCAGTGTGTTGATGTGGTATATTTATATACTGCAATATGATTATCACTGCAGTGCCAGCTAATGCTTCCATCACGTCACATAATTATAATTTCTTTTTCATGGTGGGAACATTTCAGATCTAGTCTGTCAGCAACTTGGAAGTACGTGATACAGTATCATTGACTATAATCACTACGCTCTCATTAGATCTCCAGAACTTATTTCTCTTCTAACTGCAAGTTTGTACACTTTGACCAACATCTTCCCAACTCCCCCAGCCCCTGGTAACCACTCTTCTACTCTCTGTTTTTATGAGTTTGGCTTTTTTAGATTCCACATATACGTGCTTTCTCTGTCTGATTTATCTCACTTAGCATAATGCCCTCGGGGTCCGTCTGTGTTGTCACAAGTGACAAGATTTCCTTTCTCGTGGTTAAATAATATTCCATTGTGTATATGTATACCACATCTTCCCCCATCTATTTCTGAGAATCCTGTATTGATGCTTACATGTTCCAGAAGTCTGAATTTTTTGCCAGAGCAGCCGGCTCACTGATGCCCCTTTGCCCAGAGCCACTCCTTGCTGGATTCCACGCCCCCACCACCACCCAACAGGCATCTTCAGGCTGCTTCCCTCCTCTTACTGTCCATTCCAAGCATGGGACAGACCCTTCTCTTATTTCCCCCACATCACATCAGAGACCAAACAGCAACTTTAGAAAAGCTTTACCTCCAGTCTGGGACAGGAGTGGGGATGCACAGTGAAAGGAATAACTTGAAGCGGCTGCTAAAGGTGGCTCATCTCAAAGCCACTGGGCTCACACCAGTTGCCAAGGGTTCCCAACCAAACAAGGCTTTCTTCTTCCTTCTAGGAGTCTCATGTCTGCCTGTGTGAGATTTGTGCCTTTCAGGATGATTGACCTGGAGAATATCCTCTCCCTTTAGAGGAAACTCTCCCTTCCCCTCCCCCCCACCCCAGAGCACTGTGACCTTGTTCACTGACTCCCAAGAAGACAGTATTAGGACGTTAGAGTCCAAAGCAGTATACTCGGGATTTTTCCTGAGTCCTGGCGTGTTTGGAACATCAGTAGTCCAGTTATTCATGAGCCACACAGATTTTAATCCAGTGCCTTTGTCTTCCCCTGAAAGAGAAGATTGTGCTGCATATTCTTTCATAGGTTACCTCTGTCTCCAACCCTCAGGCTCTGGCAGGAACTTACACAACCACCAGCAAGCCACGGGGCATCAGTCTAACTTCACATAAGGAAAGGAATACTTCTTCCCCTACATGAGCACAGATTAGAACATAGTCCTGGCTAAAACATATGCTTCACACTTCATGTTACCAAATAGGACAGTTGAATTCAGGTTATTTAAATTGTGAAAGAACCCTGGTAGGTATTTGTTTTATATTATAGTTAAAGGTCTATCCAAGCATTTTCCTAAAGCAAAGCAATGGTCTGCCTTGAATGTGAATTCATCTCTCTACTTGTAGAATCAGAAATTACCTCGAATTTTTAAGTCATAGTTTTCCCAGTTTTTATTAATGTACCCCATAAAAAATTTAGGGCAGTTTTGTTGTTGTTGTTTCTTTTGTTTCATTTTTTTTCTTCCTGAATCAGCCTCTTAAGCAAGTGGCTGTACAGGCCAGGTTATTACAATAACTCTTGGGAGATAAGTCTTCAAGAAGTTATTAAGTCTCTCTCCGTCACTCTACTCCTTATCCCCCTACCTATCCCTACTGATGTACAGACACATAAATAATACCATTTGCGACTTATAATACTAATGGTGCCATAATACCATTCTTTGAGTTAACATTAATGGTTTTGACTACTCTAGAGTTATCCCGAAGTTTCTGATGTGTGGTCAGGAGTGATTTTGCTGAGGTGAGAATTTGAATCAGTTGTGCAGAAAGGCAAGTGCTGGTGAGCGCACCTAGCCAACCACCCAGCGTGCATGTCCGTGAGAGTGAGGCTCGGTGCTTCTCTCTTCCTGATGCTGGTGCACAACTCTTACTTAGGTCTGAAGGAGTCCCCCAATGTTTTCAGTTAGTTAGTTACATTCCATGGAGGTAATGATAGAATACTGGGTTATCCTTGAATTTTAGAGCTTGCCGTGATCTTAGGAACATCATCCTTGCAAATGATGAATCCGCCATAGCACAGTAACAAAGGGGGACCATTGAAGACCTTGAGTGCTGGGCTTATCCTGACTTTTCAAACCTTACTCCTGCAGAATAGGTCATAAACCAGGAATTCTCTCTAGAAGAAATGTATGCTGCAGAGTCACGCAATGTAAACTCATTCTGGTTTGGTTTTTTCACTTGTTAAAGAGACACAGAGCCAAAAGCAACAGGTTTCCCCAGTCAGTAAGGTCCTGGTCAGAGTCTTTCTCTCCACCCCACAGCACCATCAACTCGGAAGTCCAGGAATTGTAACAGATCTTAAGAACAAATTTAGAAAAGGGAAAAAAGAAAAAGAGAGGGTGGGTGGGAAAATGGAGCAGCTTACATGCCATTTACTGTGAGGATCATGCAAGAAAATGGCTAGAAACCACCCAAAGGCCTCCATGGAGACAGCTGGTATGGCATGGGTGGTTCTGGACTTGAAGCTTTACAGATCAGCTCTTGAGGATGCCAGCTGGAACTTGGGCTTAGGCAGAAATGCTGTCATGAGTTCTTGGCAATTACAGTGCCTCTTTTGCTGTGTTCTATCACCAGAACACAATTTAAGTCCATGATCCTTCTTTTTATTTTAAGTACTCATAATAGAGGCGGGGTGGGAGAAGGGATAGGAAGAGGCTCAACAAAGTATGGCAACTAGAATGCAAAACCAAATTAATTTTTTTACTCCAAATAATTAAACACATACAAACAAAGCATAGGTCATAAATTTAGTGAAAATAAAAGCAAAAAAAAAAACAAACCCCAAAAACAGTCAACAATATACAGTGTCCACAGTATATGTCAATCATATAAAAGAATAGCTTTTTAAAAACTGAAATAGAAAACAGAGTTAGTTTTCTTTGATCCAAATAATTAAACCCAGACAGAAAAATGGCTTATGTCATAAATTTAATAAAAGCAAAAATGAAATCTCTACACCAAAATCCCAGTAACATTAAAAAGCAGGAGAGGAGCTGAGATTCTGGACTTAGCCACACACAGTTCAGGCAACCAGGAGCCTCGTAAGAAGGTGAGATGAGCAGATTTGCATAAGCACCAGGAGGATTAATGAGAGCCGTCAGCCTAGAAGGTTGATCCTGACCCTTTTCCCGTTTCCAGAGATCCCGTGTTCCGGGTCATAGGCAAGTAATGAAACTTCCAGTAGAGCTGAAGAGGGCAACTTCCTTGCTGTAAGATAATAGTACTAGTATTTGCTCTTTGACCCTGGTTCCTGACACTGAGCTCCTAAATCTCTTGGGATTTCCTGGGTAGTAGGAGAGTCCTTTGTTCTAATGAGGTGACTCATGGGCTCTTAGATGGAGGCTGTTCTTGAAAAAGACCAAGCCATGATTAGAAGCTTGGAACTTTCTGCCCCACCTCCCGTTCTCAAGAGAGGGGCTAGAAATTGAGTTAATGATCAGTCATACTTATGTGATGAAGCCACAATAGAAATCCCAAAAATACAGGATTCAGAGAGCTTCTGGGTTGGTGAACACATACAGGTGTTGGGAGAGTATTGTGCGTGAGACCTTCTTGTCCCTTCCACATACCGTGCCCAACACAGCTCTTCCGTCTGGATATCCATCTGTAACCTTTATCATAGCCTCTTCTTATGAACTGGTAAACAGTAAGTAAACTGTCTTCCTGAGTTTTGTGAGCTGCTCTAGCAAGTTAATCGAACCTGAGGAGGAAGTCATGGGAACCTCCAATTTATAGCCGACAGCTCAGAACCAGGACTTTCGATTGGCATCTAAAGTGGGGGAGGGGCAGTCTTGTGGGACTGAGCCCTTAATGTGTCTCCAGGTAGATAGTGTCGGAATTAAGTTGTAGGACACCCAACTGGTGTCGCAGAATTGCTTGGTGTGGGAAAATGCCCCACACGTCTGTGTCAAAAGTGTTGAGAGTGTGGTAGTCCTCTGAGAGTAAAGGAGGAACACAGGAGGGAGAGTGAATTTTTCCAACTCTGTTGCCAAAGAGCCCTGAGCTGCCCCATCTCCTTAGAACCAAACCTGGCCTCTTGCTCCAGTCAAGGGACCCTTCCAAGAGATGCAGTGGGGCTCAAACTGCCACTTCCCTAAGGAATCAGGCAGGTAGAAGATCAAGTGTTGCCTATCCAGACACCTGCTGGCTTCTGGAACCTCAGTGTGGCCACTGAAGGACCCCATTGATTTGTCTCCACCATCTGGGATCTGTTTCTAGACCACATCCTTCCTATTCCTTCCCAATCTTTTTGCGTGGGACCCCACATACTTTGGGAGCATTTTATGAATATGCTTTCTGTCTTCTATTCAATTAGAACCTCCTTGAGTTCTCCCATTAGTCTGGCCTACAGAAGTGCTTAATATATATTTGCTTGAAATAGCACATCCAGATTCTTCAGCCATCTCCACCACTGGTCAGCCATCCTTAGTAAACAGAACGAAAAGGTGGCAAGTTCGGCAGTTTTCTTTGGCACAGTCTCCTTGCCACTGACCCTTAATGTCCCATGCCTAGTGGTCCCACAGCCACTTTTTAGAGCTGTTAACTTGTTACCCCTTCTCAGTATTCTGGTTGACAAAAATGACCCCCTTCCCCAAATTTACTCCTGAAACTCTACACTATACCACCTCCATCTACAATATGCACTGGTCTTTGATGATTAGAAAGAGAGCCCCAAGGCCCTGCAGAGTCAAAGAAACATCCATCAGTGTTCAATAGATTATAATTTACATTCTTGAACTTTCCCTGTTATGAGCAGTTTTGCCCCAAAGCTACTCAGGGAGCCAAAGCTGAGGCTCCAGACTTCTCTAAACTATGTTGATTGTTCCTTCTTCTCTCTACCTCTTTGAGCCCAGAAGGCCGGGTGGGGGGAGGGGCAGTGGGAAAGGGCTGAGGGAAGGCTGGAATTCTCAGCTGCACTAGTCGAGAGCCTGGCTTTGAGGCACGTGAGCAGATAGTAGATCACCTGCCCCTTGTGGAGTTTGGACCTGCAAAATGGTCCGAGGAGCAGCTCCATCTTGAGCAGCTTGCTCACAGTGTGCACCGATCTGTTGGTGATGGTCAGAACCCAAATTATTGTCTTACAGCTCAAACTCTCCAGGGTGAGGGTCCTATCAGGGCTTCTGCAGGTGACCGCAAGCTATGCTCAGGAAAATCCAGGGAGATCTAATGGAATCATGGCCACATAGAGGTGTGCAAGGCAGAGCCAGCCCAGCCAGAAGTGGCATCCCCACCCCTTCCAGAACCTCCCCAGGCACCTTCTCTCTTCTCTGCAACCCCTGCATTAGCAGATGGCTCCAGCTTCAATGCTCATCATCGTTTCTGGGCCCTGACTTAAGCCCCAAATTATGTTTCTTATTTTTGCTCTTTCCCTTCTCTTATATCATCCCAGATGGTCTACAAAGAAGAAGCTATGCTGTATCTTTAAGTTCTGACTAATACAAATAACTTCCTACTTTCTAATTTCACCAAACCCAGACTTCTCATAGCATTCCTGAACCATGGATAGTTCTGGAGGATTAGGCCTACTACTTAGTGTGTAGTTAAGGGGACTCCTGACAAGTGACAAAAGTCTCTGACACCCTTTCTACAAAAGTGACAGTGCACTAATGAAGGGATGTTTTTGAGTTCACAGTGCTAGGCAGAGCCTCTGGGATGTGGGGCCCAGCTGTAAGTATATTTTAAAGCCCCTCAGGTGATTCAATATGCAGCTAAGGTTTCAAACCAATGTTTTGGAAAGACTTTAAAAAAAGATTGAGATGCAGAGGGATTTCTGATGAAATCCTGTTGAAGGTTTCCATTATACCGTGTCAAAAATTCCTTTAACTAAAATGGAGTTGTTGTAATAGGGGAACGTCCTGGGGATCTTCAAGACCACAAACTACAGTCACTATCAGATGTTCTTAAAACAGTCCTCAAGAAGTTAAAAATAGAATTACCATGTGATCCAGAAATCCACTGCTGTGAATATACCCGAAAGAATTGAAAGCAGGGACTCAAATGGGAATTTGTACACCCATGTTCATAGCAGCATTCTTCACAGTAACCAAAAGGTAGAAGCAATCCATGGATAGCAGTCCATCGATAGATGAATGGATAAACCAAGGTAAGAAGTACATGCGGCTAAATTGATTACACAAGGGCCATGGACAGATAGTGGCTCTGATGTCTTGGCAGCCTCTTTAAGCAAACCAGAACGTAAGCCTATAAATGCCTCAAGGTTAAGAAATCAAAACCAGGGGCACCTGGGTGGCTCAGTTGGTTAAGCGTCTGCCTTCTGCTCAGGTCATGATCCTGGAGTCCCGGGATCGAGTCCCGCATCGGGCTCCCTGCTCAGCGGGGAGCCTGCTTCTCCCTCTCCCTCTAACCCTCCCCCTCCCCCCGCTTGTGCTCTCTCTCTCTCAAATAAATAAAATCTTTAAAAAAAAATCTTAAAAATTTTAATACACCTCAGTTTATCTTTCGGCAGTATGATGCAGAATTATTCCATCTTAAAGAGGAAGGAAACTGACACAGGCTGCAGCATGACTAAACGTTGAAGACATTACACTAAGTAAAATAAGGCAGCCACAAAAGGACAAGTATTGTTTGATTCCACTTACATGAGATACCCAGAGGAGTCAAACTCATAGAAACAGAGAGTAGGTGGGAATGGGGAGTTGGGGTTGAATGGATGCAAGGTTTCAATTTTGTAAGATAGAACGACTTCTGTGGATGGGTGGTGGGGATGGTTACACAGTGTGAATGTCCCTCATGCCACCAAAATGGACACTGATGGTGAATTTTATGTTATGTGTGTTTTACCACAATTTAAGAAGTTTTTGAAACTATTGGCTAAGTACTTCTGTAAATGCAAGAACACATTCTTATACAAGGCAGAAGACCTACCCATGGTAGTGATTCATTGACTAGAATAAAGGCCATGGTATGAATGAATAACAAAAGAAAGGAAAATCAGTTAATAAATATCCTACAGGGATCAAGTAATTTTTGTTAGCTTCCTAGAGGTGAAAAGTGTCATTACTTTGCTACTTAGAGTATGGGATACAAATTGGTAGCAAGGTAGGAATGCATAAAAGCAAATCCAACAACAGAAAAAGTCATCATATGCCAAAGTTTGATAGCAGCGTGGTCTCCAGATCTCAGATGGAAGGACTACGGATCTGGGAGTTCCTTCCCTAAGGGTTTCCAAACTAAACTTGTCATGGTAAGAATTTGTCAAACAATTTGAGTATTATCACTCATGGCTCTCCATGAGTTCTCTAGGGAAGCATGTAGCCAATGTGGCTACACTACAGGAACTATTACATAGTCTCACACCCAAGCTGGGCAAGTGTCTACAGAGACTGGGCACCAACAGGGATCTGGAAAGGCTCTAGATGTGGACAATATTAAGTGGCAGAATGCCTAGGACATAATGCAATACAGCAATTTAAACCATTGCATGGCTCTGTTTGACTAAAGAAGGCAAGGTACCCAAAGATCAGTGGGGATATGATCCACAAAGAATGAGAGATGCCATCTGAGCAAGGATTCGGGGAAGGAAGTAGATTCAAGAGACTTTATGTGCCCAGATGAAGGAAGGCCTGAAGGGCTCATGGTCGTGTCTGCTAGGCTGAAATATCCTCAGTGTGGTCATTGTTGGCCCTCTGTTCGGCTCCCTCGCATACACATACACTCAGTAAGCCAGTAGTTCTTTTAAAAAGAAAGAAAGGAAAAAAACAATGTTTGATTTCTATTTTAGAAAACAGAAAAATAAGTTCACCTAAATTCACTTATTTTTAAAATCTTACATTAAAAATCTTTATTGTTAAAAAAAATCTTTGTTTTTGATTAGAAAATTAATACTTAATAATTCAAACAATTAAAAAGGTAAAAAGTGAGCTTAGCCATAATCGCTCTACCTTCCCCAACGTAACTGTTAACAATTTTATTTCTATTCTTCCAGACTTACTTCATGCATATGCCAGTATTAAAATATATATTCAATGGGTTCACCTAACAGTGTCTTTTTTCCATGTTTGCACATATGGATCTACCTGTCTTTTTATTAACTTTATTCCGTTATATGAATGTAACATAATTTGTTTAACCGGTGACTTATTGATAGACATTTGTATTGTTTTCATTTTTTTCTCTTTCAGTCAGCACTGCAGTGAACATCCTGGTACTTCTATCTTTGCCCACTTGAATGAGTACAAGAGAAACTGCTAGATTTAAGAACATTTTCTACTGGCATTTAATTCAACACTAATTATTAGGTTTAAAATACACCTGCTAGAAACCCACATATAAATAAGAGCAGAACAAGTTTCACTGAGTCTCATGTCTGCTCATACTTTATAGAAATACCAACGAAGACGGAAGTATAGCCTGTCTGCAGTGTTCCATTCAGCCACCATGTTGCAAGATGTTGGCGAGGCCATTCAGTTTGAAGTCAGCATTGGGAACTATGGCAACAAGTTTGACACAACTTGTAAGCCTTTGGCATCAACCACTCAATACAGCCGTGCCGTATTTGATGGTAAGACTCACTCTGACCATCTCTCCTTACATGTTTACTAGAGTGGGTGCACCACAGGACAAGAAGCACCCAGCATATTCTCCCTTTGGCAGCCATTACGTTCAGCATATGCTTTGTGGGAAGAAAAGGTTGAATGGGAAAGAGAGGTGTCTGGAGTTTAAGCACCTTCAAGATGGGTCAAACCCAGAAAGTCACAGGCTCTTTGCCAGGGTCTGAACCCTAGTTCCCCCTCCCATGTCCAACTTTCACACTGGCTCTGCTTTGTAAAATCACAAGATGGCGACTTGCTGAACTCAGAGCTCCGCCAAATCAGCTCCAGCTCTGCCCAACTCCATCCAACCAAGCCCCAAACTACTCTTAGATAGAGTAGTTGAAGTGGACGGGACTCTGGCTCAGGCCCTGGAAAAGCCGGCTTCTGGTCTTCATTCTGTGACTCACCAGCACTGTGACCTTAGCCATATCACTTAATTGTAACCTTCAGTTTCAGCCTCTTCTCTGAAGTTGCTGTGAGGAGTGAATAGCTGTATTTGAACGAAGGTGGATGAGAAACAGTCCCTGCTTTTAAGGAATTTACATTCTAATGCATAAAATAAGTCATAATAGAAAGCAGAGTATGAGAATTCTCTAGTGAAGGTTATCAACAAATGGTTGTGTTTTTTTTAAGATTTTATTTATTTATTTGACAGAGAGAGACACAGTGAGAGAGGGAACAGAAGCAGGGGAAGTGGGAGAGGGAGAAGCAGGCTTCCGGCTGAGCAGGGAGCCCGATGCAGGGCTCGATCCCAGGACCCTAGGATCATGACCTGAGCGGAAGGCAGATGCTTAATGACTGAGCCACCCAGGTGCCCCCAACAAATGGCTTAAAAGTATACAGAAAGGAGAAAGAAATTCCAACCAAATGTTCCAATGGTATTGCCATAGTTTTTAACTAAATTCTGTACAAGCAGAGTTAAAAATATAAAATGTGCTAGAAAATGTTGGCTGATGATTTTTAACCATCGTAAGGCTCTAAGTAATACCAAACCCCATGTATCCAGCTAAGGCTTTAGAAAACAGCAAATTCTCTCTCTCTTTTTTTTTTTTTTTTTTTGCCCCAATTCCAACAAAAATATTTATTTAGAATAGCAGGTGCAGACACATACAATCTAACCTCCTGTGCCATGTATTTTCTGCCACCAGGTTACATAATCATCAATGATGTTCAGACATCTGATCCTGAACCACTACAAGATCCTAAAATTGTTGTGTTCAGTTTACTAGGGTATTTTAGAGAGATTTTCAAAACAACTATCCCTCAGTTCCTTCAAATAAAACTTAAAAAACAGACCATCCCAAACCATTTCACGTACCGATCGATCAGTAGACCTGTTTGCACATCTCTTAGTAAACATGTTGTTTAAGTGTCCAGTGTTCATTGACTCTCAATGTTCTACACCAGGGAACTACTATTATTACTTGCCTTGGGCCCACACAAAGCCAGTTGTTACCCTGACTTCATACTGGGAGGACATTAGTCATCGCCTGGATGCGGTGAACATTCTCCTAGCCATGGCAGAACGGCTGGTAAGTTTATCTTTTCTACATTTCCTTTCCACCAAACAGTAAATTCTATGTTAGTTTTAGGCTAGACCCCTCTAACACAAGACCTCAGAATATAGTGATAAGCAAGATAAAAGCTATTTTGTAACAGTTGAGGTAGGTGTTCCAAGCCTGCTATGGAGGTTCGGTGGTACTGGGGACCCAGACTCCTTCCGCCTTGTTGCTCTGCCACCACTAAGGGGTTGTCGCTGTCTGCGTGGTGGAGGCGGCTCACCACTTCCAGCCTGAGGGAAGGGGAATGGGGAAGTAGATGACCCGGGCCTTTCCCTTGAAGGGAAAGACCCAGAAGTCACACACTTGACTTCTACTCATTCTCCATTGGCTAGAATCCAGTCACACAACCACATCCTACTTTAAGGGAATTGGGAAATGCAGTCTTATGCTTGGGTTGACAGATGGCCAGATAAAAGCCCTCTTACTGAGGAAGGTGAGGGTGGATATTAAAGTAGGACAACCCACAGTTTCTGCCACAATGAGGTGTGGTATGGAGAAGGGTTCATTCCAATAGAAACATGCAGCCCTTAGAACTTTACCGTTAAAGGAGTAAAAATCTCCTCTGTGGGAAGAGGTGGGCTCAGAGGAACCAGAGCCTGACATTTTATACTTTTTGTAAACTAGAGGACCTTGTTTGGAGGTTGGGGGTCCTCTCTGGTAGAAACTGCATAGATGGGGTATCTGTAATTTTCCATCTAGTTGACATTGATGAGGAGAAGGGGCACATGGTTGGGATATTTCTAAGTCAAAGATTCTAAATTACTTCTATCAGGTACTGATAAAAATCCATCTGTTATTAGTGTTTTGATTTCCAAATTACCTTAGTATTAATTTTTTCTAAGATCTAACCTCTGTCAGGGCAGGACCAATATGTGTGGGGGTCCTGGAATACCTGATCTAAGAGTCCATAGCAAAATCTAAAAATACTGTTTTGTGTTATAAAGACAATATTGAAGGAGAATTGTAGGTTTAAGTCAACTTAAGCCTAATTGTTCACATAATAAAGCTGCAACTGATATGCAGTCTAGTTGTGGTGTTAACTTCCAGTCCTCTGTTTTGAGGGAATTAGTAAGGAATTGATCACCCCTCTCTTCTGATTATGTTTTGGGTGTTCTTCAGCCTTGTTCATCAACACTGAGCATGCTGTCCATATTCCATGCTAATCTGGACGGGATGGTGGTTTCCCAGGATCAGGACTTTTGATAATCACGGAGGGCCCTCTCTCCATCTGTCTGTCAGCAGATGCTCGAAGTGACACAACAGGCAGTGTATTCCGGGCTCAGCTTGTACTTACCTGCCCCAGCCCAAATCGCTGCTTTCTGAAGGAATTCTATTTCCTTTTAGTAGAATAGCATGTAAGAACCGACATCTGGGTATTAGGATACTCACTATTATTTAGACATGCTTTAGACAAGGCATTGCTTCAAGGCTTTCTCAGTGGACAGGCTTACACACGAGCACGCACACACACATTATTCACATGTCAATTTATTTCTAGATCTCTCAATATATGAAAACAATGAATTTGTAAGGATAATTCCAATTCCATTCTAATATCACAGGTTTATTCTAGTCTTCCCGATTTCTGTAGTTATACCTCCTTTCTCCAACAGTGAGAAATTTCATTTGCTCATTTGTTAAATCCTAAAATCCATAGATAAACCACTGCAAAAAAACCCAAACCAATTTAGAGTTTGATATGTTCATGGTTCTTTCCTTTCTTTAAACTGAGAGTATATCATCAAAATATTGTGTTCCAAAGTTATTTGGGTTAGTTTGGTGGAGTTATGTTATTCATCTGTAATATAGGTCATTTGTTTCTTTTATATTCCATGTTGGGGTTTCTTCCCCCATCTTTGTTGGTTTTATTTTATTTCCTTTTTGAATACATAAAATATTTACATGGTTTCAAAGGTCAAAGGTATAGGAGAGATTGTCCTGTTACTTGTACATGTCAGCATTGATTGCATTTTGAAGACAAGTAAATAGTGCTAAGCTGTGGTGAGCATTTTTAAATGTAAAAAGCTAAATGCTCTGGTTTTTCTGTTAAGTCTTTTGTGCATTTTTTTCTTAAAGATAAACGTTAAACCTTTTCTGAGTTTAAGGGCATGATGCACAATGACCAGTTATTTCCTCTTTCCAAACTCTCCAGCAATTGAACCTAGAGGCTCTGAAATCAGGGGTGCAAGGTAAAGGTCCTGCAAGCCAGCTGGCTGAAATATGGTTGAAGCTGATCGATGAAGTTATAGAAGATACAAGGTACAGTGATCTTGTTCCTATCTCAGAATTCCCAGTCATGCTTTCCTCCCTAAACCTGTGAGACGAAAAGAGCCTCTAGAATTGTTTCCAGTGTTTGCCTAAAAAATGAATTGTTAGTCAAGATTCTCAAAAGGCCCTAGTCACTGGGAGGAGTCTCTGAATCACCACCAGGAAAAGCTCCACTTTCGGATTCCATGCCAATTCTAAAGCAGCCTTGGGAGGCCAAGGCCCCTCCAGGAAGCACATCCCAGGGCAGCCTCAGGCAAGGGGTGGGAAGAAGGAAGGAGGGAACAGGCCTAGGCCTGACTCCCTCCCATCAATCTTTGTGTGCCCACTGCCAGGAGAAAGGGGACTCCTGGCTCCCACAGAGAATGGGGCCTCAGGGTGGAGCATTGACCTCGCCATTCAGAATAACATTCCTAATTCACAAACACATTTTTAGAAACAGCCTTTTTGCTTGCCTTTTTACTGAATGCCTATTGAACTCTGGCTAAGACTCCCTTCACAAAGCCAGTAGATTTGACTGGAGCCAGAGAAACTTTTATAACTGTGCCTTGGGGAACAGCTCAGATCTCTGGGCATTTGGGTATCAAAGGGGGAAGTGATTCATCCCAAACTCATTTTACATATTGACTAATGGTGCAGTGGACAGGGAAGTTAAAAAGAAAAGCGTATTGAAAACTTGTAAGCGGCAAAAACCAGGGATGGTTACACCCACCCGCCCTCCGCCAATGCCCTCAGTCTCCCTATCTTCTTGTGCCTTCTAGTGGTTTAGCTAGGTCATTGACACACAGCTGAGATCAGAGCTCGGCTGGGCTCTAGTTTGAATTCAGAAGGTTTAAATCTGGGTCTTAAGAGGTCATCTCTCCCAGTCTCCTTATTTTAGGGGTGAGGAAGCAGAGGCCCAAGGAGGTGAAATGATGCATCTGATGCCCAGAGTTGGGTTTATCCACACAACTTTTCCTGCTGCATGCTTCACACAGGCAAACGTCTCTTTATTGAAGGTCTCATGTGTGACTTTGGAGCTAGCAGCTTCCATATGCATTTTTGCCTCAAGGAATCATTCCAGGAACTTAACCTTTCCAGTGCATTACCATAAGTACTAAGGCAACCAAACATTTGGTAATACCTTCTTGTAGAAAATTCTGTGAATTTTAGGGTTTGCTGAGCAAAACACAGAACTATCTATTTACACAGTTTTTGAACCAAATGGATGTGAACTGTTTTTGAAGAATCAAATGGAATCTTTTTAACTTGATGCAACAGGAAATTTGTGTTTAAAAGAAGTCATGCTAGGATTTCCTTCATTTAAGAAGCTAGGGGACATTCGAATCAATGGAATTTCTAGGTAGAAACAACGTGAGTAGAACTTCCTGGAATTGGTGACACGCTCACCCGGTGGCCCCACCAGCTACCGTAGTGAGAGGAAGACTGCAGAAGGCGGTGCATGCTGGCCCCAGCTCAGCGGTTCTAGACTTCTCATTTTAATGAGAGCTTTGCCTCCACAAGTGGTTCTTAACCTTTTGGGAACTAATGGGCCCCTTTGAATATCTAATGAGACTCTGATAGTGAGGAAGACCAAGCTTGATGAGGATGGCAACGTCATTCAGACTTTACTGTGCGGTTGGCATTGTTCTAAATGCTCTCCATGTATGAATTCATTTATTTCTCCAGCAACCCTGAAAGATAGATGCTGTTTTCCCACATTTGAAGATAGGAAAACAAGAGATTAAGTAACTGCTCAGGACCACAGAACTAGTAAATGGCGGAGCCAGGATTTGTACCCAGATGGTCGCCTCCAAAGCATGGGGTCTTTATCATACATCGCACTGCCTGCCAACACAGACATAGACTTTTCAAATAAGTTCCAGGGGTTTGCAGACCTCCTGAGCCCCTCCGCCCCCCTCCACGGACTGCCTAGGGGTGGATGGTCCTCAAGAACCCTTCTGCTAAGTGCTCTGTAATCTGCCTTCCCCTCCTTCATCTTGGGGCATCTGTACACTGGCTGTAAGAAGCAAAAGAAAGGCGGACCTGTTCCTCCCAAACGCTGCAGCTGTTTTTCCATCTTCTCTCCAGCAACTCCACGGGCCTGGAGTCAAACCCAAGAAATTGCTTTGGAATTTTAATCCCCCCGCATTCCTCGTGAGAGTTAGGAGAGTCTGTCGGGCAGGTCTGCCCTGCCAGCACCACGTACACTCAACTTCAGCTTAAACCACCTGCTGATGCCATCAGGAAACCGGTGTGGCTTGCAAGATGGAAGTCAAACAAATGAATCCGACAGCTTGAAGCCCAGAAGGCTATTCTGCGGATTATCTGTTTCTTTCCTTTTCTTTCTTTAGGTACACGTTGCCTCTTACGGAAGGAAAAGCTAATGTCACAGTTCTTGACAATCAGATCCAAAAGCTGCGGTCCCGATCTCTCTCCCAGATCCACGAGGCAGCTGTGAGGATGAGGTCTGAGGCTACAGAGGTGAAGTCTACACTGGCAGAAATTGAGGACTGGCTTGAGAAATTACTGCAACTGACTGAAGAGGTAGGACTTTTAAACTACTCAGAGGTCACTTGATATGGAAGACGGATTCTGTGGAATGGCACCACAGCTAGAGAAGGTGGTTGGAGAATCTGGTGTATTATCTTGGATATTGAGCAGATCTGACAGATGGTGCAACCAAGGAGTTACTGGGCTGGGATGCTAGTGGGTAATGGGCTGAGCATCACTGAAGTGAGGACAGGAGAAGAATTTTGAGTTGGTGGTCCTGGAAAGGTCTTCAAAGTAGGTAAGTCATTATCATTATCATGATACAATCCGAGACTACCTCAAGTGGAGGGATTAAGTCGCAAACCTGTGTGGCACAGAGGATGCAAGTGCTGTCTTTGCTTGGGATTGAGAAGACTTTTTTGTGAATCCTGGACCTACCATATGTAAACTTGGGCAACCTCTCTAAGCTTCAGTTTCCCCATATATAAAATGGAGATCATGGTAGTACTCACTTCACAGCACTGTATTGTGAAGATTCAAGAAGATGAATCACAGTGCGGGGCACACAGTGGTGCTGGATGAATGTTGGCTGCCGTTAAGCTCTGGGAACTGGAAAACCAAGAGAGTAGGAGCCCCCTCCTACTGAGCTTCAGAGATTCGTGTGGAGGGGTATCGTAATATAGTTGTGGATAGAAATACATTTGCAAAAACATGGGATTAGAAGTAATTTTTATTTTCTGCTGTCTATGCTTTGGTACTTTCAAAGTTTCCTATGGTGAACTTTTATCACCCTTATAATCAGAAAAAAAAAAAGAGGTTTTAAAAAAACTAAATGAATATCTCAGATTTGGCAAACACTGGATTGTCAGCTGGAGATGCTTTGTCTATGTCCTATGACACGTATGAAATCCGTAACCCCTGACTGCTGTTGAGGGCTTTCTTCAAATGATGGGTGAGAGAAGAGGGGGTATTTCCTAGAGTAGCTCTCGGAGCCGTGTAGGTCAGGCTTTGGGCAGGTGAAGCTCCCCCTCTGCTTCACCCCATCCCTTCTGGCCAGCCGCGGTCTGCTGCCCAGTCCAGCAGGCTCAGTGTGGTCCCAGGACATGGGCAACTCGGGGATTCAGACAGATCCTTAACCACAGAGTTTCTTTGCTAAGGGGAGCCCTGAGGAGCCAGCCTGCAGTGTGTCCAGTCCCTCTGTGTGTAGACTAACTCCAGCTTTGCTCCCTTTTCCATCCACCCACATGACCAGCCGCAGAACAGTATGCCTGACATTATCATCTGGATGATCCGGGGAGAGAAAAGACTGGCCTATGCACGCATTCCTGCACATCAGGTTTTATACTCCACCAGTGGTGAGAATGCATCTGGGAAATACTGCGGGAAAACCCAGACCATCTTGCTGAAGGTACGGCTTCATCCCCGTGTAATGTGAACTGCTTAAATGCAAAACCCGCCTTCCCGAGAAGGGGCTGCTTTATTTGCTGATTATTGAATGACTAGGACGATCGTGATCGATTCCAACCCATTTTCTGGCACCTTCCCCTAGGGTGGTAGTTCCCAGAGAGCGGTCTGGAGTCTGCTAGCGTTCAGGACACAAGGACACTTCCGCAGAGATCTCGGTGACACTAATATTAACGTGACATTGTGAATGCTGTGCTTTCTGGCTTGAATTTTCCTCTTATTTCTAATGTCTCATGCTAAGCAATGCCTCCTTCCCTTGCCTTCTAGAGAGTGTTCGGGAAGTAGAAAAAAAAGGAGAAAGTAACAATAGTCCATGCAGTCTATGCCCTGACCAAATAGGTCCTCAGATTGAAAACTTCTGAGAATTTGCTGCTTTAGGGCAGTTGGTTCTGAACATTTTTAGAGTCATGGGCTCCTTTAAGAACCCGATGGAAGCTACCAGCCCTCTCTTCCAGAAGAATGCACATCTCACATGCATCCAAAGTTTAACACAGGATTCAGGAGCTTCATAGACCCCCATAAGCCCATCCCAGGACCCCGCATTAAACACTGCTCTCTGTGTGCTTATGGAGAACCAAGGCAGGGCCTGGGGCCGAAAACCAAGAAATCAAAATAGTCCCAGCTGCATTTGACATCCCTGTCCCTGGCCAACCCCAGCCCAGTTCTTTGGATTTGGGGGGAAAGAAATAGAAATCAAGAAGAGAAAAAGCAGTCAGGGGCGAGTGTTCTTTTAAAACCAGGAGATATCTGCTAACTTTTAATAAGTGTACTCATTGTTCTTTAATCAGGAAAGTGAAAATAGAAATTATCTTCCTTCAAGTATCTCTTGGTGGAACAAATTTTACTTCAGATAGAACCACAATTACAATTGTGTTGGTCAGCAGTCGGTGGAAGCAAACTGATTAATAAATAAAATTTTGCAGTGGGTAGGAGAGGAGACAACATGGTATTCTCCGTGTTAGGTTTTAGAACTCAGGGGATAAACAGCAAAATGCTTTCAAGACAATGTTGTGTGTATTTATTGATTGTGTTAACACTCATTATCCTGTTTAGGGAGACATTTAATTCATTGGGGTTTTTTGCTGGTCTTGGGACCCCTTTACACTCAAAAAAATTATTGAAGACCCCAGAGAGCTTTTGTTATATGGGTTACAGCTATCAATATTTACTATAATAGAAATTTAAGTGAAAATTTTAAAAAGTATTTATTTTAAAATAACAATAATTAAACCCATTACATGTTAACATAAATTATGTATTTTTAATAAAATATAACTGTATTCTCTTTACAAAATTAAAAGAGTGTTTTACATTTTTGCAAACCTCTTTAATGCCTGGCTTCACAGAAATTAACTGGATTCTCATATCTGCTTCCACATTTAATCTGATAGAATAAGTTGTTTGGTTAAAGTATATGAAGAGAGGGGCACCTGGGTGGCTCAGTCAGTTAAGCATCTGCCTTCAGCTCGGGTCATGAGCCCAGGGTCCTGGGATTGAGCCCCAAGTTGGGCTGGCTCCCTGCTCAGTGGGGAGCCTGCTTCTTCCTCTCCCTCTGCCCTACCCCCCTATTCATGCTTTCTCTCTTGCTCTGCTCTCTCAATTAAATAAAATCTTAGGGCGCCTGGGTGGCTCAGTTGGTTAAGCGACTGCCTTCAGCTCAGGTCATGAGCCCAGGGTCCTAGGATCGAACTACATTGCTCAGCCAGGAGCCTGCTTCTCCCTCTCCCTCTCTCTCTGCCTGCCGTTTCCCCCTGCTTGTTCTCTCTCTCTCTCTCTGTCAAATAAATAAATAAAATCTTTTTTAAAAATTCTAGAAAAAGGGAGAAGTATATGAAGAGAATTGGGCCTCACATAGATATGCAATTGGAAAAGGGAAGAGTATTTTAATACCCTTTTCAGATAATGTGGATACACATTTTTGGTGTAACACCAGACTCAAGTAGTAGCTCCTAAAAGGTGATTTGCAGTATGGAATTTGAAACCGTATCAGTGAACTTTTCATTCTCGGCTGCATAGAAATCCACTGGTTTATCTTGTACTTTGAATGGTTCTGTTATCCATGCGTGATTTTGTAACATTTAGCATTGATCATTTAGAAAATCGCAGTTCATTGAGTTATGCAAATCTTCCTAATATTGACACATTTCATCTTACAATGTTGAAAGAAAATCACTTTCATTAATATCATTCATCAGAAAAGTCTTTATGTATCATGATGCTATCAAGCTTACCGTGACAGATACAAGTTTTCCAAAATTCTCATTTTTACTTGGAAGCCTGAATTTTATCATTGGCAACAGAATACAGTCAGTTATTGTCCTTGAAGTGACAGGCTAACTTTGTTTATGTTCAAGGAAACATCTGCCCCATACTCAAGTCTGAATAACCATATTTGTCTGTCAAATGTTTCAAGTCAAAGAGATTTCCATTAAAAAAAAAAAAAGGTTAATTCAGTTCACATTTCAAGCAATTGCACAAGAGCTTTTTCTCAAGATATACATTAATATGCAGCAGAAGTGATTTGTGTGTGCTTTCCATTTTATTACACAAAATATTAAAAAGATGTACTCATGGGGGTGCCTGGCTGGCTCAGTCCATAGAGCGGGCGACTCTTGATCTCAGAGTCGTGAGTGGAGCCTACTTAAAAAAAAAAAAAAAAAAGTCCTCAAGGATCATGATTTGATAAGATTAGTAATTTTTACCATCTTACTGAGGGAATTCATAAGTAAAACTAGTATTTGTTTTCTTCTCTGAGAGTGAGGAAGAAGACTGTGACCACAGGTTCGGTTGGGTGTTACTGCCCTGATTCGTGCTGCGTGCCCAGAGTCTCGTCCACATGGTTTTACACCATCACTGAACCTATCAATACAGCGAAAAAAACAAGGAACATCTTGGTATTGTTAGGAAAATAGTTTAACTCCATGAACCTCCTGGAAAAGCCTCAAGGACACAAGGGGGTCCGTGGCTCACATTTTGAGAACCGCCGCTTTTGCTGTTATTATAATCTCTGCTGTAGGGCCATTTGGAAATACTTGATGCAAACAAAATTCGACCGGGGAGAGCGATGATTAGATGTTCAGTCTGCCTCGGGCTTGAACGTAATGTCGTAGCCCGTGCAGCTGCCAACATCAGAGCACGTTCTTGTGCATCTCACAGTATCCGCAGGAGAAAACCCACGGACCGAAGGTGCCCGCGGAGCTGCGAGTGAACATCTGGCTGGGCTTGAGTGCTGTTGAGAAGAAGTTCAATAGCTTCGCAGAAGGAACATTCACCGTCTTTGCTGAAATGGTACCTTCAGTAACATCACTGTCTTTTCCTCTTGGTGGTGGGGGGGGGGGCGGTCCTGTTACTTGTCATCCTTAGAGAAAACATTGATCCACTGGCACCCAGCCATCAGCGCCCAGCCATCAGCACTACCTAAAATCTCATCCGAGGGACCTTCACCTGGGGGGACGGGGAAAGATTGACAGGAGGTTTTGTTGTCCACGCTGGGACCCACCAGAGTGACTGACACATAGACAAGCCAGTAATGAGGGCCCTGGGGAGGTGCAGACCTGGAGAGGCGTGCTTGGATGTGGGGGTCTTTGGACCGCAGAAGATGCATTCGTGGAGGGAAAGCCTCCCTAAGTGATTATAAAACTGCATATCCTGTTGAAGATGCTGCCTGCTGGGGCCGCCCCAGAGATTCTGATTGTGTCACTGAGTGAGGGATTAGCAGCAGCAATGATTCCTGTGTGGGTAGACGTGGGGACTCAGTGGACCACTTTGAGAAACAATGAAATACATGGGAGCCACACAAAGCCTTTATGGTACAGACTTGGAAGTGCCATTGAAGATAAATAGAGGGTGGGCTGGAAGCCAAGGGGAAGGCCCTGGATGACGGCTACTTACGTGCGGTCAGCTGGGCAAGGTGGAGTGGGGGCATCAGGGCACATGGAGGAGACGCGCCAGCATTCCTGGAGGGTTTCTTGGCATCGGCCTGCCCTCCAGCTCTGAGGCTAGAGCTAAGCTGGAAGCTAGTACTGAGCAAGGATCCACCAGTCCAGGGTTCCCTTTCATCCTTTCCCATTTCTAGATCCTTCCCTGCATAGCTCAGACTCTAGTTCCAACTCATCTTAAAGAGACAATCCATGCATCTTAGTTGCGTGACTCTAATTTCTTTAGATTCTCACAACCTATGAGTACCAGTAGGGGCACATTAATAACAAAATGGACATTTCACTGGTTCTTGCCTTCCTGCGCCAATACTAGACCTCAGTTCTCTGCAGAACCCCCAGCACCCCCATCCCCTACCACGTTTCTGGAGGTCCCGGAGGTGCTTCACATGTGCAAACAGTCTTGCTGAACTTCTTGCCTAGATTTTACTGTAGCCGTGCTGGCTTCCAAACAGAAGTAGTGGGGATACCCTGCTCTTCTGCTCTGTGTCCTTGTCACTTAGAAACCAAAAGGAGCCATGCACACGCCCCGAAGTCTCACAGCCCCATGTGACAGTAGCTTCTTTAGCTGCTTCCTGGAGCTTATCTCCTTTCAAGGCTCAGCACCCATATCTGAGACAGGTACTGTTGTGTCTGCTTAAACCCAATTTCCCCATCAAACCTCTACTCAAACTTCTTCCTTCTTCAACCTCAAACTCCCCTGTCACTTGCAAATCATCTTTTCAGTGGACTCATCAACAGAAACATGGAAGTTTCAGCTTCTACCCAAACAGGGACACTCACCACTGGCAAATCTCAACCCTTTTGATGGTTGACAGAGTGAAGAGCAGACCATTGTAGATTTATAACTTCTAACTTAGACAGAAATGCCCCATAAACAAGAGTCTGTCTTTGCCACTAAACCTGCTTCAAGAAAGGTCTTGGTCTTCATCCCCACTACATTCCAGAGGGGATGAAGGCACAGAACTTTTAGGCACCAGAAAGGTCAGGCCCTTAAAGGACCTTCCTATGTCAGACAGGTTCTTTGTAGACTGCCTGGGAAATGTACCATCAGTTATAATGTTGATTCTGCAGGGAAATGCGCCCCAAGTTCTAGGCTGTAGACCGTTTACAAATAAACTCTTAGAAGCCTGCACATTCATAAATTGAGGACTTCATGGGTATTTAAAAAATTAGGTTCAGAGAACCATTGGAGCCATTCAAAATAATAATGGAAGCAACTAGTGTGATATACCACTATTTACAAAGCACTTTCAACTGCACATTTGAAAAATTCTGTGGGAACTGGTGGTATTATCCCCAGTGAACAGATGGGAATACTGAGTCTAGAAAGATGTGCTTCACCCAAAGTTGCACAATCAGTAGCTGCTCAAGTTAGGTCCGTGCCTTCTGGGTATAAAGTTTTTTCACTTTCTATCATGGTTTAGCTTAAATGGGTGGCCTTTATTTCCTTCTCTCTGATGGTGTTTCTCTAATTTGTTTTTAACAGTATGAAAACCAAGCTCTTATGTTTGGAAAATGGGGCACTTCTGGATTAGTGGGTCGTCATAAATTTTCTGATGTCACAGGAAAAATAAAGCTCAAGAGGGAATTCTTTTTGCCTCCAAAAGGCTGGGAATGGGAAGGAGACTGGACAGTTGACCCTGAAAGAAGGTAAGTTTTTCCATTTTCTGAGAAAAAAGGATGACAGTGGAGCCTTTCCCTAGAAATTGCTAAATGAGTCTTGTCCATCATCATTCTTGGTAATATTTATGTAACACCCACTGAGCCTAAGTCCATAGAAACTTAAGATATGTCATTGGTGCCCCATAATAAAATGAGGAAATATAAAAAGGTACTAATATTTATTAAGAACTTATTATGCGTGAATGTGTCAAGCAGTGAGCTAAGCACCAGTGTGCTAATCACTTTATTGAATCTGGCCTCTAGCCCAACAGGGTAGGTGGTGTCAAAAATTAGGGAGGGTCTGAGATTTTTACTTTACTTGCAAGTTAACAAGCTCACCTGCCCTACTTCATGGATGCTGGCAGGAGACACAGGACTCCCGGGTCAGAGACCAAGGATTTCACTCCCACCAGTATTAACATTTGCTCTGGTCCTCAGGGTGACAAGAAGATGGTCAGATGACACTTAAACATGAAGTGGTTGTGTAATAGGAGAGGAACCTGAGCTTAGGGAACCCGAATCTTTTATAATGGGTAGCAAGCATGCTGGTCCTTTGCTCAAGAGAGAGAGACGCTATCTCTGTCTTCCAAGATTATTCCTCCTATAAATATCCCTGATGCTGCAGAAACACGAGAACTCATGGAGAATTACCTCCCAACAAGTAAGAGCATTATCTCCACTTTACAGGGGAGGAAACTGAGACCTACAGAGATTAAGTAACTTGTCCAAAGACACATAGGTTGTAGGTGGTACCAGTCTAGCCTGGGCACCAAAACCAGCACTCAACTATTATGGAATGTCTGTAAGAAACAGCAGAGGGTACACTTTAAATGGGTGACTTGTATGATATGTGAATTGTGTCTCGGAAGCTTGTTATGAAAAAGAAAGGAACAGTAGAGGGGAGGCAAGCTTGTGTCCCCTGGAGTTTGGGTCTCTGAATGTTGCCGACGGCATCAGAATCCGAGCTCCCTCTACTCCACCTCATGACCGGATACTTGAGGTTGGAGGAAACAAGCTTGTGAAGTTGGATTTCAAGGCCTCAAACTAGAGTTTTTCCTCTCTGTCCACATTAGTTTCCTGTGATCACAGGCATTAGGGAAGGAGGGAAATGAGCACGCTGGGTCTGGTCTGGTCTGTTAAGACCCGATGATTGCACATGATTGCTTTTAACCCATGACAGCTTGCTTTGGATAGAGTTGGGGTTGCTGGTGAGGAGAAGGGAAATGGGATTTGAATTGGAGAGAAGGAAGGAAGGTTAGTGAGGATAGGGAAAGGTGGAGGCATTGTGTTTGGAAAAGTGGAGGGTCAAAGCATGTCAGGGCTCGATGGGACCCCAGAGACGGCAGCCAGGTCTTCTGTTCTCCTTCTCTGGGGCCCAGAAAATGATGAGATGGGCTTAATTTATACAAATAGTTGGGGCCACTTCTATTCTGATTTCTTTCCAGGGCTTGATTCTTAGGGAGGATTTGGCAGGGAAAAGATGTCGGAATGGTAAAAGAAAAAGAAACCTCACTTGAGTGGGTACCTGGCAGAAGACTTCAGTCAAAGTTGGAGCCTCTGTACTTTCCTTATGGGTTGTCAAAATAGTTCCAAATCCAAGAGGAAAATTGGCATGGCAGAGAGTCAGTATGGGTTTCTTAATTACCTAAATGGAGTCTGGAGTCTTAAATGACCTGGTTTGGCCGTCGACCTAGGAACTATCCAGAAAATTTAAACTCCTCCCTTCAGTTTGTGTTACGTAGACCATGCAGGCCATGAGTAAAAATTTCCACACTTGGCCTCATGAGACCTTCTCCACTCCATTTTTTAAAACAGGGGGAATGAGGGTGGACAACTTCCTATTCTTTTGAACTGTTAGCCAGGCGTTTTGCTGCAAAAAAGCTGAACGGCCCTGAACTGAAACAAAAATATGGAGCATGAGGTCTATGTAAGGAGCTGCCCACAAGACTGTTTTCCCAGTCCCCACCCTGATTACTGAGAAGGAGCAGCCCTGCTGACTTGAGGAGTCCTCTGTGGTTTAGGTCTCATTGTTCCCCCAGGCCCCTTCTTCACAAGAGTGGCAGAAGTTAGCAGCAGGAAGCGTTTGGTGGCGAACCCAAGGGCTAGCGTCAGGAGGGAACCAGTGTAGATGTTTCCCGACCACGGGGCAGAGCTGGGGTGGTTGGCTACCATTCATTGCTCCTTTGGTAACACGAGCTGGCCCGCAGCTTGCTGACTGAGGCCGACGCGGGTCACACGGAGTTCACGGATGAAGTGTACCAGAACGAGAGTCGCTACCCCGGGGGCGAGTGGAAGCCAGCCGAGGACACCTACACCGATGCGGTGAGCGGACTGCTCCCCACGGAGAGCCTCAAACCCTAACTCTTTGGAACCGTGATCTGCGAATCCTCCAACCGCAAGGCGCGGCCTCCCCTTCTCTTCTGCTCTGTCTCGTGTCCTGAATAGCCTTACCTTAGGCTGAAGCTACACAAGTGCACCTCTAATTATCTTCTCCCGAAAAGACATTGGGTCTGTTTAACTAGATGTTGGTACATGGTAAAGTTTGAGTCGTGCAATTTTTTAATTGTAAATATTTATTTTTAGTTTTTTAAAATCACAACAAATGGAATGCGTATGTCTTTAAAATGTTCAAACAGCATAGAAGGAAATGAAAAGTAATTCTTCTCCCAGATTTACATTCCACCCCCCAGTGATAACCGCTGAAATCTTGTTTCTGTTCACACTCAACTACAAAACTTCTTTCCCCCCCACACACCTAAATAGTATCAACAACTTGTATTTTTCATGTAACAATATATCTTGGGCATCCTTTGATATCAACACATATAGATCTATGAGCTTTCTTTTTTTTTTTTTTTAAGATTTTATTTATTTATTTGACAGAGAGAGACACAGCGAGAGAGGGAACACAAGCAGGGGGAGTGGGAGAGGGAGAAGCAGGCTTCCCACTGAGCAGGGAGCCTGATGCAGGACTCAATCCCAGGACCCTAGGATCATGACCTGAGCTGAAGGCAGACGCTTAACGACTGAGCCACCCAGGCACCCCGAACTATGAGCTTTCTTAAAAAATGCCTGCAGAGTGTCTTATTATGTGCACCCTCTGTAATGTACTTAAGTATCCTCTCCTTGTGGACATTTTGATTTTTTCCCAGTCTTTGGTTTTCTCAAGCAATGCAGCAGTAAACATCCTTATATATACATTTTTATTCACTTGTAAAAGTTTATGTCCAGGAGAGATCCTTGGATAGGTTTGGTCAGATTTCAGTGCATATGCAATTTTGATAAATATTGCCAAACTGCTTTCAGATAGGCTGTATAAGTTTTTATTTCCAGCAACAGTGTATTAGAGGGCTGTTTTCCTAAACACTCACTACCCCCACCACACCAGCTTTGTCAGTGCCCAGATGTCCTTTCCATTTTCTCACTTTTAATTTAAAGTGAAGCTGTGGGGCACCTGGGTTGTTCAGTCAGTTAAGCGTCCAACTCTTGATTTTAGCTCAGGTCATGATCTCAGGGTCATGAGATGGAGCCCCGTGTTGGGCTCAGTGCTGGGCATGGAGCCTGCTTAAGATTCTGACTCTACCTCTCCCTCTGCCCCTTCCCCACTGCCTAAAAATTAAATAAATAATTTTTTTAAATAAATTAAAAAAAATAAAGTGAGGCTGAGCATTTTTCCATATGTTTATGGATCACCTTTATTTCTATTCTTATGAATGTTTTTTCGTAACTGTCCATTTTAATGTAGTCAATACTTAAGTCGATATTTAACCTAAACCTTGCTCAATCTTACATGATTAGCACCTAGAACTTCCAGTGACATTACCTTGTACTTGAAAACACGTGTTTTTCATGCTTTATCCATCTCTGATGGTTTCTTTCCAGTATAACTCCTGAAAAGAGAGTCGTGCCATTTCATAATATTGTTGAACCATATGAAATTGCTGATATTTGACCATTTTTGATCTACAACAACAATTTCCCATGGTTCAACCCAACGTACCCCCTAATAGTGGAAACAGAAGGTATTCTAAAAAACTAATCTTGTGTAGCAACTGTGCATAGAGATTAGAGATTCACAGATTAGCATGTAAATACCATTGTTAAGTGTGTGGTAGCCTCTTGCCTTTGCATCTTATCTGACACTATGGCTTACTTTTCTTCATTTTTTATTTTGTTTTGTCTTTACTGTCTAAAGAACGGTGATAAAGCAGCATCACCCAGCGAGCTGACATGCCCTCCAGGTTGGGAATGGGAAGATGACGCATGGGTATATGATATAAATCGTGCAGTGGATGAGAAAGGTAACATTTTTTTTTTTAAAGATTTTATTTATTTATTTGAGAGAGAGAGAATGAGACAGAGAGAGCACATGAGAGGGGGGAGGGTCAGAGGGAGAAGCAGACTCCCTGCCGAGCAGGGAGCCCGATGCGGGACTCGATCCCAGGACCCTGGGATCATGACCTGAGCCGAAGGCAGTCGCTTAACCAACTGAGCCACCCAGGCGCCCGAGAAAGGTAACATTTTAGATCTATTACCTTGTGGGGTCTCTGCAGCAAGGCCCTGGTTAACCAGAGTAAAGTTTCCTTGGGGGGAGGAGTCCTACTTCTGTTGGTCTGTGACTGTCAGGTCTTGGATATTACCTGTGACTATTCAGATGCAAAATCTGAAGGACAAGGAAGTGCTTGGACAGGTGGGGGTGGGGGCGGCAAGAGTGAAAAATACAAGATCACAGTCGCCAGGTGTCTGCACGTTGAGATGCTGAGGATCCACGATGAGAATTTAGGAGGGAACTGGAATTTGGATGTTCTCTATTCTAATCATACCCCATAGACTCCCTGGGAACATCACACTCAGGACCCTGGGGCTCAGGAAGAAGGACTGTAAAATGCCTTAAAAGTCATCCTATTCAGCAATAATGCAGATTGTTTTGGGGGTTTTTTGAAGTATAGTTGATACGCAATAATGTAGATTATTGACATAGCTTCCGTTAATGGTGTTTATCCTTTTCTGTGAACAGTGATCTGAAGGTAAATGAACTATCTAACATTTGGAAATATCAAAAGAGAAACTCTGATTTCTTTTCCTTATAAAAGAAAGAACAAGCATGGATAAAGAAGGGTTCAAATAGATTATAAATTCTTTGCTGATCTTGATGCACCCACCAAGCCTTATAATAATAGTTAGCATTGACTGAGCACAAACTATGTGCTAAGCATAGTCCTAGTGATTTGCAGGCATTATCTTGATGAATTCTTTTTAAAAAAGTATACTTTACCTTTATGCTGGGGAAATTGGGACATAGACAAGTTTACTAACCTGCAAGAAACTTTTTTAGTAAATAGCCAGTGTGTGGTGATGCTGGGCTTTAAACCCTTCAGCCCTGTCCCCAGCTGCCTCTTGCACTGTGCTTTATTCTTAGATGCACTTAATTACCATGAGTGAGGAGGGATGAAAGGAGAGGAGAACCCCGTGGCCGCAAAGGAAGCTTTTGAAGAGGGATCCAGGGGAACAGAGCTGTGTTTGGGTTTGGCTGAATTGCAGCCAAGTGAAAGGAGCAGTGGAATTCACTGGCACAGGAGAGAATGCTGGGGGAGCAGAGACAGTGACTGGATGTTTCCTGCAAGTTTATCTGGCAATCTGGCAAATGCATCTCTTTGGGATAACTGTTTGCAAACTCTGTTCCAGGCTGGGAGTATGGAATTACCATTCCTCCTGATAATAAACCCAAATCCTGGGTTGCAGCAGAGAAAATGTATCATACTCATAGACGGCGAAGGCTGGTCCGAAAACGCAAGAAGGATTTAACACAAAGCACTTCAAGTACTGCAAGGGTAAGAGTTAGCTTGGGAGGGAGCTAGGCCAGGGGCCACACAGAATTCCCGTTCCTTGGCTATTTCTACAGAAACCATTCGCCGATCAAGGGCGTTAGGCCCTCCCTGCTCAACGGTTCTCAAAACGCACTCCCCGCCCCAACCAGCAACAACACGTTACCTAGGAATGTGTTAGAAATGCCTCACCCCAAGCCCACTGATTTAAGAATTCCAGGGTGGGGCCCAGCAATCTCTCACCAGGTCTTCCAGGTGATCTGAAGGAGGCTAAATGATAAGAACCACTACAGAGTAGTAATAGAAATTATTTTGGTATCATAATGAAGGAGTGGCAATAGTTCAGTACTTGGAATGAAATACATAAGGACTCAAATCTTGGCCTCATTTCCTTTCTCATCTGCAAAATGGGTACAGTACCATGCTTTTAATTAGGGCATACATGGAAGAATAAGTTAAGTGCAATAATAATACTCATAATAATAAGTGGAATATGTTGTGTGTCTTCTATAATGCCAAGTACTAAATGTGCATTGTCTATAATCCACAAGATCTGCATTTTATCCTCATTTTATAGATAAATGACTCTGGGCCATATGTCTAGAAAGTGATTGAGCCAGTGTCTGAACCCAGACGAGGCTATTCCACAAAGGGCCTGACTCATAGCAGGTGCAATGAAGTTACTTTTTATTACAAGTAAGCTTCTTGGGCACGAAGATGGAACCATAGTCATCTTTGTATCCTTCTTGCCAGTTCAGAAACTTGTTCTTGATAAATAGTGGAGGAGAATGAATGAGCTGATGAATGAATATTTCTTATTCAACTCCCCCTATGCTGATGGAGTGAGAAGCTCCTAGAGGCACTTGACTCTCTCCTTCCACATGAGAGCACCAAGGTGATACTGAGCCACTCAGGTCAGAAGACTGGAAACTTGACCCAGTTCTACCAAAAAGTATCATTGAGACTTTGATCATATTCCCTAACCTCCTCACTCCTGGCTACCTGAAATATTTCAATGCTACTGTTAACACTACTAGAGGGTCAATTACAAGATTGTGCTTGACCTGGAATTATGTTTATTCAAAGTTGAAAAAAAAATCCTACAATGATAATAACCCACATAGAGCTCTTGTTTCTGAGATCATAGATATTATTTGGTATTATTTTGCATTTATCAAATCTAGTCATACTTTTAAGATATTTACATACAATTTCCATCAGTAAATGTCAGCTACATGAAGGCCAGGACCTGGTCTTATCTTGTTCTTCATTGCTTCCTCAGCTCTTAACACAATCCCTATCACACAGTAGACACTCGTATTTGTTAAATTGCATAAAACATTGAAAACTGAAGACATTTATATATAAACAGTTTTTAGGATAAAAAGTCCTATCCTCATAAGTTATTAGTTACTGCAGAAGTAATATACTCTGTTCTATCACTTACTTACTAGTTATGCCAGTTACTAGCTTAAATGAGACATTTAAATCCTGGGGGGAGAGGTGTCATTTTTCCCCATATAAGGTAGAGATAACAATGTTTTCCAAACTGTTTATAACAGTAATGATGTCTTATGTGCTAATGAAGTGAGGAAATAGAAAGCAATTTGAGAAAGAATCCATTTTCCTTACCAAAAAAAAAAAAAAAAAATCCATTTTCCGTAACCCTCCTCAAGTCTGAACAAGGTCCCTCTCCTGAGGGTGTAGGGCACCACCTTGGCAACGTCTCATTCCATGTCAGTTTCCTGATTATCTCTGCATATTTCTACAGTTCATCAGCTCTGCAAGGGCAGACAGCCCACCTCCTTTGTTCTTTGTTGTTTCACTGGCTCGTAACACAGTGCTTGGAACAGAGTAGATTTTCAAGACCTATTTGTTGATTGACCAAATAATCTGCTTTATCAATTAAGGGATATTGTTGTTATGATGATGATGATTATCATTAGCATTAAAGTTTTACTTCTGGTCTAGGCCATGGAAGAATATGAAGACCGGGACGGCTGGGAATATGCTTCTTTAATTGGCTGGAAATTTCACTGGAAACAGCGCAGTTCAGATACCTTTCGCCGCAGACGCTGGAGAAGAAAAATGGCTCCTTCAGAAACACATGGTGCAGGTGCCATCTTTAAGCTTGAAGGCGCCCTCGTAAGTAACAAGTGCTCGAAGCTCAACCAAGATTGGCATGGGGAAAGTAGATGAGTGTTGGAGGCTCCACTGACTCCACAGGGACCCCTCCAGCACCGCAGGACTGCAGATGATTTGGGAGAGAGCTACACAACCTAGGTGCTCAATAACTCTTGTTGCATGACTACATCATGACTATAGGAAAGGCTCTAAGAAGTTCTACCACAGACACACCTGTTTAATGTTTCCCCCAGCATTTTCCAAATATATCTATTCTGAAACCCTTGCTGCGGTTGACGCCTGTTAACATCGCAGGCATGGGTTCTTTGGATCCTACCTTGGAAACTATAACTGTTCAGCAAACCGAGAAAGTTAAATACACAGATGTGAGGGGGAGAAAAACAGAAGGATGGCTCACGGAATTAGAGAAAAATTCATATGGAAGCACAGTAAAGAAGGCAGGGAGGGGAAAAGCGCAAAGGTGGAAGGAATGCGTAAGAGAATGGCAGTGGTCCGTCTAAAACAACATGGTGGTCAGGAACCATTTCCAAACGCAGCCTATTTTTCTATTTCGGCACATTGACCCTGCTATGTTGCTTATTCTCATCCTCCTCCCACCCTTTTAATCCCCTTATTTATCCTTTATGCTTTTCCTCTTTTAAATTTTCAGCATCAGGGTTTGGTAAGCCTGGACTTGAGGCAAAAGACTGGCTTCAACTTCTTGCTCTGTCGCTTTCCAGCTAAGTGACCTTGGGCAAGACACTTGCTGTGCTGGGCTTTATTCGTCTTTAAAAATGGAGCAATTGGATGAGCAGAGTCCCTTTTAAAAGCCACCATTCCATTTCTTTGTCATTCTTGCCTCTTTGTGTTGAGGCATTGGTCATGGACTTTTCTGCCTCTTTAGGGTGCAGACACGACTGAGGACGGAGACGAGAAGAGCGGGGACAAACGCAAGTACGGTGCCATCACCGTGTTTGGGGCAAACACCCCCATCATTTCCTGTAACTTTGACAGTAAGTTTTAAATGGATTTGTGCATTCCACCGCTATGACTTATCTCACGAAAACTCTCTGAATCACCGAATAGGATTAAAATGTCTTTATGCAAATGTGACTTTTATTTCGATGAAGAGGATTTTTTCAGATACACTTTTAAAAATCATACTTGGGGTAGAGGGTCATCAGATCATTGACTTTGACATAGTCTGTCCAATATGTACTCATTCTATCTATTAAGCTCCCCAAAAGATTGTTTTAATAAAAAAAAAAAAGAGGTTCAAAAAGTTAAGTAAAGGTTGGCTCCAATGATAATCTTTAGGAATTTTGGAATGAGGCAGACCTATTCTGTACTAATAATAGCAAATGTTTATGATAGGGCTTAGCATGTGCCAAGCACTGCGCGTATATTAACTCATTTAATCTTCATAACCATCCTAGAAGGTGGTGTTATTGTTGTCCTCATCTTAGAGCACTAAGGACAAGATTTCAAGTAGTCTGACTCCCAGAATAATGTGTGGGGGGTGAGAGCATATATACATTAATATAGGGGTAAGGAGTATAAAGATTCTGAACTATCAAAGGAGGAACTTTCCTAGATCTGGGGCTGAAATAGTATAGGAAGCCCTATTTCTATAACTCTTGGAAACCAAGTCTCATTGTCAAGGTCTGTGATGACAAGCAGTGGCCTAAATCTAGGTTTTACAACAGGAGTGATGTTCTCCTGAGTGATACATTTGCATTGGGCTTACTGTAATACTTTTAAAGTTAGTTTTATTTTATAAGAAACAGAACTACTTTGGGAGCACCTGTCATCACCATTATGTGTGCTCTTAATTGTGGAGAAGTAGATTTGAATGACCCATTTATCCGAAACATGAATTATCTCCAAATATTCCAGAAAATTTGCAGTTTACAGTGTTATGTTTCTTATGAGTAACCTCCATCCTGTTCTTTTTAGGAGTCTACATTTACCATCTGCGCTGCTATATCTATCAAGCCAGGAACCTCATGGCTCTAGACAAGGATAGTTTTTCAGGTAAAGGGACAAAAATCTCCATCTTACATGTTATTACATAGCTGGCTAGCTTGAGTCTACTTTTCATCAAGTGGATGTTTTTAGTAATGTCTCACAACAAAGAGGCTTTCCATATTGAAATGAGTTTGATTTGTGTGAAATAAACTGCACAGTCATTAAATAATCACTGAGTATGTTGAGTACTATTGCTGGGTGCTAGAGATACACAGAAGTTACATGGTCTTTTAATACTAATAATCATTAATTGATTAAGTAATAAAAAGCACCAGGAAGAAAAGCAATTTCTGCTCTTTGCTTATACACACAGCTCTCTCTATATGTATACATATATACACTCTGGGCTCTTGGGCTGATCGGTAAGTTAAGATCCTTTATAAATATTTTTTTTTTAAGATTTTTTATTTATTTATTTGAGAGAGAGAGAATGAAAGACAGAGAGCATGAGAGGGAGGAGGGTCAGAGGGAGAAGCAGACTCCCCGCTGAGCAGGGAGCCCGATGCAGGGCTCGATCCCGGGACTCCAGGATCATGACCTGAGCCGAAGGCAGTCGCTGAACCAACTGAGCCACCCAGGCGCCCCTTTATAAATATTTTTGTAGCTCTCTCAAGTTGACAGAAAGATCACAAGTTCGCCCATCTGCCTACAACACCAGGCTTGAGGCAGTGTGGAGTCCATTTTGACCTCTCTGTGGCCTGTTCCCCAAATTCCCTGCACCATAAAGCCATGAGACCCAGCTCGTTTCATGGCCTTTGGACTGGTTCTAAGGGGAAGGCTGTGGGCAGGGCTGGGGAAAAGGCCAGGGGTCCGCTGCTGAGGATCTGTGCTGTTGCTGGTGGGATCATGAATGGTTCAGGGGCCATCTGGGTGACTTGGGGAGATTTCCACTTCAGGACTCGAAGGCCAGCAGAGCTTTGATGGAAACAGCTCTTAAAGCAGTTGCCTGACACTCTGGAATGCTCACATCACTCATGAGGTGTGTTCCAAGCACTCAGGCAACCAACATTTGTGAATGGTTTCCTTTTCTTACAGATTAGAGCAGATTCAACGTCATCCCCATAATACGCATCTCCAAATGGGGTTTGAAGACGTTTTTGAATATTCACCACCAGGGGGCACTCAATCATTGAAAGTCAAAGTTAGACTCTTAATCCTAATTCTTGACTAAAGTTGCATAAAACTCAAGCAGATTCCTTGCTGTTTGAGATATAAGATAACTGATCGGGGCCATGGCTGTTGTAAATAATGCTGCAGGGAACATGGGAGCACAGATAGCTCTTTGAGATAATTATTTCATTTGCTTTGAGTAAGTACCCAGAAGTGGGATTGCTGGATCATATGATAGTGCTATTTTTAATTTCTTGGGGAACTTCCATACTGTTTTCCACAGTGGCTCCACCTGTCTACATTCCCACCAACGGCGCACAAGCGTTACCTTTTCTTCCCATCCTCGCCAACACTGGTTATCTCCTGTCTTTTTGACACTAGACATCCTAACGGGTGTGAGGTGATATCTCATTCTGGCTTTGATTTGCATTCCCCAGAGGATTAGTGATGTTGGACACCTTTTCGTGTACCTTTTGGCCATTTGTATGTCTTCTTCAGAGAAACATCTCTTCAGGTCCTTTGCCCATTTTTTAATTGGGTTATTTGGGCTTTTTGCTATTTTTGTATGAGTCCCCTTGCATATTTTGGATATTAACTGCTTGTCAGATATGTGGTTTGCAACTATTTTCTCCCATTCCATGGGTTTCCATTTTGTTGATTGTTTCCTTTGCTGTGCAGAAGCTTTTTAGTTTGATGTAGCTTCGCTTGTTTATTTTTGCTTCTGTTGCCTGTGTTTTTGGTGTCAAATCCTAAAAAATCATTGCCAAGACCAATGTCAAGAAGCTTACCCCTTATCTATTCTTCTAGGAGTCTTACAGTCTTGGGTCTTGTGTTCAAGTATTTGGTCTATTTTGAGTTGATTTCTGTGTATGATGTAAAACAGGGCTCCAGCTTCATTCTTCTGCATGTGGCTGTCCAGTTTTCCCAGCACCATTTATCAAAGAGACTATCCTTTCTTCATTGTGCCTTCTTGGCACCTGTGTTGAAAATTAATCGATCGCCTATACATGCATTTATTTCTGGGTTCTCTATTCTGTTCTGTTGGTCCATGTGTCTGTTTTTATGCTAATACCATATCGTTTTGATTACTATAGTTTTGTAATATAGTTTGAAACCAGCAAGTGTGATGCCTCCAGCTTTGCTCTTTCTCAAGAAGGCTTTGGCATTCTCTCTCCCAGAGGGTGGTGAGGGTCTGTGGTCAGTGCAACTCGAAGAAGAGCATGCGATTGAAATGAGGGGGCCTGGGGAGCTAGACATTAGCCATGGCCTCACAGTTACTCTCTTTTTCTGTTTTAGATCCATATGCTCATGTCTCTTTCCTCCATCGAAGCAAAACCACTGAGATCATCCACTCAACTCTGAATCCCACATGGGACCAGACCATTATATTTGATGAAATTGAAATCTATGGGGAGCCCCAGACGGTTCTACAGAACCCGCCCCAAGTTATCATCGAACTTTTTGACAATGACCAAGTGGTAGGTAATTTAGAATTTCTAAGACGGCTTGGGGGAATGACGGAGGTGTAGAGGGATATTTGTTGGGGAATTTAAGGACTGCTTGTTTCTCTAGGGCAAAGATGAATTTTTAGGACGAAGCACATGCTCTCCTCTGGTAAAACTAAACCCAGAAACAGATGTCACACCCAAACTTCTCTGGCATCCCGTAATGAACGGAGACAAATCCTGTGGGGATGTCCTTGTAACTGCAGAACTGATTCTGAGGCACAAGGTACTTACTGAGTTCTCACGCATATATTCTTTCCTAGTAGCTGCTTAAAACACTTGCTAATAATCCGCGACACCATTTTCTTGAGCTAAGGAGAGGCAGTTATGTTTCCGTGTTTGTTTTACAGGATGGCTCCAGCCTTCCCATCCTTCCCTCACAAAGGGCACCGAATCTGTACATGGTCCCCCAGGGGATCAGGCCTGTGGTTCAGCTCACTGCTATTGAGGTAGGCAGCTCCCTAAGTTTTAGTGATCAAGTCAAATGACATAGCTACACAACTGGACTCTCTCGTAGGAGATGGAATCTTGCTGCATATTCTCTTGCTGTCTCCAACTTCCTATAGAATTTGTCCAAAAATTTGAAATAGGCATGGAAACAGAAAGCTTGTCGAAATAAGAACAGGTCAACTCCAGCGTTACTGAGGGAATCTAGAGTTCTCACTTACGAGGAGCCAGGAGATTTCTGAGTTTCCCATGTCAACCGGAGAGCTGGGAGAGGGAAGGCAGACTGCGAGCAGCGCGTGTGTGTGTGTGCGTGTGTGCATGCAGAGAGCAGGGGACCCAAAAGGGGGGCTGAGGTGGAGAGAGGGATGGGAGCAATGGGAAACGGTGACATGCCAGACCATCAGAGCAGACACAGGCTGCGGGAGCTCACGGGTAGCTTCATGGACAGCGTCTGGTCCACTCTCAAGGTCTCCCCCTTGTCCAGTCAAGCAGCTGTTACCTTGAGATTGCCCTTCTCAGGCTGTCTTGCTCAGAATTCCCAAAGACCAAAGCTTTAAACAACACTGTGTTAAGGAGTTTACACTTGATCCTCAGAATGACCCTGTGATTTGTTTGCAAACGAGACGGTCGTGTTTGTGGACGAGACATAGAGAGGTTCCAAACTTGCCAGGGTTCGCGGCCAGGATTTGATTCCTGCACCCTTCACTGCTCTGCTTTTTAGCAGCTCAGGCAGAAAAAAGGGGGCAAAACTGCTTTCTCTGCATGACCTACAGGCTTTCTAGGATAATAGTCTCAGAGATTTTAGGCAAATCTACACAAGTCAATCTTAACGAATTTACTAGTTATTAAGGAAGAATTTTTCCTTTTGAATATTATTTGTAATATACTGAGTTTTCCTCCTCTCTCCTTATATTGTTTTCTTTAGATTCTAGCTTGGGGCTTAAGAAACATGAAAAACTACCAGATGGCCTCCATCGCCTCCCCCAGCCTTGTCGTGGAGTGTGGAGGGGAAAGGGTAGAGTCAGTGGTGATCAAAAACCTTAAGAAGACGCCCAATTTCCCGAGTTCTGTTCTCTTCATGAAAGTGGTACATATCAAGACTGTAATAACACGTGTGTTGAGTAGCTGAATTGTACTCAAAATATGAATATATAAAGATTGCCTCCCCCACACCCCACACATACAGAGTTTATATATTTCCAAACTCTGACAGCAACTAGAAAAACCCTGCCTTGAGTTCAGCTTGCCAGTGACGTTTCTCCCTTAGATTCTCACACTGTAGTAATGGTTTCTTGAAGCTTTACACATCCCCAGTGATACAGAAATATTTGTGAAGAATACTTACTTTTTTCTCAAATGAACTTTCCATCTATTCAGCTCTCGGGTACAGGCTTTTGGTCTCTGCCCTGGAGGGCGGAACACTGATCCTCAGTCCTGCCCCTGCAGGTGTACGTGGACCAGAAGCCTCCAGATAGGGACTGGCTGGCTGGGGAAGGGGCAGCGGCAGGGCCCATTTGAGGTGGTGGGGCCGGGACAGGCCCCACCTCCAGTGGAGGGCACCCACTTGGTGCCATGGAAGTCACCCCCCGGTTGTTAGGAAGGGACAGCGTCACATCCGGCTCACGGTCGTCTGTCGTAGATCCCATAGGACTTTGCAGCAAGAAGAGGTCACCCTGTCCTTCCGCTTTTTTTTTTTTTTAAAGATTTTATTTATTTATTTGAGACAGAGAGAATGAGAGACAGAGAGCATGAGAGGGAGGAGGGTCAGAGGGAGAAGCAGACTCCCTGCCGAGCAGGGAGCCCGATGCAGGACTCGATCCCGGGACTCCAGGATCATGACCTGAGCCGAAGGCAGTCGCTTAACCGACTGAGCCACCCAGGCGCCCTGTCCTTCCGCTTTTTAAAGCAGTTTCATCCTTAGTGTTTTTAAAAAGAAAAGTCTTCCTTTCTCACTGTACTGAATAAATAAAAGAGAAAATCAAGGCATTTCCTTGGCGTGATGAAGCAGAGGGCCCAGCACCTTCGCTTTCCTTTTCCCTCCCGAGTCATTTGGTGTTGCTCACACCCGCTTCTCAAATGCTAGGGTCGTGTGGTTTAAAGTCTGCTCTTACAGATGTAGAAACTGAGGCCTAGAGAGGGGGACACCTTATCCAAGTCCCACAGTGAGTGTCAGGCCACACGCTCAGGGCTGCAGTGGTTATGTGGGAGGCGACGCCGGGACAGCTCCGAGCCATTCCCGCGCCCTGCGTGTCGTGTTTGCTCTCGCCTGGCAGAGCAGGCGGCTTCACTCCTCATATGCCCACTTCGGAGGAAACCCAGAGGTTGAGTCATTTATACCAGGGGATCAGCTGGCAAGTAGGAGGCCAGAATTTGGACTTCCGTTCCCCTCACTCCAAAGCCCGTGCTCTTCCCCCTACAATGCTGCAGATGGGGTGCCACCTGGACGCTCCAGGCCAGAATCCCGAAGTGATCGCCCCGGGCCACTCCACCCATCCGTGCCCCCTGCCCAGCCCCTCCCCAGCCCCAAGTTCTAGTCTGAATCTAGTCCCAGCGGGAGTGAGGAGAGCCACTCCGCCAACCCCAACTTCTCCTCCTGTGCGAGGCCAGAGATGAAACATTCCCTGAACCCCATACCGGGTGCACCCTGGGACCAGCCCATGATTCCCGACTCAGACAGTGTCACCGAGGCCACCAAGTTCCACGTGGAGGAACAGGAGGAATCAGGGGAAAAGGAGCATTCTGTCTGGACACTGAACTTCCAGGGCTAAGAGATTCCCAAGCCACACAGTTCCCTTGGAGATTCAGTTTTATCTCGGTTACTTGTAAATTCTAACTCGTCCTCACTGCAGGCTGACTCTGCACCCTTTTACAGAGCACAGCCTGTAAGGCACTAGGCTAAGCAGGTCACACACAGCAGTTAAACAACCCTCCTACTATGGAGGACGTAACTGGGGCCTTGAAGAGTTGAGGTCCTGCAGCTCCCAGGGGCAGAGCCAGGGTTTGACCCCAGGCAGGCTCGAGGCTCATGCCCTTAGGCACGACACTGCTTGCCTCGCATGCATTCCTGAACTACCTACTGTGAGTCCCCGGGGCTACACCAAATGGGCAAACAGAGTCTGGGTTGGTCCCTTTGGTCTCCTACGGAGGAGTGATGCCTGCTTCTGTGACCCCCAGTTCTTGCCCAAGGAGGACCTGTACATGCCCCCGCTGGTGATCAAGGTCATCGACCACAGGCAGTTCGGGCGGAAGCCCGTCGTTGGGCAGTGCACCATCGATCGTCTGGACCGCTTTCGCTGTGACCCTTATGCGGGGAAGGCGGATCTTGTGCCACAGCTAAAAGGTAAGATGCATGTCTATATACACCATTTGGGGCTTCTCATGTGTGATCTGATTTAATCTTTACCAACCTGCTCAAGATAAAAATAAGCATGCAGATGAGGAAACAGTTTGATTTACAGTGGGCTATGTAACTTTCCCAAGGTAATATAGCTAGTACGTGGCAGAGGTAGGTTTGAATTCCCACCTTGTTTTGGGGGATCCAGTGCTCAAACTACTACCTTCTGAAGTAACCTGTCCTAGCTGAACACTCGATGTCTCTGCAGGAAATGTTAAGTGCTTCCTCAAATTGTCATGTAGTCAAGCAGAGAAGACAAACAAGGCAATGACCGGTTGCTTTCCAGTGTGATAAATGTTTTGATGCAGAAATCCAGGGGTCCCCTCGTGAGCACAGAAGCAGGGAGAGGATTTTTCTTTTGTATTGCTTTCCATCTATTATCCTCATGAACATGTCCTGTTATTGTGATATAATTGGGAAAATATTATTTCATTGTTATCCGTGGAGGAAAAACTGGCACCTGCTGAGTTTAAATGACTTGCCTTGGGTCACATGATTAAAAAGTGGATGATAGAGCAGGGATAATACTTAGCTTAGGGGTCCAAAGAAATAACAGCTAATGGATAGCATTTTTGTTACTGCCCGTTAAATAATGACTCGTTTTTAGCTTACTCTGTGCAGGGTCCGTGTTAGGGGCGGGGACTGGGACACGACAGGGAACAAGGTCCTAGGGCCCTTCCTGGCTTCATGAGATTAGGCCCCATGGAGAATTGGCACACACCCATTCAGCAGATCGTTGGTGCCTCAAGACTGAAACAGATGTCTTCTGTTTAAGCAGCTGCACTGCTAACCACTTCTATTTAATCTTCTAGAAGTTTTGGTATTGATTTTACAGAGCATCTGAAACTCATCTGTTATGTGGGTCTGAGCATCCTGTATCCTTGATTCAGAGAAGAGGAAAAAATAAAATCCACAGTCACACGTGGGCAAAAAAAAAACCTACATGAGTTTACCCAGAAATTTCCCATGCAGAGCATTTTGTGTTTAATTGATAATACCTAAAATAGTGACATTTTTTATAACAACAAGGATTATTGTAACCACAGCATTGTTGTACTGGGGGCTACTAAATGGAGAGAAACAATTGTCCTAACATTTTTCCTAGTGCTTTCATGAGACAAAGTTCTTTGATACAAATCTGTGAAATCACAAATTCTGCAACCTTTCTCTGGCCTCCGAGTGTGGACCTGTTGGTGTCTATTGGTCAGGGGGCTGGGTAGGTTGGGCCTCAGGCAGAGGTCTCCTGGTTAGTGACTGTATGTAATTAATGTGAAGTGTGGTCAAGGTTTCAGAGAAGTCTTCAAAGAGGAAACTAATCCCTAAGGAGTATGGGGTGGGGAGAGCATAGTATTCCTAAGACCAGAATCTATTATTTTAGATCAATCTTGTTCTTTCTTAAAACCAATAATAGGGTATGAGTTGAGGAATGTATTTGGCTGGCTTAATGTTGGAAGCATATAGAATAACTTATTCCTCCTGTTCTTGAGGCTTTGTTGCCATGAGGCTGGTAAAGCAGAGAACTGGTAAGAAAGAACTCGAATACAGTTGTGTTCCTGCTTGCCTGCCTGACTGGCTGTCATGTTCTGTGTTATGTGTGTGTCAGGAGTTTTGGGGGAGACTATCTTGGAAATGCAGAGACTGCTGATAAATATGGGGGTTCCACATGGGTGTAAAAAGACCTAGCATAGCAACTGGGGTATCATAGATGTTCAGTAAATGTCAGTCTCCCCAGCCTCCCCAGTATCCCCCTGATCATTTCCAACATTCACTGAGCATTTACTCTGCTCTGGGCTCCGGTGTGTTAAAACACAAGGTTTGGGGTCACACAGCCCTAGGTCACCTACTTCCACTTCCTAAGTGTTTAACCTGAAGCAAGTAACTTGCATTCTCTTAGCTTCAATTTGTTTTTTAGTCTTTATAATGGGGATAATGGTGCATATTCTGCAGGATTATTGAGGGATTAAATGAGATAAAGTATGTGAAAGGCTTAGCTCACTGCCTGGCACATGGTATCTACCTAAAAAATGTGTCTTCCCTCCCGTTTTATGTCCTGCATGGGTGGGTTAAACAAAAAGTTCTTTTGGCTTGGCAGTTCCTTCTGTCTGGGTGCTGGCCTCCTGTTGAATGTCTGACTGCCCAGTGCCATCTTCCAGAAAGGGTAGACATACCCCTCACCCACACCCCTACCCCAGGTTGAGGCTTCGGTGGAAACAAACTTGGTGAGCCCAGGGGCTACCCTTGAGCCCTTGCTCTAATCCCCAAACCCAGAGCCACAAATACAGTTGATCCTTGAACAAGGCGGGGTTTAGGGGCGCTGACCCTCACGCAGTCAGAAATCCATGTACAGCTTTGAGTCCCCTAAAGCTTAACTACCACTAGCTTCCTGTTGACCGGAAGCCTTAAATACCAATAACGTAAACGGTCCATCAACACACATTTTGTATGTTGTATGTGTTATATACTCTATTCTTACATAAAGTAAACTGGAGAGAAGAAAACATTAAGAAAATCACAAGGAAGAGAAAATGCATTTACAGTACTATACTGTATTGAAAAAAATCCACATATAAGTGGACCCACACAGTGTTCAAACCCATGTTGTTCAGGGGTCAGCCTTCTTCTGGGAATGGCCTAAAACCGGGGTGATGCCTCTTCCCTGTGCACACACTATGGGAACCAGGCTGAATGAGCCACTGTAACTTCAGACCTGAAATGGGCAACTGTTCGCCCTGCTTTGCTTTTCTGTGTCTGGGAACAGATTCCAAGAAACTGAGGCTCCTTTAGATATAGGTTCCCCTCCCCCCACATCCTCTAAAGACATGTATTCACACAATCGACACCATTCTCTTTTGATCCCTTCCTATGTACAGGCACTGGGCTAATTGTCCAAGACAAGAGAAAAGTGGGCCATATCGTTCCTTAAAGGTGTCTAAACCTACATTACGTTTTGGGAAAAGTGATGAGTTACTGGGTCACCTTCTCCATTCGGGTGTGGTCCTCTCTACTCAGGAAGTCCCACCCATGAGGATGCCACTGTGCCTGCTGAACTTGGACTTGGACTAGAATGTTCACTCCTGAATTTCTTTAAGCATCTTAGGCGAGAAATTGTTTGTCTTGCAGCTTCCCTTCTGTCGACCCCGCCCTGCCGGGATGTCATTATCGAAATAGAGGACACCAGACCGTTACTGGCTTCGAAGGTAGGTTTCAGAACTGATCACTGGATAATGTCAGTTGTGTTTTCCAGGTGGCCTAGGCATTGGGCAAATTCAGGCAGACAACCATTCAATGCAATTGAAATAATAATAACCAATCCAGTTGATTGAGGTAGAATAAGGAATCCAAATCTTAAACTCATCAGTAGGTAAGATGACGTTATGCAGACTAGTGTCCTCTACCCTGGGTCACCCAGGATACTTAAGATAGGGCCAGGACCTACCCTCCAAGAGGAAGAGGGCCTAGTAGACATCAGTATATTTAAAAATCTCTCCATGTGATTCTAACGTGCAGGCAGGTCTCAGAACTATTGGTGTGGACAGTCTGAATGATACCATGTGCTAGAAAGAGAAATTTCAGGAGACAGTTTATAGCATAGAACATTCAGAAGAGGGATGCATGTAGCACAGAGTTTTTTTCCCTACATGAAGGAGAAGTGTCACGGATTTTTACTGACCCAATTTGTCCAGATATGGGGTATCTTAGATTTTTATACTCACTGTAGTTTTGAAGTGAAGAAATTGGTGGAAATGCTCACTCAGGACCCTATTTTAGAGCGATTCCAACCAATTCTACAAGAAGGAAAGGGAAAGAAAATGTAAAAAGGTCTCAGTCCAGAAAAAAGAAAACATCAAATATCTCCCTGTTTGTGTTGGCATGTAGGATGGACTTTCACAGCATGTTTTAATGTGCAAACTGGCCAAAAAATGCACATGATTGCACTTTAATATGTTATGTCCATGAAGAGTACCTTTTAAAAAATTCACTTCCTTCCCACTTCATTAAGCTCACTAACAACTGGACCACATTAAATGTGATCTCCCCCGCCAGCACCGTGCAGCAGTGGATCTGGTTCTGTTCCCCAGGAATCGTCCACAGTCACAAATGACAATACCAAATTTGTAAAACGACCACGTTCACTTTGTAAACGACCTCACATATTCCCAACAAAACAGTAGTTGCCCAGGGAGAAATTAAGGATTGTATACATAAGACCTTTTATGTACATTTTCACAACCACTCTGGAAAAAAGCGGTTTTAGATCCTGTTCTATAATCTGTCTCCGGTTTTCCTACTTCCCATTGTCAAACAATTCTTATTCATGCCTGCTGTGTACTTAATAGCCCTACGTGGGGGGATCAAGAAGAATAAGGCCAATCTATGCCGATATTCTCACTCATTTCTTTTTTTTTTTAAAGATTTATTTATTTATTTGACAGAGATACAGTGAGAGAGGGAACACAAGCAGGGGAAGCGGGAGAGGGAGAAGCAGGCTTCCTGCGGAGCAGGGAGCAAGATGCGGGGCTCGATCCCAGGACCCCGGGATCATGACCTGAGCCGAAGGCAGACGTTTAACGACTGAGCCACCCAGGCGCCCCAATTCTCACTCATTTCTTAATGATAGTTAACAGATGGCTGGGTTACTGTAGCAACACATTGTGCAAGTTTCTTTTACATCCTGGAAACTGAGTTGCAGTCTACCAGGATTGGGGGTGGGAGTATTAGGTAGTATTAGGTAGTATTAGGTAGGTAGTATTAGGAACCACCATTGTTCAGGCAGGTGTCCCCTTTATCTGCGGTTTCGCTTTCCGTGGCTTCAGTGAGCCGCGGTCAGTGGCAGGTCCAGGAGTCCAGAAGCCGATGACCCTCCTTCCGACAAATGGTCAGAAGGTCAGTAGTAGCCTGGTGCTACGTCACAGCGCCCACGTCACCCACCTCACGTCACCTCACCGCGTAGGCATTTTATCATCTCACATCATGACAAGAAGGGTGAGTTCAGCACAAGAAGACATTTTGAGGGAGACCCCACATCCACATAACTCACTACGGTA
The DNA here is from genome assembly GCF_011800145.1 of Mirounga leonina. Lineage (NCBI taxonomy): Eukaryota > Metazoa > Chordata > Mammalia > Carnivora > Phocidae > Mirounga > Mirounga leonina. Next base: position 20,827,683 of record NW_023270265.1, on the reverse strand, counting down.
TATTGTCATACGCGTTCTGTTTTATTAGTAGTTATTATGGATCTCTTACTGTGCCTAATTTATAAATTAAACTTGACCATGGGAATGTGTGTCCAGGACAAAACATAGTATATCTAGGGTTCGGTACTACCCGGGGTTTCAGGCATCTGCTAAACATCTTGGAACTTGTGCCCTGCAGATAAGGGGGCGGGACGGCAATACTGTAAATGACTTTAATCGGCTTGCTCTGCTAACACCTCGCTGAGGTACTCCGTGTTGGTAAGAAAGGCTGGTTGGAATCGCCCCTAAAAAGCTGATTCCACCTGTTTGTCAGGAAAGACAGTACACACATGGATGCAGAGTCAAATGAACCCAGGTGAGCTTTGGAAGAGCCGATAACAAGCTTGCTGCTGGGCATGCATTGCATGTACATGTGATGTATGTTTACATCTGCTACCACGGGCCCAGTCTGGGCAAATGGAGAGGGTGGGTCAAAATTCACTGTGCTGTTGATGCGAGCTGGAAGCTAGGGCTTTGGGTGACAGTCTCGTGCTCACAGAAACGCACACCGTTACCCTGGGAGAACTGTGGGAGTTCTTAAATTGGGCTCAGCGCTACCGCAAGAGAGGCAAGAAATAAGTACTTGGGGCAAGCTGATAAGTGTTTGCTGGGCAGCATGGACGTTCCTATGTGGCCTTTTCAACAGTTACCTTCCAATTCCAGTGCTTAAGCAGTATGTCAACAGCAGTCAGCAAAATGGCTTCTCCAAGGACAGTGCATGTATGTATGTATGAGAAGGAAATGCATGAAGCTGCTTGGGCATTGTGGGGACCTCGGGCTAAAGACTGGAATTCTCCTTTCAGATTCCTTCTAATACTAGATTTTGGAGTGAAAGGCGATCTTTAAACAAATGTGATTGTTCTAAGTATAAAGGAGACTCTTACCATGGAGATACCATAAAGCAAGTTATTCCCGTTAACTTTTCTGGGTGAACTAATGAGCGGACGGGTGTGAATAAATTCTCCCATGGTTATCCTAATGTTTAAAATCAGGCATTTGTTTTGAGTTGCGCTTTTAAACTCATGACCTATTCTTTTCTTTGAAATAACTTTAAATAGCTGAAAATAGGTGTGAATAAACAGACTTTTAAAATCTTTTTTAAAAATTCAGGAACCATTCGTGGAACGTGAGTGCGCTTTTGGCATAGAATGCCTCTCTCCAAAATCTCAATCTGGCTATGATTTAACCTCTAATCTTGCTTCGGGATGAACCTACTATAAGGAATTGTTACATCTGCGTGTCTCTCTGCCTCTCTTGGCGGTTCTGCGTGCTGGATAAACGTCAGTCAGAGAACAGTGAGGACGCTTACAGAGGAAGCCCGTGGCCACCGCATACAGCAGCTGTAGGGAGTGCCTGTGATGAGCCGTTCACCCCTCACACGAGACAGGAACTTGGGGTTAGGACTTCAGAAAGGGGGTCTAGGTAGCATCCCTCAGACTGCCCCTGAGAGTGAACTTGGGTGATGTGCCCCCGGCAGCACCAAGGGAAGACTCAGGCTCCACCCCCTAGCTCCCCATCCTCCCTTCTCGTGGGTGTGCCCTGAGACCGGGGCGGGGGGCGGGGGTCCTCCATGCAGAAGCTCAAATGGAAGCATTTGACCATGAGAAAGCTGGCTTCTTAAAGCAATTTTGATGGACGCATCTGTATTTGGTGCTATAACAGAGGCATGGGGAAAAAGCAAGGAAAGGTACCTAGCGGATGAAATTGCAGCCATGCTAGACACAAATATCCCATGACAGGAGTTTTTGAAGGAATAAGAATCAGGCCAAGTTGAGGAATACTTTAGGAGCTAAATGAAATGAAAAGTCTGGGGCAGGCGGATGAGCAGCTGTACTTCCAAGCACCCCCCGCCCCCCCCGCCCGGCTTGTGACCACTGTGCCGGCAGCGAGATTCTCTCTCGAAAACATGGGATGTGCGTGGCTACCTCCAACCTTCTCCTTTTAATACTGTTTGTAACTCATTTGCACATTTTCAGAGAAGAAACCGATAAGGTGTGTTTAATTATGAGATCATCTTGAATATTCTAAATAATCCATCAAAAATGTTGATAATATAAAGCATGCATGAAAACTAATTTCTCCCTCTTTCTCTTCAAACCTAATGCTCATGGGCTCTCCATATCCATGTGACCTTCTGTGGTTTGCTCTCTTCCTGTGCGTAATGTGATAAACAGCTGACAGAAAAGGTAACTATTATACGTGCTTTGCTAGATTGCAGATTCATTTTAGATTTTCTACCTATAGCGGACATGTAAAGAAACTTGTTTTAAATCCAAGGTTGGGTTACTGACTATAAAGGGGAAATAATTGTGTACATATATATGGTACACAGATGAGAAGTAGCTTTTCTGGAGTGTGCAATGAGTGGGTCTGATGACACTCTATTCTTGTCAAAAATCTGAGTGGAATTTATAGCAGCCTTTTATAAACTACAGGCTTCTGCAATTCAAAGATGTTTGACAAGTGACTCTGATATGCGGTCTCCTCTGTGCAACTGAGAACCATACATCTAAACCAGAGGTTCCACACACTGGCTGCACATTGGAATCGCCTGGGGAACTTATGAAAGCATATTGGGCGCCCAGGACTCACCCAAGGATGGGCTGGGAGCTACTGATCTAAAGGACCCAGAATGCCTCCCTACTTTTGTTTCACATTTTATCATTTTTTAATATATTTTTTAAGATTTATTTATCTGAGAGAGAGAGACAGAGAGCATGAGCAAGGGGAGGGGCAGAAAGAGAGGGAGACAAGCAGACTCCCTGCTGACTGGGGAACCGGATGCAGGGCTCCATCCCAGGACCCCAAGACCATGACCTGAGCCAAAACCAAGAGTTAGGACGCTTAACCAACTGAGCCACCCAGGCACCCCACATTTTATCATTTTTAAAGCTCTTTCTCCTAATGATCTTATCTGAAACAACTCTCTGGAGTAGATGGAGATAGGTAGTGTTGTTGTCCCACTCAGTGGATCAAGAAATTGAGGCTCAGAGAGATCGGGCAACTTGCCCAAGCCGATACGGCTTGTAACAGGAGGGTATGGCTTATAGGAAAGGATGGGACTTGAATTAGAACCAGGTTTTCCACCGCTCAGCTTAGCTTTGTTTTATAATGGAGTGCTGGCTAAAACAGTTAAAGAAATGAAATAGTAGAAAGCATATATGGGAGTTTTATCTGTATATATAAATATCAAGTGAACAGGATAAAAAAGTAAAACCGGACTAATGATCAGGTTGTGTCTATAGAATGGAAGGAGTCATCTAGGATAGCGGTGGGCGTTTGAGCCAGACACATTTCACTGGCCGCCAACGATGGTCCCTTCCCCTGCAGCTTCTGGGTGAAAGAATGGTGAATGCTGAATCCATTGTACATGTCAACAAAATCCTATCCTGTCCCCTCGTTCAAGTTCAGAAGTACCTATTGCTCTTACCCATGACATGTGGGTTTTCCTGCATTGATTAGAAACCCATGTCAACACTAAAGATTATTCCATTTTGATGTGTCTTTTATTAGGAGGAAGAAATCGTTGACTGGTGGAGTAAATTTTATGCTTCCACAGGGGAACATGAAAAATGTGGACAATATGTTCAGAAAGGCTATTCCAAACTCAAGGTACCTGGGCCTGTACTGCTGTGGGTGAGGGATCAGCATCCATTAAAACTGACCAAAAGGCCCAATGGAGGGACTGATGGGGAAGGGCCAGTCCTCTTGCAGTGGGCTTCGCCTTTGCCAAGATTCCAGGAGCCTGAGGACAGCTGTTGACTTATGGTTATGTGACGGCCACTTGGGGGCTTGGGGGCATCTGATAGAGGGTTGGGAATTGACATCACACTGATTAGGCCAACAATTATCCAGTTCGACCCAGGGAATCCTAAAAGTCATGCTCTTGCAGAACAGCATGCAACGCCAACATGCCTTCTTCTGTCTTCCAAACGGGCATCTGTTTCACTAGCTGAAAAGTTGATTCTGTTACATGGATATAACATTCCATCAGAACCGTGGGTGCATGTGTCCAGGAAGAAGGTGAACTGTTGAGCTAGAGAGATCTGGCTACCTCTGATCTCCTGGGTTAATGTTTTGAGTTTCCAATTCTTCATTCTGGTTTTTAGTCTGTAATTAATGTGCTTAAGTAGAAGGAAATGCTAACGTTTTCAGAACATTGCATGGGAGAAAAAAAATCTTTAAAATGAGAAATATCTAGCCATTAAAATGATTTTCCCCATCAAAGTAGAAAAACCCCACATATTTCCATGTCATCATCATAACATCTCAGTGAAGCTTAAGAAACACCAGCATGCAAAGAACCACTAATTTAGAAAAAGGATCAAACTGGTGGAGTAGATCAGTCCCAAATCCACCCTCCCTCCCGCCTTCCTTCCCTCCTTCTCATTCTTGTTCCTCCTCTTCTTCTGTTTTTTTATGGAGGTATAATTTACATACAATAAACGACTCCATTCCATGGGTTGTGGTGATGGTATACATCTATGTGAACCACCTCCCAGAACAAGGCAGAGAACATTTCCATCACCACAGAGAACTCCTGTGCACGCCTTCCCAGCCAATTATCCACTGCCTCCCATCCTGCCCGGAGGCAGCTGATCTGGTTTCATCACCATGGGCTGCTTTGGCCTGTTTTTATACTCCATAGAAATGGGCTCACACTGTATGGATTTGGTGTGTGTGTTTGGCTTTTCTAGCCCAACACTGTCATTTTGAGATCCATCCCGCTGTCCTGTGTATCAGTCGCTTGTCCCTTCTTACCGCTGAGCGGTGGCTCACAGCGTGGCTGTTCTGCTGTGTGGGTGTCCCTTCTCCTGACGAGGAAGCTGCTGCAGACCTTCTCGTACCGTGTGGACGTGTTTCCGTTTTTCCTGGATAAATACTTAGGAATGCAGTCTCTGCATCATAGAATAGCTGGATATTTAACTCAAGAAGAAACTGCCAGATGTTTTCCCCAAGTGCTTGTAGCCTTCCACACTCCTGCCAGTGATGGGAGGGTTCCAGCGGCCCCATCCACATGCCCAGGCCCACTTGGTATTGCCGGGCTTTTTGATTTTAGACTCCTCCTGTGTTCTAATGGGAAATTAAGAATCTGTGGATGGTTTTCAGATATACGACTGTGAACTAGAGGATGTAACAGAATTTGAGGGTCTGACAGACTTCTCAGATACTTTCAAGCTGTATCGAGGCAAATCAGATGAAAATGAAGACCCTTCTGTGGTAGGAGAGTTTAAGGTGAGTAAAAGGTGGGGTTTTGTGCTGTTTCAGATCTACCTTTAATTTCTTTATAGACCTGGGATAAAGGATGACCAGCCCCTGGGGCAGGGACATGTCCTCTGCCATCTGAAGGACGCTAGAAGCTGATGACAAGGAAAAGGGCCACAGGGGTCGGGGTAGAACCTTCCAAGTTATTCTCTGCACCTTTTTTTCGCCCTGCCCAAGCCGTCCAAGCCTGGGCCCTGCAGATTCAGCCTCTCCAAGCCCCATCCCACCGCCTCCTCCCAGGCCTTCCTCAGGCGCTTCCCGACTGATGGTCCTCGCCACCTTTCTGTCCCGCTCCAGTCCATTCCCCACGCCGCCCAGTGTGATCGTGGCTCTGGTCTACCGAAAGATGCTGGGTTTCCACGGCTCAAGTCTCAACTCCTTCCTCAGGCAGAGCTGGCCTTTCCCGAGCCACTCGGCGCCCTGGCCGCCCCGTCCTGCCGCTCAGGACCACTCCCCGGCCCCAGACACACCTCGTCCTCTCACGACTCGGAGCCTTGGGGCAGGCTCTTCTGCCTTCCCTCCCTGTGGTCTGACCAACTCCTACTCATCCTTTTCAAGGCCGGCTCCAGTGCCCCATTCTTTGTGAAGTGTGCCCTGGGCGCTTCCAGCGGAGGGACTCACTCCCACCCTGGGCTCCCGGGGCTCTGGGGCACCAGCTACCATTAAAGCACCTTGCAGCGGGCAGGGGTCGGCTGTGGCACCTGCCCCTCCCTCCGACGGCGGGGGCAAGTCCCGGGCAGCGGTGCTCCTGCCACTCACCCTTCCCCACAGCAGCCGGTCTGCCCCCGCCGCGTCCCAGCAAGCGATCCAAGAAGGCCCGAGGGGCAGACCTGTCTTACATCCCGGTGCCAGACTGGGTTTCCTGAGTTCATGTTTGGGTCCCCAGTACCTGGCACAGAGGGTAGGAAGTGCTTCCTACACACCGCTTTGCTCAGTGAGCGTAGCTGGAGCTAAGACCCACGGGGTCTGAATCCAATGGGCCGCTTTCTCTTGTGCTGACTAAAGCTGGTTTCAGGATAAGGTTTATGGCCTCACAAGCTGGCCTGCTGGCTCTACTCATTCAGGGAACATTCCTTGCGCCCCGGCGACGTGCCCAGCCCTGTGTTAGGTCTTGGAGATAGAGTGATGAACAAGACATACTTCCCACCCTCAGGAAGCTCCCAGTCTCATGAAGGGGTGGCGCCAGAAAAGGGAAATCATCCTTTGTACATTAGTGGGTCTAAAAAATAATCACTTTTATTCCAATCTTCAAAATACGTTCAGAGTTTCACTCCTCACCCCTTCCTTTGCCACCATACTGACCCAACTCTTGCCTAGATGTGTGCCTGGTCTCCCTGCTTCGCCCTGCCCCTTCTTCTCCCCTGTGATTTGTTCAACACTTCCCTTACCGTCACTTCACATTCCCCACTGGAATTACACAAAGTGTAACCGACATTGTTTCTTTCCCAAAAGGCAGCCCTGGCCACCCAACCCCCCGGCCCCAGTGGCTGCCCCCGAGTGTATACGGTCGGGAGGGCAGGAACCCTCTGCCCAGGCCACCGCGGCCCTTGTGAGGACATCTGTGTGTCTCTCCCTTAGGGCTCCTTTAGAATCTACCCCCTGTCGGATGACCCCAGCGTGCCGGCCCCTCCCAGGCAGTTTCGGGAATTACCTGACAGCGTCCCACAGGAATGCACGGTTAGGATTTACATTGTTCGAGGCTTAGAGCTCCAGCCCCAGGACAACAATGGCCTGGTAAGAGTTTGAGTGTGGGGCCTTCTCCTGTAGCAAGATAATTACAGTCATCAGCCACAATAATTGTCATGTGCTTTCTTTTGGGGCGTCTGTTATCTCACTAGGGGGAAAGATACTCTATCCAAACAATGTATTCAAGAGGATTGTCCCAACGGAGATTTATCTGAGAGCTTGAAGGGGCTTTGGATCTTCTGGTTCATGCTTCTCATTTTACAGATGTGACCTCGAGGAGATTTGCTGGGTCCCTCCTCCCTGCCACCTCCTCTTCAACCCACAGGGCTTCTCTGCAGGTGGCTGGCTGGGTGCCGTGGGCGCCCCAGCCACCAGCTTTTCGTCAGGGTGGGAGTGGGTGGGAGGCTCCCCTGAGTCTGCCCCAGAAACTGCCTTGAACTCGCACCCCATGGTGACACAGCTTACCATCTGTTTTGTCCCCGCAGTGTGACCCTTATATAAAAATAACACTGGGCAAAAAAGTAATCGAAGATCGAGACCACTACATCCCCAACACACTCAACCCGGTTTTCGGCAGGTAACGAACATTTCTAAATGTTTGTCTGTCATTCACTTTTCATGGCTTCTGTGGCGAGGATGTGACATGTGCCAAGCTCTGTTCTAGGGCCCGAAGCCGTGACTACAAACTGGACAAACATTTTAGGCAGCAGAGCAGGTAGTAAATGCGTGAGTGCACACCTGCAAGTGGAAAGTGCCGTGGAGAAAATAAAGCCAAGTCATGAGATGGGCTTCTCTGAGAGAGACTTGCTCTGAGCCCGGGAGGTCGAGGGGGCAAGGGGGCCGGGGAGGGGGTGGCACAAGGCCCAGAAGTCCAGTGAGTTTCTGAGTTCTAGACAAGGAGGACAGGCAGCGTGACTTACCTGTAGCAACATGTTGGTTCTCCCTCCCTGAATCCAGCTGGGGCTCTGTCCTCTGGGACATTCTGATTCTACCATTTTGATCCAGCAAATGGATTAATGACGCTGTTAGCAAAACTGAGGAGAGGGCAGAAAGTGATGGGGTCACAATGCCCCTCTGCCTCCTTTTCCTGAAGACTCTTGAAAAAGCTGTGGTTTCTTCAGAGTGGCCACTTTAGACTTGTTTCCGGGCTGTCACACTGATACCATCCAGGGGAAGGAGATCGTTCTCCTGGAGAAGGCAATCCACGGCACCCCTAAAGGGTACCCATATTTTTCAGCTATCAAGTGCTATCCACATTTAATAATAGCTAATATTTGCTGAGCTTTCACTGGGTGCACACCCTCTGCTGAGCCATTTAGATGAAACATCTCAGAAATGTCACCACTCTGAGGTGCTCTCGCTCATCCCCGTGTGACAACAGAAGAAACTGAGGCATAGAGTGAACCAGTGCCGCACGTGCTCGGCTGGTAAAAGGCAGAGTCAGGGTTGGAACCCGGGCCATCTCTGCAGCAGCTGTGTGGTACCCACCATCTCATTTTCACGGCCACGCGCAGCCTGTCAGCGGGAGGTGAGGGAAATGTGGTGCCAGACTCTGTCGCCAGGGCTAACACATGCCAGAGCCAAGACTGAGGTGGAAAGTCCTGACCAGGCCCCAGCTTTTCCAACACCCCCGGGAAAGCTTCGTATTCATGGCAAGATCTAAATGTGTAGCATAAATGTTCTTTGTGCAAAACACTGGTGGAAACGGTGTTATTCTCCCAGAACCTTGCCAAACAGGAGAATATTTTGTTCTTGTTTGATGTGTGGCCTGTATTTTCATTTCTGGCCTGACCATCTTGCCCATCCTCTTCTTTTCTACTCATGTTTGTTGGTTTGTGTCCTTATGCATTCTCTCCTGTGCGGGCGCACCCCCCCCCCCGAAGTCTTTGTCACTCAGAGCCTCTCAGGTTCACACGCGCTGTTCTCCCTCACACATACTCACACCCTGTGACATATGCACACACAGGACCTCACGCTCACTCAGCTCCTGGGCACACTCGGGCACACGCGCGCACACACACAAACACCCCTCTGCTGCACACCCCAAAGCTGCATGCCGGGGCCAGGGAATGGAAGTAATCCTCTGGCACGGCAGTATGATCATTTTCCTTGTCTTCCGCTGATCCAGCCCTGAGGTCTAGACAGGAAAAGGCACGCAGGGCAGGAAGGAGGGCTCCATGTGAGGGCGACGGGGAAGCAGGGGAAAGCCAGCGTTTACGGCCGACAGGCAGCCCCATCTGAACCACACGTCTCAGAGGAGCCAAGCACAGGCTTAATTAAGTGGCAGGAAAAGTCTTGCTCTGAGCCACCCTGGGAGGAAGTGATGCTGTCAGGCTCTGCTCGGCCAATCCGTGCCTGGTATGTGGGCAGAATCCGCCCCCCCCCCCCCCCCAAGGAGATCCTGGCTCTGCAGCTCTTTGTCTCTGGCCTCAGTCTTACAGGGCTGACTTCCTTTTCAGCAGAGACCCTCAGGGATTCTGGGGAATTCAGAAAGGAGCAACCTTTCCTATGTGCTTATCAGCATATTCTTATCCCATCATAGCAACATCCAGATCAGAGTTCAACAGAATGTATGTCCTTTTTTTTTTTTTTAAGATTTTATTTGAGAGAGAGCGAGCACATGAGAAGGGGGGAGGGTCAGAGGAAGAAGCAGACTCCCTGCCGAGCAGGGAGCCCGACGCGGGACTCGATCCTGGGACTCGATCCTGGGACTCCAGGATCATGACCTGAGCCGAAGGCAGTCGCTTAACCAACTGAGCCACCCAGGCGCCCAGAATGTATGTCTTCTATAGAATGTTAATTGGTGTTCCAAGAAAAAAAGTATTGTTCATCAAACCGAGACACCTGGGTTAAAAAAGAATAACTGCAGGACTTCTCTGAGCCTTTAGTTTGACCAGAGACACTCCAAAAGAAGTGGTTTTCAACCATATTTGACCAAAGAATTCTTTTTCTCAAGGGACACATATTACATCTCCCTTGGAATCCAGTTCTAAAAATGTGATATTATGGGGCACTTGTGGATTCAGGGCTTCATGTGTAGTCATGATTCATGTGCCTTTTCTCATGTGGCTACCTGCCTCCTGCAGGCCCCTGCCTGGCTACAGCCATCTAGAGAAGCCACTGAGATTTATCCAGGAGACATCCTGGAAGCTTTCCTCCAGGGCCTCGATGGCACACATCCTTCTGCTCAAATGGATTAACGTTCCTGGCTTTGGGGGCCAGAACTGGTCCACACACCTGAGTGCAAGGAGGAGGGGGGAGGGATGGGAGAGGAGGGATGGGAGAGGCCTCTGACAGTTTTCCTTCAACCAAATTTATTGAGCACCTACTACGGGACCCATTACCTATGTGGATGGTACAAATATAGAACCAAACCTCGCCCATCCAGAGCTTTTGCCATTCCTGTTTATCATCCTTTCAGAACTTATACTACGCTGCTCACCTGCCATGGGAAGTACTCTTTATCTCAGATGTGTTTGCATTTTAACATGGATTCCAAAGAAAAGCATATGGCAGACCACACGGCCTGGGTGGAGGCACTGAGACTTCTTGGCCCCTTGCACATCCCACCTTGTTGGTGCATGCCACTCACCATCCCCTGCCCTGTGCTCCTGTGGGGGAGTCAGGGATGTTCCATGGGGTAGTGGTCTCTGTTGAGGCAGAGGGAACGTAGCAGGGCACAGATAGGGGGCTGTAAATCAGGGTGCTGTGTCTTACTAATCTCCCAGCTGGGCAGAGATGCCTGGGTGCCCCAGTTAATAGGCATGTGATGATAATGTTAATAAGATTATAGGGAATAACTAATATTATAGCTACTGGGTTTTCAGCGATGCAGTCATGCCAGATGTTTTCTAAACATTGCTCCACCTGACCCTTAGAACAACACGGGATGGTAGGTATTCCTGTCACTATTTTACAGATGAGAAAGCTGAACACAGGGAAGGGAGCTAACTGGCCGAGGGCCCCACAGCTAGTAAGCAGCAGGGTTGGGATTCATACGTAGATATTTAAAGCCATGCTCTTCCCCTGAGCAAGCATATAACCTTGTATTGTTCTTATTACTAACATGGACTGCTTGTCAAGTGCCCCCACCCACTGCTCCCCCCCCAATCTGGCTGTCCCAGTCACCATGTTCCCCTCCAGCCGCCGTCACCACCACCTGGGGATTCTCTGCACAAAGCCCTGGGTTTTTTGTTTTTTGGAGGTTTTTTTTGAGAGGTCTACATAGAATCATGGATATTCTAACCTTGCATTTGTTTATTTAGAATGTATGAACTGAGCTGCTACTTACCTCAAGAAAAAGATCTGAAAATTTCTGTCTATGATTATGACACCTTTACTCGTGATGAAAAGGTGGGAGAAACAATTATTGATTTGGAAAACCGATTCCTTTCCCGGTTTGGGTCCCACTGCGGCATCCCGGAGCAATACTGTGTGTAAGTTGCTTGGGCCACAGATGGAGATAATTTGCTCCATCCGACATCAGTATGTGGGGAAGCCTTGGTTCTCTGCTTCAGTGCCTGTCTTCCCTGAGCCCCTGCTCCTTTGCGTCAGATACATATTGTTTTTAATCACAGGACTATCTTCGGGAGAAGAGGGACATAGCACTGCCCCCACCCCCCACCCCTGATGAATTTTGCGATGTCCGTCTTTCCCTAAGTGCTGTTTGGCATCTTCCTACAATATCTAATGAGATACAGCTTGCAATTTCTAGTTTATAAGCTTGCTTTTGTGATGACAGCGTGTAGGCAAACCCCTCATTTTTATGGAGGAGGAAATTGCGGGGAGGAGGGAAAGGATCCACTGGCTGAGGCCAAAGTAATTGTGGATTTTAGGTCTGAAATAGATTTCTAGACAAGAGCCAGAGGGTAGAGCACAGTCCCTGCTCCCTCGTTACGTGGGCATGTCTGTAAGTATATGAGTATATGCGTGTGAATCCAAGAAGGACCTGTGTGCCCACGGTAACTCTGGGTGTGGAATGTTCTTCACAGTTCTGGAGTAAACACCTGGCGAGATCAGCTGAGACCAACACAGTTGCTTCAAAATGTAGCCAGATACAAAGGCTTCCCACCACCCATCCTTTCTGAAGATGGAAGTAGAATCAGATATGGAGGGCGAGACTATAGTTTGGATGAATTCGGTAAGTGCATGACCAGAGACCGCAAGCTGGTTACAAAGTAAAGCGACCCATCTCTATTGCTAGGTCCGCTTTGGGGGCGGGGGGTGGGGGGGAAGGGCAGAGCAGTAATTATACCACAGAGACTCCGCACACATGACTATCTAACAAAAGCCCCGTTATAGCAGAGTTCTGCCGTCTTGTCATGTCAAAGTGTACACATTTTCTTGTCTGTCTTATGTTTCACTTGACCTTTTTAGGCCATAGCCATTTGCACTTTGAACACACGGTTCTAGTAAGGAACTACTTTCTGTGTAATGCATAATTAGCTCATAATTTAGCTCAAAAGTGCTCAGGTGGTAGTGCAAGAATTTCTCTCCCAGGCTTAGTCCATCGTTCTTCCAGCCCTTCTCTGACAAGGCCCAGGGATGCAGGGGGTTGATCTGAAGAATCTTCTGAGTTCACATCTGGCCCACATCTGAGCTTGGGATCTTGCACTTTCTCCGGCAGTAATTTATAATACAATCTGTCCTGACACATAGCCAGCTAGCTGCGCTACGACAAAGCCTGAAGGAGGCTTAATAGAGCATAAGAGTTACAGCGTTATTCAGTGTTTTGTAGGGAGGGAGGCTTCCCAGAGCGGGTGGCAGTGGGGCTTGCCTTGGAGGGTGCACAGGGTCTCCAGGGGGAGCTGAATACAGCCCCATGGCAGTAAAAGTGCTTTCCTGATCCTCAACTGTTTATTCTCAACATTGCAAGAAACTGTGTTTTGTCCTTCCACTTGAAGAGGACTGAGTCAATACCAGGGATGATGCGATACTTAGGAATTGTTGATGTTGCTGTCAACATAAGAACTTGCAAAAGGGATTGGGAATTAACTGGCAAGCAACGTGGCCTTATTTAAGAGTACCCCCAAATAAACAACTCCCCCCAAACTGTCTCAGTAACAAGGCTATTGATACCTAACAAATCACCCCACAACTTAGTGGCTGAAAAACACCCATTTTGTTTTGCTCACGGTTTTGCAAGTCAGGAATTCAGGAAGGGCTCACTGGGCAGTTCTCACCTAAGTAGCCCGTGTGGTTGGTTGCTGTCAGATGTTGGAAGGGCTATGGTTATCCAAAGGCTTGACAGAGCGGGGTGTCCAGGGTGGAGGTGGGGGGAGGTGTCCCGGACGGCCTGCACACACAGCCAGCAGTTGATGCTGGCTCCTGGCTGGGGCTAACGATCAGAACACCTCCTCAGGCCCTTCCAGAAGGGCAGTCTCTAGATACTCATGCTCCCTACATGGCAGATGGCTTCCCTTAGAGCCAGCATCCCAAGAGGACCAAGCAGAAGCTACGTGGCCTTGCCTGCCTCATCGGAGAAGTCACACGGCATTCTTTCTCCACACTTGAGGGGTCAGATATGTCTCCACATTCAAAGGAAGAGGACAGAGACTCCACCTCTCGGTGGGAGAAGCGTCAGAGAATTTGAGGGTTGGTTTTAAAATGCCACAATAATGCTAGCTGCTGCGACAATTAAACTTCCACATGTCAGTGGCTTAAAACACTAGTTTTCTGAAATTCACAGTCGGTATCCCAACAGGCAGCAGTGCATCATGGATCCAGGCCCTTCCATCATGCGGCTCTGCTCTTCTTCGACTCAGGCACCTGAAGTGGCTGTTTCTTCTGCATCCAAAAGCGAACAGCACCTAGAATATCTTTCATGAGAGGGTTTTACGGGCCAGGCCTAGAAGTGACACACACACCACTCCTACCTGTGTGACATTCGAGCCAAACTAGGTTGTGTGGCCACACCTGACTGCAAGGGAGGCTGGGAAACAGAATCCGGCTGTGAGCCTCTGCCAGAAAAGTGAATGCAGTCTGCTCTCACATACACATTCTGGTGTGTTCTGGCCCCTTTGCTCTTGGCAGCCCCCAAGTCAGGTGCGAGACTGGCTGGGGCAGGGCCCATGGTCAAGAGATACTTCTATCCGTGACTCCTTCACAGATCCAAGTCCGCACACTGACCCTGCCTGCCCAGTTCGCCCTTCTGGGATGAAGGGCTGCGTGCCCCTCAGGGCAATCTGGCGGAACGGTTTGCAGATGCCCATCCCTGTTTCAATGCCATTTTCCATTCCAGAAGCCAACAAAATCCTGCACCAGCACCTCGGGGCCCCTGATGAGCGTCTTGCCCTTCACATCCTCAGGACTCAGGGACTGGTCCCTGAGCACGTGGAAACCAGGACTTTGCACAGCACCTTCCAGCCCAACATTTCCCAGGTAAAAGAGCCCTCCCTGTGAAGACCCATCATCCACATCCCAAACACAGTGGCAGGAGCTGACCCAGATTTGCTTCTTTTCTCTCTTTTGGACACTTTTAGATACACAAGAAATAGAAAAGCAACTCAGATTAGCTTTATCCCAAAGGGGAATTTATTGTAAGAATTTCCAGGTAACTCACTAAATCCAGACAGGAGGGGTGACTATGGCTCAGAACAACCTTGGGCCAGGATCTCTCCCCGTCTCTTGTCTGTTTCTCTCTCTGAATCTCTGTTAGTCTGTGCTTTTCCTGTGATCACCTTTCTATGTGCCAGAATATTGTAGAGCATTTCTAAGGTTTTTGTGTTATAATGTAGCCCCATCTACTTCCAAACAGGGAAAGGGTTGGTTGCCCCAGCTTGGCCCAACTGTCCACCGCTGGTGGGCGGGGCCAGGTGGGCGGCTGGGGAAGCACTGTGCTCAGCCCCCCTTGGGTGAGGTGGTATGTCTGAGACCAAAGAGCCAGGGAGGAAGCTGAGCCACAGTGCACCAGGTGGCTCATCACAGGGACCACATGGGTAGTGATGCAGGAGGGTCAGTTCCCAGGAGCTGGGGAGCAGTTTCCTGAAAAGCAAGGAGAGACATGGCAAATGATAGAATAGTCCGCGTGGAAGCTTGTTACAAGGAAGACTCCTGGGCCATGCCTGCAGAGATTCAGATTCAGTAGGTCTGAGATGGGGGTAGGGAGGCGGAATCTGAGTTTTAACAAGTCCCTGGAGGGGTTCTAATGGAGGTGGCTAGGAACTCACACTTAAAGAAATAGTAATCTAATGGATGCAAATATTGCTGACAATGACCACACAGCAGTGGACAAGCTTATCTCTAAAAAGTGGCCGCAAGTAGCCTGGGCTTACTAGTTTATTTTGTCACTCATTTCTTGCTTTTATTCTGTTCCACGTTTTCATTTCATCCTCTTCTTATTTATTCCTTCCCCGCAAAGAGACCTTCTCTTTCCTTCTCCTCTCTCCCTTCCCACCCCTCCATTGAATAAAGTCTCAAGAAATTACAAAGTGAGGAGGATTTCTACGAATCCACACCTCCCCTCCCTGTGCCCCCCCCCCCCCCGGGGCCCATCACTTCTACCTACTGGAGTGGACAGACTGTGGCTGGGTCTTAGGAGACACCCAGATGCCTCATGTTCTGCATCATGCTTGATACATGACCTTGAGCCCTAGAGATTAGTTAGAGGAGAGTCAGGACCAGAGGAAAACTTATCCCTTTTCAAGAGTTCCAGTTAACTCATTTTGATCACCGTGCATAAGAAGCCAATCTAGTTTCCTTGGTAACCTTCTTAAAGACCAGTCTGAAGGTATAGTCTAAAAAACATCCAAAAACAGTTTGGGGAATTTAAGTTGGTTCATATGGCTGATGTGGTTTGTTAATGGCATTCCTAGCTTGTCTGGAAGAACATTCTAGTCAGATAGATGGCCCTGGTCTGTGGCAGTGGGAGACCTGACAGGACCTCCCCAAGATGGCACCACAAGTGTTCTTTGGGCTTTCACCTTTCCCCTTCCTGCAAGCCTCCTCCCAGGTGGTGGACACCAGCCAGCTGATGTCAGGGTGTCCTCAACTTTGGGGAACAGTACTGTTCTTGCTGTTGCTTGGGGTCTCTCCTTTGAAAGTGCCATGTTGTAAGTCTTTCTTCTATAAATTAAATACCATTTTACATTATTTTGATTTTTTATCTGGAGGTAAGTGGAGAAACCCTTGGATGTCACAAAATCAGGACTGAGAACAAGTAGGCAATGTGATGAATAGAGTTCTAAGTGAAGGATCCAACTTTCAAGTCATTTGTAAGAGGGTACATGAGCGCGTGCGCGCGCGCGCGTGTGTGTGTGTGTGTGTGTGTGTGTGTTGGGGGTTGGGTTAGCGATGGGAAGCCCTCTTTTTATTAGCCAGCGGGCGCTCAGACTATGACAAAGGTGGGCATATGTAGCCATCAGAGACTCCTGGTGAGAGTGGGAAGTGGGTGGCCTAAATGACAGTGAAGACAGATGATTTATCTCGGTTTGCTCCTCTGCTCTACTTTTTTACTTTCCATATGGACTAGTAGATGGGCAGGCCTGAAGAAACAGTTTCACCTAGAAAATATGAAAGAAAGTTATAGTCTCGGCCACTTATAATACAACTTAATTTCTTTTTTCATTTTTGAACGATTTAGGGGAAACTTCAGATGTGGGTAGATGTTTTCCCTAAGAGTTTGGGGCCACCAGGCCCTCCTTTCAACATCACCCCCAGGAAAGCCAAAAAGTAAGTAGTCTTGAGACTCTACTATATCGGACTGGGGTCTTGGTGCAGGAGCAGAGAAAAAAGCCCACCTTCAAAATGTGCTCCTTTCAGATACTATCTGCGTGTGATCATCTGGAATACCAAGGACGTTCTCTTGGATGAGAAGAGCATCACAGGAGAGGAAATGAGTGACATCTATGTCAAAGGGTAAGGTTAGCATGCTCATTTGCCTTTGACAGACAAGGAATGAAAGGGACTCTCTCCTTCGTGAGTTACCATTATTCAAGGTGTCCTCTCTAGAATCCTTGGTAAGGGGAAGCTGTTTCATTCCATTTGTGCAGTCTGCTCAGGAAGCTCCAGAGAGACACAGGGAGAGAGAACAGAAAGAGAAGAGAAATCTGTATGGATCTTGTTTATAAGCAGAGGTATCAAATGACTATTAGCACCGATAAATATTTCTACATTTCTCTTTTAAAGTGGGTTCAGTTTATTAGCAGCCTTGTTCTTTCTTTTTAGTCATGCAGTTCATTTTATTCCTTTTTGATACCTTGAGTAACTAGCCCTAGAAACACAAGAAAGGCTTTTTAAATTTCAGTTTCTGTATATTTTACTACCAGCAGCTAATGTCCATGGAAAAGAAACTTTAGCATATTTCCAAAAAAATCTTTGATTCCACCAACATTTATGGAATGCCTGCATCCAACATATTAAGTGTCATAGCCGTTAATCATCCTGTTACTTGTATCATTCAATTCCAAATAATCCATGCTGGTGTTAGTTTCATGTTATATCCCAATCAGAGAGGTTGAGTACAGAATGGCATAGTGATTAAAGTGCCAGACTCTGGAGCCAAACTACCTGGGTTGAAATCCTGGTATTTTCTCTACCAGCTGGGCAAATTAGTGAGCTTGCGGTTTCCCATCTGCAAAATGCAGATAAAGATAGTACCTGCTGCTCTGGGATAGTCAGAATATTGAGTTACTCAAAGCATTTAGGACAGTGCCTGGCAGAGAGTAAACACTATGCGTATTAGAGTTGTCCAGAGAGACAGAACTAGTGTGTGTGTGGTGGGGGTGGGGGGAAGGAGAAGGAGAGAGAGGAGTCTGTTAAAAGGAATTGGCGCACATGATTCTGGAGGCTGAGAAGTCCCGTGGTTCTGCCATCTGGAAGCTGGAGGCTCAGGAAAGCTGGTGGTGAACTGGAGGCTGACTCCTCCTTCCTCTGCTTTTTGTTCTCTTCAGGCCTTCAACAGATTGGATGAGGCCCACCCACACCGGGGCGGGCAGTCTACTTCACTGACTCTACCAGTCCAGGTTCTAATCTCATCCAGAAGCACCCTCAGGGACACACCCAGAATAATGTGTCATCCGGGCACCCTGTGGCCAGTCACGCCAACACAGAGAATGAACTAGTTAGCTAGTAGGATTACTATTCCACATAGACCAAGTTTGGTTCTTTGATATGTAAAAGACAAGACTTGTTGAAATTTAATATATTCATAAAGTGATAACAAAGTTTCCCTTATGATCCCAAGTGGCCTTCAATCAAAACTTTGTTGAAGACATAATTACTATCATTTGGGTTCACTGTAAACAGGGAATGTTTCATCAAGTTCTTCATTATTCTTTCCCATTTCAGGATCTTATTACCATTCCCCAAGGAAAACTAATCCTAGCTAATTACATATATATATATATGCAAATTTATTTGACTGTCATAAGCATTATTTTTTTTTCAAATCAGAGAAACAAACGCAAGGAATCCTGGACTGAGAGAAAACTCTAATCAAAGAATAAAAGCACAACCTAAAGTACCATGTCCTATTTGGAATTAAAATCTAAATACTATATGTGAAAAGATGAATTATGCATAAATAGTATGCCTGGCACCATTGCATGCTGATATTAGAGTATTACTAACCCTAATACACATAGTGTTTACTGTCTGCCACAAGATAAGGGACAGCTAAGGCACTTCCCAGGTCGGATGCATACAAAGTTACACATATGTGTACACAAATACATAGAGTCGTTGTTTAACTTGTTTTAAAATAAAAATGTGAAAAGATTCAAGAAAAAAAAGTGAAGAGCTTCAAGGGGTGAGTGGTCTGAGGAAGGAGGATGATGGCACTCTGGGGATCTTGTCAGGAGGTGAAGTCACCAAGGTCCTGGCCAAAGAGTGTGAACTCTCTTCCGCCAGTTAATTTAAAAGCTTAAAAGCGAATAAAGATGAACCTTTCAACTAATCGAGCTAGTCAGTTAATTAACTAGCAAAAAGGACAACTATTGTAGTTGATTGATGTCAATACCACTACTAATAATAGGATCTAATGTTAGCATGTGACTTTCTAGTAGTCTCCATGGTCCCTTGAAGCAGAAGAACAGGACTGGACTTTGGAGTCAGACCAACTTCTTCATTAATACTTAATTCTGTCCTTTACTGGCTGTGTGACCTTGACCTTGGGGACGTTATTCTGTCTGGACCTCAGTTTCCTCATCTGTAAAATGGAGCTAGTTATGTAGTTGTTGGGAAGAATAAAACAAGGCATGCTGAGTACGTCAGATGATCGGTAACACAGTTAAGGATTTCGCCCTTTCCATTCTGGTCTTTCTAAGTCACCATCTTCCATGCTGTCCTCATGTTGACCATGGGAAGGGAGCACATGTTGTTAACCTCATTTACAGATGGGAGAGGAAGCCCAGAATGGTAAGTGGCAGAGTGAGTTCATAGCCAGGCCTGCCTCCTATCTGGGGGGTCCAGGTATGTCTTTTTTTTAAAACTCCACGGTCAATTGCAATGGGATTCTCATGGGCCATCAGTGTGGAGAACCATGCCCTCTGCCACTTTACCAGTCTAAAATCCAGCGTTCTCCTAGTTCCTAAACAGGCCCCTTCCCAATAGCAGGCAGATGTGACATCAGCTTCTTCCCCCCAACGTTCATTCATTCCTTCAATAGGCCTACTACCTGCCAGGCACAAGCCACAGAAAACTTTTCAAATGTCAAAAGTTAAGATGTTAAATTGTTTATGGAAATGAATTTTTGTTGATATGCACATGGAAATAACAGCTTACATCTCCCTTGCTAGTCTTATTAATGCGATCATAGTGAATTTAAGAATAATAAAAAAAAAGGAAGCCGTAAGATGACTTGAGTCATGCCTGTTTTGTTTGCTTAAGTAAAATATGGAAGAGGAAATGCTAAAATTTTGAACTAACTCATATTCATTAAGCCTATCAGCAGTGATGACAGACACTGATAGTTAGGAAGACTAGCATCATAGCCAGCAAGCTTCAGCGTTCCCAAAATAGAAGATAAGTTGTTGATATTTTCCAGAAAATGTCACCTTATCCCCGCTAACTGAAGTCTAAAGGGTTTCCTGCTTTGGTTTTAGAGGAATTATATTTTATTTGGCTACAACCAGTGTTGGATGCAACAGAGTACCTCCCCTTCATAAATCACCCCCAGCTCTGTAGATAACTGGAACCTGCCCAAGAAAAGTGCATTAATTCTCCTGCCCTTCACTCCCCTAATCACTGCACAATTTTGCGGCTAGATTACTTGTCAATCACATGAAGCTAAAGTCTGTTTGCTTCTGCTTTTCAGCTGGATTCCTGGCAATGAAGAAAACAAACAGAAAACAGATGTCCATTACAGGTCCTTGGATGGTGAAGGGAATTTTAACTGGAGATTTGTTTTCCCATTTGACTACCTCCCAGCTGAACAACTCTGTATCGTTGCTAAAAAAGTGAGTTCTGATCTATGCCTGTGGGAGGTGGGTGTCCTGGGTCTGCTTCGCCAGATAGAGGGAATGTAGGAGCTGCTCAGAGCCTCCGAGGTCATGAGTCTGGCTCCCTCTCGGTGCAGGTGGGGAACCTGAGACCCACAGAGGTGCAGATACTTGCCTAGGGCCACAAAGCTAAGACAGCTCTTTGTGCAATTCGGAAGGACCAGAAACACAATTGTCCTTCCCTAACGTGGGCAGCAGGGTATAGGATTTAGTAAAGGGTAAACCTGAGGATCTTGTGTTCACATACGCAACCACCCAAGTATGTTTTTATGTCACAGGGAGACTGATTTCTTCCCATGATAAGCAGAACTGTTTGACTCATTAACCAAACAGAGGCAAGATATTAAAGTAGGTGAAATTTCCCTTTTACCTTCTTTATTAAACCTTAGCATCTGCTTTACCTCCTTCAGAAGCACTTCCATGAAGGTTCAAGGCCCTCATGGTCTTAATTAGTAAGACTCTAGTTACAGAACTCAACTCAAATTGGCTTATATCAAAAAAGTGATTTATTAGTTCACATTACTGAAAAGTCCAGGTTTGGCTGGCTTAGGAATGTTGGATCCCAGGTTGAACTGCTGTCTTTAGGAATTGCTCTCACTTTCTCCACCCCTCTCTCTGTCCTCTCCTATGGACCTCATTCCCTGGTGAGGCAAAATGGCTGCCCACAGCCCCAGCCCACCTCCTGGCCTCCCAGCAATCTCAGCAGAAAGAGAACTAACCCCGGATGGTGCCAACCAGAGTTCTGGAATTGGGCCTCGGTGTCTCTGTGTGTTTGGGGTCACGTTCCCATCCCTGAACCAACCAACGTGGCCTGGGATGCAGTGCTCAGACTGGCCCAGCTCTGGAGTTAGGAACAGAGTCCGTTCTTCCCAACCTGCATGGACTGGAGAAGAGTCCCCAAGGAAAATCTGGATGCTTTTTCCCCAAAAAGGGGGCCTGAAATCTGGGCAGGCAATAATGAGAGGTGTCTTTTATAGATCCCCTGTCCCATTCCTGCTCTCCCACATTCTATAAACTTTTCCCAGCTCTGCCTGTTCACCTCCTCTCGCCACACCTGATCAAAATGCACCTGCCTCATGTCCCACCTAGCCAGACCCTACCCTCTGCTGGCCCTACTCAGTGCTGCAGGTGTAGGGAGCAATTTTCCGTGCCAAGTGAGATAAATGCCTTCAAAGGGCACTTTCTAGAGACACAGGCTCAACCTGATGTCAAATCAAGCACACGTCCAGATGGTGAGGCAGACCAGTGAGAAGGTGAGGGATTTAGAGTCAGGTAGGCCTTTCCTACCTACCCACATCTAGTGTTGGACCTCTCAGTGCCCTGCGTGCCACCTGGAGGTGACCCCACACAGGATAGTCAGTGAGGCCAGCCAACAGCAGAATGGGCTTCCTAGCCCCTCAGAGCCAGGGCCCCCGAGCCCTGCAACGGGCAACATTTCTGGAATGTCATCTGAAAAACAAGAAACAGGGGCGCCTGGGTGGCTCAGTCAGTTAAGAGTCTGACTCCTGATTTTGGCTCAGGTCATGATCTCAGGGTTGTGAGATCGAGCCCCAAGTTGGTTGCCTGGGCGTGGAGCCTGCTTAGGATTCTCTCTCTCCCTCTCCCCGCTCCAAGAAAAAGAAAAAGGGAAAGAAAAACAAGAAACAACCCAACCATCTTCCTTTGAATTCATGAAACACTGGGGGAATCCCATTCTGCTGGGGCCCGAGGCATGTAGGTGTAATTAGGCTGTGGAGGTGTTATTATGTTTGGCTAATATTGTTCGGGCAGAGGCAGAGACCAGAGGTGAGAACTTGGAGGACCCTTACCCAATCCTCCCTCCACCTAACTTTAGAATGAGGAATCTGGGTTGACCAAAGCATGTAAAACACAGCAATATTTTTAAAAGCCAAAAATGTCAGGACATTTTAAATCTGCGCTGATAAAACATGAAAGCTGAACCCCAGTCTCCTCACCCCCATGTGAGAAAAGTGTGCTCAGACATCCATGTTGGGGGGTAGAAGGTCACTGAGCAAATGTGACACCCCAGCAGGTGTTAGCGTGGGCTGGCCTAGAACAGCCTGGCTTTGGGAGGTTAATCTGAGCAGGCCATAGTGGTCTGGGGTGGGGGAGAGGGCAGATACAATCACTCCCCAAACCCCAGGAGTGGAAGCAGGGAGTCACACCGATAGGAACATGGCAGGTGGGAAACCTCCTGTTTGGGAATTGCCTGGGACAACCTTTTTGTCACCTAGCTGGTGGCCCTGAGATTTCCCGTACCATGGGGTAGAGGACTGAGGGCAAGGGGGGAGAGGGTAGTAGAGGTGGGTTGCCGAGGAGAACAAAGGCCCCGTGCCCTGATGCTGGGGTTTCAATGGACCCGAGGGGAAGGTTTCAGAGTCCAGTAGTCCCTGTCATTTGGTTTTTCTGTTTCTTTTGTCATTTTAGGAGCATTTCTGGAGTATTGACCAAACTGAATTTCGGATCCCACCCAGACTCATCATTCAGATATGGGATAATGACAAGTTTTCTCTGGATGACTATTTGGGTAGGGCTTACATTTGGATACTTTTCTCTAAGAAATTTTACTTGGAGTTAGTGAAATCAGTTAAAATCCGGAATCAATGATTTAAATCTCCAGTACCGTGGATAATTAAGGGTTGGGGCACACTCACTGCCTGGATGTCCTCTGGGCAGTGCGGCCTACCTGCTTGCTGTCTCAAGCCCTCTGAAAATTTCGCACAGTGAACATCACCCTTTTCTGCAGGCCCCACCCACCTTCAAGGTTCCCCAAGGAGGCTCTTGCACCAGCTCCTGTCTTGCCATGAACACTCTGTTTCCACAAGGGAATGCCTCAGCCCTGTCTCCACATCCAGACTACCCACTTTGTCTCCTCAGCACATTGGAATTGGCTCCCTCCTCCTCTGAGCTGCTCTCAATCCCTTAATGTCACCAGCCCTTGTTCTTTCCCCGGGTCCATCCTCCTCTGTGGTTAAAGGCACTTGTTAAACAGCCCCCACCTTGGGCCCTTCCCTTTCTTGGTACACATGCCCCATCACCACCACAATAACATAATACTCTTCTGAATTCCCCTCTCCCAGGCCCTGGGTCTGCCTCATTGGGCTGCTCTGTTTTCCTTCCCACTCTTTATATGCAGACCTTTGCCTTCCCTGGGGTTCTTTGGCTCTTCCCCAAACCCCCTCATCAATTTACCAACCCCCTCCTAAGTTGAAGGTAAAAAGCTTCAATGTTCACCTTTCGCAAGATACGACTCCTAAACAAGCACACGTAGCCTGCGCGCTCACAGTGCTTCTGTTCAGGGGAGCTTGAGACCACTATGAGCACATTCCAAATCTGCGTTTAGTGGACATCTAGTCTATAGATGTTTAATTCTTTTGAGCTTGTAGAAGAGCTCTGTTTATGTTTGTATCTTTGAGAAATAAACCGTGTCACCCTCTGTGAGATGCAGAGCAGTGGACAGACATTTCTTCTACCACTTTCCATCCTATCTGGAAGGAATTTTAAATGTCTACCAGGATCCCTTTCTCTAACTTACCCATCACCTGCTCAAAATCACTGTCTGCCTCTCCTCTGACAAGAACATTCTGTTCACTTGTGAACAACGGCTGATCCATTGAAGCTTATTTGGGTCTAATTGTTTCCTTGGCTAGGTTTCCTGGAACTTGACTTGCATCGCACCATCATTCCAGCAAAATCATCAGAGAAATGCAGTTTGGACATGATTCCAGACCTCAAAGCCATGAACCCCCTTAAAGCAAAAACTGCCTCATTGTTTGAGCAGAAGTCCATGAAAGGCTGGTGGCCGTGCTATGCAGATAAAGATGGCTCCCGTGTGATGGCTGTATGACTATTTCCCAGTTCGGGGTCATTCATTCCTTTTGTCGTTTAGGCTCTGCCCTCTCTCAGTTGATGCCAGATAAGATAAGGAAGTGTTAAGCTGGTGAGACCTTAAGTTACAGGAATGGTTTGTACTGGGATCACAAGAGAAGGTGGCAGATGCCGTGAGCGTATGTTCGGGGTTGTGTGGAAGGTGGAGGGATTGGAATGGTAGAAAAGCTAGGACCCTGGGTGGTTACACTATTTCCTGAGGACCCTCCTTCACCGGGAAGGCTAAGTTATTCTGAGCTTTCAGTACAATTCAATACAGAAAAAGGAACTTCAAATTCAAACTCTTTTTGTTTAAAAAAAATAAATTTAAAATGGTGGAGGAAGCAGGGAGCCCTGACAGCCACTGGACACAAAGGCCGAAACTTATAAGCAAGTCTGGAGAACTCCCAGGTAGACTGTGACAGAGAAGCAGAAGTCCAGGTTGCCATGCATGTCACAGAAGACTACCTCATTCATCATGTAGTATTGCTATTAAGAACAGCTAACATCCTAGATCATTGATTAGGAGATAGGCAACATGCTAAGTGCCTTACGTTTTTTAAAACAATTTTGAGGTATAATTTACATAAAATAAACTGCACCTATTTATAGTGCACAATTGCATGAGTTTTGACTGATAGAGACACTCCTGAGACCACCACCAGAATCAAGATCCAGAACATTCCCATTGCTCCTGAAGTTTCCTTGTGCCCTGTGCAGTCTACTATTCCCTCCACTCCTGGCCCAGGAAACCACGTATCTGTTGTCTACCACTAAAGAGTAGTTTATAGATAATCTCACTTAGTTCTACTGACAATTCCAGAGAGTAGACATTATCTCCATTTTGTAGATTCAGGAAACAGGCTGGGATATAACATTATATGTTAACTATGCTTCAGTTAAAATTTTTTTAAATTTTATTTAAAAAATACTACTACTGAACTAGGTAAAATAAAAAACAACCCCCAAAATAGACTGGGAGAGATGCAGCGACTTGCCATAGTCAGACCCTCATTTTGTCTGACTCGTCCGTACAGGAGTCAGCCGGCTCCACCGCAGAGCCAGTTGTCAGGGTTGGGGTCCTCAGACTGCTGGTGACCTAGCGGACATTCCGGGGTCCTAGAAAGCCCGTGACAAGCCTGGCCATAAAAGTGGGCAACTTTCTAGACCTCTTTTGGCCTCAGCATCCTCAAGTGCACATGAGGGTCATCACAGTACCTGCTTTATAGGGTTGCTGTGAGCATCACATGGGGTTATCCACGTAGAAGCCTTAAACGGTGTCCAGGGCATCCCTTAGGAACCTGTATGAACACAGACGTAGCATTCATGTGTTCGTTCTTTCGTATATTCAGCTAGTATACACTGAGTACCCATGGAGTGCCCTCCCTGCTCCGTACGGTGGGGCGAGCATGGTTAAGCAGGAAGCATGGAGGCTCCCTCGGAGCCCACAGTTAATGCTCAGTAAGTGTTCCATATTGTTATTAGCAGTATTTAGGTTAATCTGGTCCAAATAAAGTTACAAAGGACAGTGTGTGAGAAGGCAAGGAGATGGATATGAGAAAGTTAGAGGATGGGGCACAGAGAATGAAAAGCAGGGAGCAGCGAGAGGGAAAGCTATTTGTCCTCTCAGTTTCCCACAATGGGTCGGTTCAGAAACACATGGAAGAGGAAATGCGATGAAATCTCTTGAGGAAAATTTAAGGCAATCTAAGGATTGTTTTACAAGAATAAAAATCATTGCTCAGGGAATACTCCTTGGGTTGAAATGAAAATATTTGTGAAACGTGATGTCATGTGTTTAACCTGTTCTGCTTTACTGAAGGGGAAAGTGGAGATGACATTGGAAATCCTCAATGAGAACGAGGTGGACGAGAGGCCAGCCGGGAAGGGACGAGATGAACCCAACATGAACCCCAAGCTGGACCCACCGAAGTGAGAGGCCCTCTTTGTTCTCTACAATGTCTGATCCCCAAACACCTGCAGTCTGAAAGCCCCCCTTCCAATATGCTTAGTGGAATGGATTCAGTGTTGTCTTAATTTTGCACTTAATAGGGGTGGGGGATGGAGAGCTTGGTGAGCCAGCTTCATTTTAACCTTTCTCCTTTCCCATAAAACCAAAGTCCAGAGTGTCCTCAGTATCTTAGGGGGCCATAAAATGTTAAAGACTCTTTCTCAGCCAACTAAGGGGAATAATATCTTTTCTTGACTTTATCAATGTTATTAACTGTTCTTTAAACTGTGTTAGGTTCTGAGGTGCAGTATCTGTCCTACCCGAGTTGGGTAGGTAAAACCATTTCTTTGCAATTTTTGCAGCCGACCAGAAACCTCCTTCCTCTGGTTCACCAACCCGTGTAAGACCATGAAGTTCATCGTGTGGCGCCGATTTAAGTGGGTCATCATCGGCCTGCTATTCCTGCTGATCCTGCTGCTCTTCGTGGCTGTGCTCCTGTACTCCTTACCGGTAGGAGTCCTTGGCCTCGTGTCCTGGCTTTTTGTGTGTGATTTATGGTCAGTCACCCAAGTTGGTTCTTGCCTTGACCTATTTAGCAGTTGTGGTGTTGCAACCCTTCAGCCTGTGGGAAATTTAAAGTGATGTGTGTTGTGATGAGAACGACATTCTTAGGGTGTCACAAATTATAGGCAGAACTTCCTGGTTTGAAAAAAATTTTGGTTTCAGGAATTCTAGGAGAAACCCCTCAGACCTTTAGCAATGTGGGTCAGGATAATAGCCAGCATATCTGACTGATCTTCCTACCTTCACACTTTCTTGTCCCAAACCATCCTGCAAGCTAACTCCTTCTCGCATCCACAGATCCCCAAATCTGGGCTCAGTATAGGTCCACATTAACCCTGAACTTCACCCAAACTAGCTAGTGCCCACAGCTCCCCCACAGGTATTGCCCTTACCTGCCAGGAAGCCTTTGCCAATGCTGTTCCCTTGCCCATGTTGTGTCTATCAAAACTTTACTTGTTCTTTAAGGCCTGCATCACATAACCTCTCCCTTAAATTTTCCTCAATCACCTTAGTCATAAATGGGAGTCTAGATGGGAGGTTTGCCTGTGTGCCCAGAAGTCGTACCTTCATTCTTTCATTCGAGGGATTTATTGAGCATCTACTACGGGCTAGGAATCAGGGTGTTGAGATGACCAAGGCTTGATTCCTTACCCACGAACAGTTCCTGGCCTGGGGACAAGCAGACATATGAATAAGTAAATTATTATGAAAGACAAGCTTTTATAGAGATAGGAACAGATGAGCATAGGATCCGATGGCTGAGGATGGTTTCACCAAGGAGGTAAAGCCCATTTTGCCAAGTGGAGAAGGGACAGTCCAGGCATTTAAAGTCTCTTCCTTCGGCTCGTACTGGAAATAATACAGATGTTTTTGTGGAGGGTAACATAGTCACAACCACAAGAGCACAGATGTAAGGTCTCTATTTGTCCCTAGTGTCATACTTCGTTTGTTAATGCACACGTACACTGGTTTCTACTTGCCAGTAGTCCGATCTGTCTTGACCATTTAAAACACAGTAATTTCGGGCGCCTGGGTGGCTCAGTCGTTAGGCGTCTGCCTTCGGCTCAGGTCATGATCCCAGGGTCCTGGGATCAAGCCCCGCGTCGGGCTCCCTGCTCCGCGGGAAGCCTGCTTCTCCCTCTCCCACTCCCCCTGCCTGTGTTCCCTCTCTCGCTCTCTCTCTCTCTGTCAAATAAATAAATAAAATCTTTAAAAACAAAACACAGTAATTTCTTCTTACTGACTTAGATTCTATTGATTTAAACCAGTGGTTCTCAACTGATGGCAGTTTTGCTCTCGGTAGGATGGTTGGCACCCCTGGGGGTTGCCGCGGACCCGGGGCAGGTAGAGGCCGGGAAGGCTGCCCACCCCGCCGGGCACGGGCCAGTCCCCGGTGACAGAGGATCGCGTGGTTCTAAATGGCAAAGGCTGAGAAACCCTAACTTACTTATTTCTCTTAACATTCTGTTTCCTTTTCAGAATTACTTGTCAATGAAGATCGTGAGGCCAAATGCATAGTGGAAGCAAAAGCTTCTTTTCAGGTCATCCGGCAGTGAGGGAATCCTGTCTCCGTTTATAGACCGAAATCAAGATGGTTTTGTTTGCATCTGACACTGATCCGAGCGGCTTGTTAGGTTACTTCACCGAGGCCCGGAGCCCCCAGAGGTCTGGGTCCTGAAAAGTCAGGCCAACAAGCAACATTTTTTATTTTGTTATCTTTTGAAGTATTAAGTTTTAACCATGTTTTTCGGGACATTTTTCAAGGTGGCTGGTTCCATTTAAAAAGCATCTTTTTTATGAGTCTTTAATTTTATAATTCAATTTTTAGAAATTGCTGAAATCAAACTAGACTATTTCTGCAGCTTAACTTCATATACTTATTTGTAATCAAAAAGGACTGTGCATTATAAAATAGAATAGTGAGAGTCATTCTTATTTATGCCTGCAACCACTTTTACGGCATTTTATACGGATGAGTGTCGTAAGACTCTATTCAATCTCTGTGATGAACCCAAATAAAAACATTTCACCTTTGACACGTAGCTCTTCATTGTAGCTGTGCGCTGAGCTGGGAAGGAGGCCGTTCCTAGTCCTCTGGGTCTCCGTGGAGGGAATGGCACAGCATCCCACTCAGCCATAAACCTTTCATACATGTGCTGCCAAATCTTAGCCAGTGGCCAAACTGAGGCTAACATAAATAATAAGAGCTAAAGCTTATTAAAAGTCCTTATTCTTTGTACAGCATTGTTTCAAATGCTTTATGTGTATTAACTCATTTAATCCTCAAGATAATCCTATAAAGAAAGGTAGGTAACATCAACCCCATTTTACAGTTGAAGAAGTGGAGGCACAAAGGTGAAGTAACTTGCAAAAGGCCACACAACCAATAAGTGGTAGAGCTGGAATTTGAACCCAGGCAGTCTGGGTTCTTCCTTCTTAACTTCTCTTGACCACCACGCTATTCCACCAGTGGGAAGACTGTCATGAGGGGCATGGAGCTGATGGTCAAGTAGGGAATGATAGTAGCAACCAGTATGGCTCCAGGCCAACACCAAACAGCGTGCCTTCTAGAACATCGTCCTGAGACTACGTGAGACCATGGTGAGATCAACAAACAGTTCTATTCTAAACACAGAACCAGGGGGAGCAAGAAATGGTACAATAATGGTGATGCTTTGGGACATAGAGATAACATTATACCACAATGGTGACTGTCTTGGCGTTATTGCTGAGTTGTTGCCTATTTTGAACATTTTATGTTCTCCCCCCGAATTTTAACATTCTAAGTGTGCTCAATACCTAAAAGGTGGAGAGCCACAGCACTCAATCAGAATGCTCGCCATTTCCCCAGGCACCTTGTACTCTCCTCCCTGAGTCTGGGCATGTTATCACCCGCCCGAAATGCCTCCACCCACCTGCACTGGTAACAGCTCTGCCCACCCTTGAAGTTCTGGTTCAGATGCCACTTTCTCCTGACACCTCGTAGGCCCCAAAGTGATCCTTCAATATCAGATGCAAACATACTAATACAACCTTCCTGGAGAGATACATTAAGAGCCCTAACAAATGTTTGTGCCCTTTGACCCAGTAATTTCACTCCTGAGTATTAACTCCAAGGAAATGATCAGAAAGGCAGCCCAAGGTTCATGTACAAAAATGTACATGACAGCGTGCTTCATAATGGTACAAATCAGAAACAGCTTAAATGCCCAAGTAGAGGGGAATGGTTGAATATATGGCAAAATCCCTATATCAGTGCAAAGGATGAAAATATATCAATTTAACATTTTGTTACTGATACCAGAAAATGCTAATATGAGACACAATCCCAAAAAATCATATACAAATCTATATAAAATTAGCCCCAAAATACATGGGTCTATAAAGAAATGCACCAAAATACTAGCAGTGTAAGGAACTTATGCAAGATTTGTATTTGTGCATATTGAAATAATTTATAAAAGTAAATCAACATTGGAGATTCATAACAAAACTAAGAGATCCAGTTGGAGAAATATTGCTATACTTTGTTTCACCTTGTAGCGATAACGGGTGTGGCTTGTTTTCGCAACTGACTGTAAGCTCCTTTAGGACAGAGTTAACACCTGTGGGATCACCCCAGGCTGCCCCAGGGCAGCAGGCGTGGATTTGTACCCCTGGTCATGCCTCAGACTCATCTGCATCCTGGGAACGATAATGCCTCCCTCACTGGATTAAGGTGAGGGCTGAATGGAATCATGTATGGAAAGCACCTTTACAATATCTGAGGCCTGGCCAGTACTCAACACATGGAAGCTTCCAGTATTACATCAGACTGGTACATCTGATATTCTAGTTCCAAAAGCAGATAAAAGCAGACTCTTTTCCTTCCAAGACTCACTAAATAGGAGAAAAACAGCTAGAAGACTGCCTTCCACTTGCTCAAGACCGAGAAAGAAGAAAGGGGCGGGGTCTCGAAGTCAGGAGGAAGGAAAACAGGTCCGTTACCACCGTGTCAGGCACAGTGTCAAAGCCAATATGTACAGTCGTGGCAGGGCCACCATTCTTCCAGTGCTTTCAGACTGCTGCAGGGTGGGGACCCCTGGGCCCTCCCTGTTGGGGGTTGACAGGTGTCACCTGCTCAGCTATGGACGAGCGAGACTCCTAACCTTCTGAGTCACACTGGACCTACACCCAAACCGCTACTTTCTTGGAACATCACATCATCTTGCTTATAATTAACGGAAGGTTGACCGCTTTCAGCTAATTTGGGGGACATTCTAATGATGTAAGGGAGACAATTTCACTTAAAACTAGATTATCTTGGAGGAAAAAAAAATAGGCTCCACAAAAAAACATTGCTCCAGGCAAGGCTGTTATTTTGAATATTTAACGATCAGTACGGCCCTGACACCAGCCAATCAGAATAGAGGCTTTACCCCATCACAGGGGAGAATGGCTATTATAAACCTAGAACTGCCACACCAGTGCGTGCAGGTTGAATATTAGCCTTCCTTCCAGGGAACCCCACCAATACACGCTCCCACAGTGCCTCCCTCGAGGAACACAGGCATACCTCAGAGATACTGCGGGCTTGGTGAGTACAGACTTAGCCTAATTCTTAAGAGCGCTAGGATTTTTGGTAGAATAAATGGGCATGGACTTCAACTTTAAGTCACCAGCTGCATGAGCCCCTAACGAGAGTGAGCTTGTCCTTGGAAGCTTTGGAGCCAGGCATTGACTCGACTCTGGCTATGAAGGTCCTAGATGGCATCGTCTTCTGATACAGGACTGTTTTCTCTACATGGAAGAATCTGTTGTTGAGTGCGGCCACCTTCATTATCTTAGCAAGATCTTCTGGATAACTTGCTGCAGCTTCTACATCAACACTGGCTGCTTCACTGTTACGTTATGGAGATGGCTTCTTTCCTTGAACCTCACGACCCAACTTCTGCTAGCTTCAAACTCTGCAGCTTCCTCACCTCTCCCGGCCTTCACAGAATTAAAGAAAGTTAGGGCCTTGCTCCAGATCAGGCTTTAGCGTAAGGAAATGTTGTGGCTGGTTGGAGCTTCTATCCAGACCCCTAGAACTTTCTCCGTATCAGCAATGAGGCTGTTCTGCTTTCTTTATCATGTGTTCACTGGAGTAGCACTTTGAATTTCCTTCAAGAACTTTTCCTTTGCATTTACAACGGGGCTAACTGGCTCAAGAGGCCTAGCCTTCAGCCTCTTTTGGCTTTTGACGTGTCTTCCGCACTATGCTTAATCATTTCTAGCTATTGATTTAAATGAGAGATGTGCACTCGGCATCAGGGAAATCCAAATCAAAACCTCAGTGAGATACCACCTCACACCAGTCAGAATGGCTAAAATTAACAAGTCAGGAAATGACAGATGTTGGCGAGGATGCGGAGAAAGGGGAACCCTCCTACAGTGTTGGTGGGAATGGAAGCTGGTGCAGTCCCTCCGGAAAACACTATGGAGCTTCCTCAAAAAGTTGAAACTAGAGCTACCCTACGACCCAGCAACTGCACTACTGGGTATTTACCCCAAAGATACAAATGTAGGGATCCGAAGGGGCACCTGTACCCCAATGTTTATAGCAGCAACGTCCACAATAGCCAAACTATGGAAAGAGCCTAGATGTCCATCAACAGATGAATGGATAAAGAAGATGTGGTATATACACACAATGGAATATTATGCAGCCATCAAAAAAAAATGAAATCTTGCCATTTGCAACAACGTGGATGGAACTAGAGGGTATTATGCTAAGTTAAATAAGTTAATCAGAGAAAGACAAGTATCATATGACCTCATTGATACTAGGACTTTGAGAAACAAGACAGAGGATCATAGGGGAAGGGAGAGAAAAATGAAAGAAGACGAAACCAGAGAGGGAGACAAACCATAAGAGACTCTTAATCTTAGGAAACAAACTGAGGGTGGCTGGAGTGGTGGGGGGTGGGAAGGATGGGGTGGCTGGGTGATGGACACTGGAGAGGGTAGGTACTATGGTGAGTGCTGTGAATTGTGTAAGAATGATGAGTCACAGACCTGTACCCCTGAAACAACTAATACATTATATGTTAATTAAAAAAATTTTTTTTAAATAAAAAGATAAAATGAGAGATGCACAACTCTTCCTTCCACTTGGGGGCCACTATAGGGTTATTAACTGGCCTGATATCAATATTGTTGTGTCTCAGGGAATAGGGAAGCCTGAGGAGAGGGAGAGAGATGGGGTGGAGCAGTCAGAACACATGCATTTATTAAGTTTGCTGTCTTATATGGGCGCAATTCATGGCACCCCAAAACAGTTATAATAGTAACATCAAAGAGCACTGATCACACATTACCATAAGAAATAGAATAATAAAAATGAAAAAGTTTTAAATGACCAAAATGTGATTACACAAAGTGAGCAAATGCAGTTGGAAAAATGGTGCCAATCGACTTGCTCGACACAGGGTTGCCACAAACCTTCAAATGTAAAAAACGCAGTACCCATGAAGTTCAATAAAGCAGGGCGTGGTAAGAAGAGGCTTGCCTCTAGTTGCTGAGTAGATCAACGAACGGCTATAAGGAAAGTCTTTTCCTCCTTTGCCTTCAGCAGACCTGACTGGAATGCACAAGTGTGGTTCCTTTGAGTAAGTGGCTGTGGAGCTCTATTAGAAATGAAATAATTCCCAGAGAGAGTATTAAGCTGGCTTTCTGCGTAGCACCCCACCCCCTCCTCCCATCCCCCCCGAAAAATGCTTCATCTTGTCAAAAGATAATGGTCCCTCATTTGAGGTTGTTAGCCGCCTGGTGACCTATAAATGATAGCTAAAAGCTGGAACTAATCTCAGTCCAGTCAGATTGTCGCTTCGCTGTGAATTAAACACCACTTAGTCCTAACTGATTCTAGCAAGTGCCACCATTACCATTGGAGTCTTCATTAGGAAAATAAATCTCCATCAATGTCTTGGGCGTGACAGGGAACTGAAAATCCTGACAGGCTAACACTTGATTTTGTTTTGTTCTTCCTTCCTCATTTTAGGGCTAGAAAAAAAAATATATATGTCACAATTAGACCTGCACGTTGCTTTAAAGAGCTGTTTAAAAGGTGGGCCGAGTTCTGAAGCCCATTTTGGAAAGGGAGCAGAGGGGAGCTGAGCAGTCTGGTTTTCCAGCTGCTGGCCAAGTGGCAGCTCTTTGCTCCTCTGAGTTCACCCCGGCTCGGAGGATTGTTTGTCCAAAGACTGGAGCTGACTTGTTTCACCACTGTTGAGCAGATGTTATTATAAATACCAGGAGAAGGCAAGGGTGCTTTCCAGAAACTGCTGTTCAGTTCAGAGAATGTACAACTTGACAGCCATGTGGGGGAACCAACACTGACAATGATTTCAAAGTTTAAAAACCCTCTACAGTTTAAGTATTTCATGCTAAATAGATTTCTTTGTGAGGCCAATACGTTCAGTACTCTGGACCATATGCATGTAGCCTCCCAAAGCAGATGGGAATTCCATTCCAAAGAATGCTTTTCAGAGTCTGCTTGATGTGGAATTAGTTCATAATGGAGTCGATGTTGTAAATAGATTAAGCACCCACCATCTTTGCAGCCGAGTTTTGTGTTTGTTCAGCATTGAATGGCAACTCCCTAATCTTTCTTAGGTTAAACATAATGGTGTCCCAAGGAAGATCAAAGGAAGGCTGCTTTTCCCTTGGATATACATCCCCGAAATGAAATGCCAGAGTTCATGAAGTTCAAGAAAAACACAAGAGAAACATGTAACATGGACTAACTGCAAGACCAAACGAGTAAGGGAATGTAATGAAAAACACAGGCCCGCCATATGTATGGTCAAACTCATAACTTCAGGGGTGCAACTTCGTGGGGGATACAGACTCCAGATTTTTACTATCTAAATAAACTGAACAGGAAAGAAAAAGTATAGTTTTTTGAGCCACTCCACAGTCAACTGAATGCTTCTCAGGGCAACCTGATTTTGCCAAAAAGTTTATCTCAACTTCTTAAAAAGGCCCATTCAGCCCTTGACTAATATTAATGTGCTACTTCCATGTGTTTTCACAAAATCCTAGAGCCAAACCCATAATCCTCTCCCCCGTCATATTTCAGCTAAGTCCTGCCCCGGTAATTATCAGGAAGAGGACCAGGAATATCCAGCTGCATCCCGATGCGGCACGGCAGCCTTTCAGGAGGGGTTTCGCTTGGATCAACAGGATAAACAAAATGAATGAATGGAATCCTGTCTTTGAGGCGGCGAGAGCGTGGGGCCAGGGGATTCCAGACGTCTGGAAGCCTGTGAGCTCAGCCGGGTCGGTCACAGCATAACGCTGTGACTTTGGGTATCCCGTCTTCAGCCTCTTTTCCCTCCTTTGTGACAGGGATGCTGAATTCAATGAGCCTGTCTGTCCCAGCATTGTTTATGCTTCTCTGGGGCTTGGTTTCCTCACCTGAAAAACCGGGACTATAATCCTCGTGGAATGATTATGAACATAACATTATTTAAAATATGCAGAAGTGTGGAGAACAGTACTGGAGACAAAGCGAGCATGCAATGCTCATTTGAGTCAGTATCTTAATCATCGTCCTCATCGCTACAGGACAAGAACAGCCAAACAGATATGGGCCCAACGGTTTCCTCCATGTTCTGCTTTTGAAAAAATGTAGTCTGAGAAAGGATTCGAAGCACTGCTATCCCAAATGATGCTGATGTCCCCCAAGTTCTAAGTGCATGTTCTTAAGTAGAGAAAGCAGGCAAAAGTGCTAAGAGAATAAGCCAGTCCCCCCCGCCCCCCAAATTCAACAGAATTACCATACGATCCAGCAATTCCACTTCTGGGTATATACCCCCAAAGAACTGAAAGCCGAGACTCAAACCTATTTGTACGGTGAAGCTTGTGTCGGCAGCATGCAAACAGCCGAAAGGTAAAAGCAGCCCAAGTGTCCACTGAAAGACGAGTGGATAAAGCAGATGGGGCATGGGGATACAATGAAATATTCTTCAGCCTTCGAAAGGGAAGAAACTGTGGCCCATGCTGCAGCTTGGGTGATGAACGCATAGCGCCTGAGACGCATCAGGAGGGCATTGTGCAGGTGAAATAAGCCAGACAGAGAACAGAAGCTGCACTATCCCACCTAACACAGCGTCCCCAGGGCATCAAACTCCTAGAGACAGGAGGAGACTGGTGGTTGCCAGGGGGCTGAGGAGGGGGAATTGGGGGGGGTTCTTGTTTAATGCGGACAGTTCCGGCTTCACCAGATGAGAAGCTTCTATGAGAACTGAGATCCTGCCTCAGCGGGAACGCACCTGGTGCCGCTGAGCCGCGCACCTAGGAATGCTAAGTTTATGTTACGTGTATTCTACCGCCATAAAAAAAATGGGCAGAGAATGAAAGGTCTGTTCAGACAGACCCTTCCATGAACTCAGGGGACCTACTCTTCTCCTGCTCCCCGTGGATCCAAGAGGCCAGGAATACTTGCTGACTAACCACGGGGTGAGTCCTGTCTCATAACCAAAGTACAGGTCACACAAGGGTCTTTGGAGAGCTAAATCCAGCGCTCACAGGGCAGATTTGCTTGGCCCAAACTGCCTTTTTTGAATTAGGCGTCCATACTTCAAATACAAGAAAAATTTATATTAAAAAATAATGTTTTGAGCTTTTCTTAACAAATGATAAGATCTGTTAATATTTCAGTGGGAGAAAAAAAAAAAAAAAAAAGAATCATCCGGAAGCCTCCAGGCTGGGTATCTCTCGTCCCTGTCTCCCCCATCACAGCCATGCCCCTGCCCTGCTCCGCTCTGGACTTTAGGGCAGCACCTCCCTCCCTCCTGGACCCTTCTCACCCTCCCCAGCTGCCCCAAGTCAGCCACACCCCAGGTTCCAGGGAAGTACAATTAGCAGCTTTCAAACAGACTTCTGTCAGAAAAGGACATGTGAACAGCCAATACGGAAAGAAGCTCACTCTGATTACTAAGGAGGAAAATACAAAGGTAAAGCCTCAGTGAGGTAGCCTTTCCCACACCTCAGATGGGCAGAAAATTTAAAAGTCTGACTTCAAAGACTCATGAGGGATTGAACAATGTATATTTTTTACACAGCTGGTGGGAGTCTAAATTGGGTAAAACCACTGTGGAAAACAATGTGGCATTGACCCAGCGACTCCACCCCTCAGCTGATACCCTAGAGAAACATCAACACCCGGGCACCTGCAGGCAGATACAAGAAGGTTTGAGGGGCGCCTGGGTGGCTCAGTTGGTTAAGAGACTGCCTTCGGCTCAGGTCATGATCCCGGAGTCCCGGGATCGAGTCCCACATCGGGCTCCCTGCTCAGCAGGGGGTCTGCTTCTCCCTCTGACCCTATCCCCTCTCATGTGCTCTCTCTCTCTCTCTCATTCTCTCTGTCTCAAATAAATAAATAAAATCTTTAAAAAAAAATGTTTAAAAAAAAGAAGGTTTGAAATAGCAGAACCCTGGAGAGACCCCCATGTCCATTAACAGCAACTGCATAACAGGGGTGAGGTGTAGTTCTATAACAACATATTATAAAGCGCTGAATGAATGAACTGGGAATGAATCACAGCCACACAGGACATGCTTAGTAAAAATGTTGGGTGGAAGAACAAGTCAGAGAAGAATCCCTACAACATTCTTTCTTTTATATACAATTTAAAAACATGGAACACCAAACATATTGTTTAGCCGGCAAAGACATGGTAAATCTACAAAGACAAGCAAAGGGTTGTCAGCCTCGGGAGATGGAGATCTTTGGGGAGGGGAGGAAATGGAACTAGGCGGGGAAGGAGATGGAACCAGGGAGGGGTTCCTTGACAGGTCCAAAGATAATGGTAAATGTTTCTTTTTACTGGGTGGTGGGTACAGGGATGCGCGTTCATGGAATCATTATTACTTATATTTCCTATGTCCTATAAAGATACTCTTTTGGAGCTAATATGTAATTTTTCAAAAAATTCCAAAGTTGCTTCTTCTTCCAAAAGGATCAGGTCACTGCACAGTCTGCTGAGGTTAAACGTGAAGAACAGCTTTCTGAGGCACTCAAACTCATGGCAAAGTTGATCTGGGAACAAACACACAGTAAGTCTGGTAAAAGCTGTTCATCACAGTCATTCAAAACCTCAGGTAGAGAGAAGGTCAGAAGAGTGTCAGAGTCTGGGGCGCCTGGCTGGCTCAGGAGGTGGCGCGTGTGACTCTTGATCTCGGGGTTGTGGGTTCAAGCCCCACACTGGGTGCAGAGAGTACTTAAAAAAATTTTTTTTTATCTTAAAAAAAAAAACGGGCATGGGGGGCAGAAAAATGTCAGGGTCTAGTCAGGAAACAGAGTCCACATCAGGCATGTCATTCAGTAGAGGGTCCTCCCTTAGGAAGAGGGGGACAGATGAGGCGGGGCACTGTCCTGGGGTACAGGGACCTCAGGGGGGATGCACGCACTACCAGCCACACTGCCAAAAGCAGAGTGGGAGAGGGAGAAGTGCCCTCCGTCTCCCAGAAAGGCCTCCCCCGGACCAGCCAGACCAGCCGTAACCTGAGAAACAAGAGTTTGCCCAGTTTGGCCTCCGGCATAGAGCAGCTCGCGGGGCAAGGACGGGAGCAGAGAGCGGTGGAGCCCGGCGGGACGGGGCAGCCCCCCAGAGACTGCAGCATAGACTCCGGCGCGCGCTCTTATTTAATCTTCGCCACCATTCGACTGGGTCGGCTCTAGGTTGCTCCTCTTCGTAAGAGTACAGTTCAGAGAGGTGAAGTGATTGGCTGAAGATCATCAGGCAATCTGGTGGTGGAGTCAGGATTGAGACCTGGATGATCTGAGTCCAGAGTCACTCCCCTGGCGCATGCAACTTCTTCCTCCCCGCCTAAAGGGCTACGGTCAGATGAAATAGTAACAAAATCAACCCAGGGGATCAAACACTTAAGGATTAAATGCAACGATTTAATGACTGTCTTTCTCTCCACAGGGCCACATCTGTACTGTAATTTTCATTCCGGAACACTTATCAATCTTACGGGGAACGAGAGGAGGACTTCCAGAGTAAAACCAGTTGGGCTTCCCAGTCACACCAATTCCACGTGTGCCTCGGAGAGCCTCTGCTCTGGCTCCCATTGGCTCGCAGTAAGCGTGGTGAAGACCTTGGATCGGAGCTCACACTGGCACTACAGACAGGAAATCCAAGGGACACTTCTCCCCTTATACCTACAGCCCAGAAGGCCCGAACCCACCCCCTAGGAATTTCCTTTTTTCTCATCATTGCCTTTAAGATTCTAAAATTAATTCATATTCATTATAGAAGCATTGGAAAATGCAAAAAAAACATGAAAATGAGACTTTATCTATATGTCATGATTATGAGAGAACTACTGTTAATATTTTGTAACACTTCCTTCTAGTCTTTTTTTTAAGATATAAAATTAGGATCCCTCCCCCAGAACTGCCCTGCCCTTGCCTTCATACAAGTCTCTAATTTTATAGTTTGCTTTTCTTCCCCCTTTTAAAATTATATTTCTTAAACATTTATAACAGCCATTTAAAATTCCATCACATGCATCTACTATAATTGAACTAATCTCCTCTCATTGGACGTGTGTTGCTCCCAATTCTTTGCTGTTTTAAGTAATGTTGCTTTTTTTTTTTTTAAAGATTTTATTTATTTATTTCAGAGAGAGAGAATGAGAGAGAGCACATGAGAGGGAGGAGGGTCAGAGGGAGAAGCAGACTCCCCACTGAGCAGGGAGCCTGATGCGGGACTCGATCCCGGGACTCCAGGATCATGACCTGAGCCGAAGGTAGTCGCTTAACTGACTGAGCCACCCAGGCGCCCCATTTTTTTTTTTAAAGATTTTATTTATTTATTTGAGAGAGAGAATGAGAGACAGGACTCCAGGATCACGACCTGAGCCGAAGGCAGTCGCTTAACCAACTGAGCCACCCAGGCGCCCAGTAATGTTGCTTTAAACATCCATGCACCAAGTTCTTTGCCTGCATTCTGGGGCCTCTAGGTCTATTAAGCTGTTACCATTATAAAGGCAAGATAGTGTTTGTCCTGTTCACCCAACCTAGCATCTGGCACAGAGCAGCTATCATTGAATGAATGAATGGATGGATGGATGAATGAATGAGTTTCTCATTAGTTCTTTAAGTAAATCCCTAGAAGATAAGGTTTCCATGAGGTTAAAACAAGGGTAAGAGAAGAAAAATACGTCAATTCTAAGAGTCGGCGTAGTTGCTCTTATTTAGGTGTAAAAAGTGACTAGGAATGTCCAGGAAGCTAAGGTGAAGGGGAAAATATCATATGGCTGTTTGTAGCTGGTTGGTAAAAATATACCAGATCCTCAGAAAAAGCAAAGTTTTAATTTTTTTTCTTCAACCAAAAAGTGATAAAAATGTCTCCGCAGGATCCTCACCTAGTTCCTCACATTTGCTACGTCCACAATAAATGTTAGCTGGTGTGGTTGTTGTTATTTATAAAGTACAGAAATACCTTTTGGAACAGCTTTTAATAAAAGCCAGAGCATGATACGAAAGCACATTCCTTTGAAGGACTATGTTGTTACGGCTGTCACATGTAACTATTGAGAAAAGAGTACAGCTTTTAAATTCTTTCCCAAGTATTTTTCCTACCCACTAGATGTTTGATCACCAGCTGGATGGTGATGCTCTCTGGGGAGGTCTGGCCTCACAGACTGGAGATGCACCATCCCTGTGAGCCCCACCTGCAGAAAGAGGCATCCAGGAGTCCCTTACGCTAGTTGGAAGCCATGTCTTCTCAGCACAGGAGTGGGTCCAGGCCAATGCCAGGGTCCTGTGCTCTGTCAGCGCCGCCCCCCACCCCCCGTCTTACCTGTTTCAAACATTTTCTCACTCAAGGATGCCGCCATCAGTGCCTACTTTATCACTCCAGACCTGGCTACATGCCCAGCCCCTGCTGCCTGGGAAGGCTGGCACATTCAGAGCCCATGATGGCATAAAACTACTAATAATGTTGATAATCCTTCCTTCCCAACAGTCCTGACCTCAGAACAAAGATACCAGTGCCGTGGACACAAGGAAGCTGGCAGGATAGCTTTGCGGTACTTGTGGGAAGATGGCTGCCACCAGGCCTTTAAGAAGGGCCCAAAGAAGGCACTTGCTTGTTTAAGCTGAGTCCAAGCCCTTAGGATGGACATTCAGGGGGTCCTCCAAGGTCTCTGGGGCCATCTCCGTCACCTTGTCTAGAGTCTCTCTCTTCTCTTTGCTCCTCCTCTTCTCCCTTTCTAGTTCTTTCCTACCTTCTCCTTTCCTCTCTACCTCTCCTGTCTCTCCACGTAGATCTTTAGCCCCTGCAGGTGTTACTTCACAGAGGCTGGTAGTTAGAGCTGAGAAATCTGCCAGCCAACAGGAACAGAGCCC
Organism: Mirounga leonina; assembly: GCF_011800145.1. Lineage (NCBI taxonomy): Eukaryota > Metazoa > Chordata > Mammalia > Carnivora > Phocidae > Mirounga > Mirounga leonina. The sequence continues at coordinate 20,786,489 of NW_023270265.1, read as the reverse complement.
CTGTCTTCCTATCTCTGTGTTCCTGAAGCACCCGGCCTTGTGCCTGGCCCATGATGAATGCTCCTTACTGAGTCCTTGAATAAAGTAGGAAGGACCCTGTGCTGAGTGCAGTCACCCCGTGGGACACCGCCTCTGGAGGAAGGAATGATACACGGGCACACGGGGGACTTCTATCCCAAGTACCTTAACACACAGGGAAACGGACTTAAAGCCTGGGGTTTACCTGCAAGTGTGAAGCTCTGTGAAAGTCTTGCTTTGATTTACACATTTATTCTAATTTGGGCATTCCATTTCACAGTCTTCTTAAAACAGATTTTGGTGGGGCGCCTGGGTGGCTCAGTTGGTTGAGCGACTGCCTTCGGCTCAGGTCATGATCCTGGAGTCCCGGGATCGAGTCCCGCATCGGGCTCCCTGCTTGGCGGGGAGTCTGCTTCTCCCTCTGACCCTCCTCCCTCTCGTGCTCTCTCTCATTCTCTCTCTCGCAAAAAAAAAAAAAGATTTTGGTGCTTTGTCTAGTATAACGCCAATGCAAACTGCCTATACATTTTCATCAAATATGGAGGACTTATTTGGGGTACTCTAACTCAAAATATAGACTCTGTGGCATATGGGATACTCTCTGCGGGTCCCTTCCATCCCGGAGAACCTCAAAGAGACAGGCTGCCATTCTCCCCTCTCCAACCCCAGCTGCCAGTGAACCGCTTCTCACATGGGCTCTGTGTCAAGTGCTCCAGGGTAAGGAGCAAAGAAACATACAGACGGATGGACTTAATAATGATGATGGTTTTCCTGAGCAGCGCTAGGGAGGCCAGTTCATACAAAAATAAAGGTGTAAATAGCTAGTTAAATTGCTAATCCACCCCCCCCACACACACTCACCACCTCTGTCAATCTTTATTACAAATTATACTCCAGGAACATTGTCCATGACTTTCCCGTGGCTTTGCAACCCGTTGGCACACATACACGAGGAATGCTTTCCCCTGGTTGAAAGGATCTTTATTTTATATTCCTCATCTAGCACAGTCCTGGTGCATAGTTGGTGCACAGAGATACATAAAATCCCCACACTCAATAGCTCTGACCAACTCTCATGTCTTGTTGGGGAAGCAAACACATAAACAAACCACTAAAACATGATATGACTGGATGTCCAGAGCCAGACAGGCTGGGGTCAAGTCCTGGTTCCCTCGTCCCCCTTCCTAGCCAAGTACAAGTCGTGCAGCCACTCTGCGTCTCCATTTCCTTTCTTTGCCATACAGACGGTAATAGCAGCCCAGGCACTAAGAAGGTTTTTTGATAATAAAGCACTTAGCACAGTGCCTAGAATTCAATAAATGTGAGTTATGATGATGATGATGATGATGATGATTTCAACAGAGGCATATAAATAGATTAAGCATGAATCTGGAACTGTGGCCTAATGCACTGCAAAGGAGAATATTCTATCAGAGAATCAGCCAAGATTTCTTTGGGGGAAATGGAAGGGTGCAAAGGCCACTTGGGTCACTTCTGTATTTCAAATACTGTCCACAAGATGGCAGCAGCGGCCTCACGTTCTCACTGGGCCCAGAAGGCATTCCATTCAGGCTGCATTCCACCGAACCCCGCCCCAGACAGGCATCTCTGGGACACATTTTAAGTGGAAGGTGACCAGCACCGCAGCTAAAGGATGCCCTTCCTTCTGGAATGCTATAGAAGTCTGACCAGACAGACAGTGACGCTCTGGCCTTGGGAAAAACTGGAAACTACCCGTCCATTCATTTACCCGTCATTCCTTCAACAAGTATGTGGAGACCCTACAACATCCCAGGCATCGTGCAAAGAATATAGCCGCGAAGGCCCCGCTCTCATGACCTCCTGGCCGACTGGTCACACACAAATCAGACCGGGGCAGATCATAAGAAGATGTCTCCCATCAAACTGAAAACGACAAGCCGGTGGAGTGTGGTAAAACACCGCTGGAGGTCAAGCAAAGAAAAACACGCACATGCTGGGGAGTCCACGTGGACTCTGCTTTGTATGCTGACAAGGGTGAGAAGGAATTCAAAGTCACAGAAGTTGGTAGGATGAAATCATGACTGGGGGTTCTGCCCCCTGTAAAATTACTTATGTTCCCCCCGCCACCACCACCTTTCGACTAGAAATCTGGGCCGGGCTAATGGAAGTTGTCACCTGGAATGTCTGGGGCAGTTGTACAAGGTTACATTCCAGGCTCCAGGCAAAAAAATGCCAGCAATTTGCCTTTTGTCAGCTGCAAATTAAAGTAATTTCCATGCAGAGGGTTTCTCCTGCTGGCGGTGAGCACCCCGAAACACCAGGGCTGTCTGCAGCCGGCCTTTACCTGGCCGGCCCACCAGGGCAAACCCAACCTGAGGCTGAAGGAGCCTCGGGGCATCATCAGGGGATGGGTTGCTTGGCTCTTCTTTCACTACGGCGCCAAACCAAGGGGGCGTTAAGCGGGGCCTGGAGGTGGGAAGCAGGGACAGATGTGTCTTCAGTTCTTCGTAATACTTCCTAGAATGTGGGATCAGTGTGACTCTCAGTTAGAAAAAAAAAATGAAGAAAAGGTAGATTTCTGTGTGCGGCTATACCCAGAGCTGATGACAATAAAACACAGCCATCATTATGGAGCGTGCCATGCAGCCTTGATGTTAAGAACATTCCAGCCGCACCTCCCTGTATCGTCAGAGAAGGTGAAATAAATATTATCATCCTCACTTACAGATGAGGAATTTGAGGCTCTGAGAACTGAAGCAGTTTGGAGAAAGTCACCAGCATTAAGTGATAAAGGTGGGATTTAAATCCTCTTTTGTCAAACTCCTGAACCTGGATACTTTGCCTACGCAGAGCCAACCAAGTGTAGAGGTGAGCAGAGAAATGTGTTGCCACCAAAAACAAAGAAGAAGTTATTCATCATGGATTCAGTATTTACAGAGCACTCATTTCTATCAGACACTAGGCATACAAAAGTAAGCACTGTCAACTGCAAATTAAAGTAACCTCCATGCAGAGAAAGCGCTACCACAGTGCGTACAAGCTTGGAGACCGGAGGCTAACAGACCGAAGAGGGAGGCCAATGCCTGGGGTTTAGATCAAGAGCAAACAGACAAAGCATCTTCAGTGACTCCTAGAAGGCAAGCTTTATGTCCCTGGGAGCAGTCACCCTGGAAAGAGGTATGACCTGCCCCCACCCCCGTCTATACCCAGAGTTAGCGCCCGGCTGGGGACCCTGAAGATTCCAGAATCTTTCCCATCCTGCCCCCACTCCCTCATGCAGCTTTCACTAGAGTCCTGCACTGTGTGACCTCACGGGAACTCCATCATCTTCCCTAACTTTTCTGGGCCTCCTTTCCCTCATTTGTTGGGACAGACGACCTGAGGTCTCTTCCAGTTCAAACATTTCTGACGGCTGCCATTTACTGAGCACCATCTACGTGCAGCTCCAGATAATTAACTTGTTTAATCCTCACACACACCCCATGAATGAGTGTGGCACCCCCATTTTGTAGATGAGTCTTAAAACTCAGAGATATAGCAGGTGACTTTTCCAAGGTCATACAACTAGTAAGTTGAGTACCAGGATTTAGAAGCCAGGTTGGCCCAATGCCAAAAGCCCCAATATTTCTCACTGCCTCTAAAAAGAAGAGGTGAAGGTTTACTTTGTCCTCTGGGTCGTTAGGCTACCACCACTGCCCTGACATCCCCCCTCGCACAGCTCTCTCCCTGTCCTTGCCTTCATCCTCTTCCAGCCTCCTTGACCTTGTTTCTGGGAGACGTCGGTAGCAGACAATGTGCTCTTGCCCTACCATCATTCATTCAGTACTCATGAAGAGGGCCCCTGACCTTTGGCTTTCTCAGATCCTGTGCCCCCACTCTAGGCACCCCCAGCCCCAACCCGGACGGCATGTATACCCGTGGAAATACTCTCTGCCTCCAGGATCTTGAGCTCCAAGGTCCTGTCTCCGGCCATAACCAACGCCCCATCACCACCCTCACCCAGACCCATGGGTTCCTGGCCTAACTTGATTCCTCCATAGACAGAATCCGTGTCAGCCACCTCCCCTGCACCTAAGTCCTCTCAGCCCTACCCCCCACCACCCCCCAAAGCACCTCTGAATGGATTCCCTCCTTTCTAACTTCAAACACCACAACAACTTAACATGGTCTCTCCTTCAGTTTTTCCTCCCCCTGTCCCCCCACCACAGCAAGGCTACCTCCTCTCTAAGCTGCATGTCCCTCTTTGGGCCACCTCCTCCAGGAAGGATCTGTCTTTCTCAAATATTTCCTTCCCTCTGGCGTCTTCAAACTCTCCCTCTCTTTGAGCATCTCTCCCCACCCCTGGCTTGGGAAACACCCCCAACTGGACCAAGGGTGATGTTTCTCCCCTTGGCTATTTTTGAAGACTTGCTCTTCGTACCCTGTTCTTGCGACGTCTGAGCACCCATTTCACTCCCCTGAAGTGCCGCCCTCCAGCCACGGCCAACTGCAGCCTCTAAATCCAATGATCTTTTCTCAGTGTTTATTCCTGGAGAAATAGAATCTGCTGTCAGCCTGGATCCTCATGACTGCATTGCTCTCACCTTCTCCTTCACCTCACCTTTCAGCTCTGTTTCCTGACTTCCCTGAGCCTCAGTTTCCCATCCACTGAAAGAGGAAAATGAACACCAACATCATAGGGTTGTTGCGGGCATTGAATGAGATACCATGGGCCTGACATGCTGAAGGGGCCCTAACTGGTTATTACCACCAGTGTTGCTTTTCTCTTATGTTGGGAGAATCTCCCTTGATTGACCAATCTTTATTCCACCCCACAATAGCAAACGCTGTAAGCCTCTTAAGGGTAGAGATCCTTCTTGCCCTAAGAAAAGCCAGGAATCTGCCTTGCACACAGTAGGTGCAGAGTAAGCTCCCTGTTGATGGTGATGACTGCCTTATAACCTCGAGCTACTTCCCCAGTCTTTCAATTTCAGTAAACCACGAATGCTTTTTCCACCACGGACTTGGCTGTTTAACGGTTTCAATCCTTTGAAAAGGAAAATGACTCCCTTATTTTTCACTTACTTTCTGGTGTTAGAGACCTTTGATGTTCCAAAGGCCTTTCAAGAAAGCCTCTTTAGTAATAGAACCTTGGTTTTTGCCACAGGGAAATGAACTTGAACCCCAAAGGTTGAGCTGGGACCCTGGAGTCCCAGCCAGGCATTTTTTTCTCGCAGGCTCGAGGCCTGACCCCAGCCCAGAGCTCGGAGAAAATGCTATTTGCAAGCTCTTCATCCTTCTCAAAGCTGTCATTTTCGTCAGCCTCACTGGGCATTTTGACAAATGCCTTTGCTAATTACTTAATTATTTTGGCCTGCACAAGTGTGGGGCTATTTCCTTAAAGAAAAGAGGGCTTAGCTAGTCCATTCTTATCCATACAAGGCTTGAAAGTAGCCTCCTTCAATCCTATTAAAGTATTTGGCTAACGAAGCACCCCTACCAGTCAAATTAACTCAAATACATTATGATGCGAGAGCACAGAGGCACAAAGCCCTCCTTCCCCAAAGCCAGGCTAAAGCTAGCATCTGTTTTCTTATGCCTCTGGCTTGTTTCTTCTAGTTCGAGCCTCTTTTACATGGGAAAGAAACCTGTGCTTATCTTGCTGACTTTCAATTAAAGAAACAATTAGGCTAAATGGCGTCAATGTGTCCCTCCAGGAATTAGCCAGGAGTGTGAGCCTGTCACCCAGTTCTCAGCACAGCGGGGTGCGCTCTGGCGGGAAAGTGGGGAAGACATTCTGCCCATGTGGGAAGCCTTCCCCAGGCCGGCCAGCCCTGACCTTCCTAGTCTCTGGAAGAATCTCGTCTCCCTAAGAAGTGCCCTCTCTGAGCATCCTCTCTCTCCAAATAATGCTTATTAGCATCTCCGCCACACACCGTGGCTATGTTTTCTATGGCACCCTGGAGAAAAGGCCCTTGACCAGTTCATTGGCTCAGGGAACACAGGAGGCCCTGTATTGGCACACAGGCCAGCTGTCTTGAGGGCAGGAGTGCCAGGATGGGCCTGCTTTAGGGAGCAGACAGCTGGACCCCAGGTCACAGACAGGCTACATAGCTCACTTCCAGAAACTAGCTGTTAAGGGTGACACTCCCCCCAACTCGGGTTTTGTTTTTTTGTTTTTTTATCTGCACCAGGCTTGAAGGTAGATGCTTGTTTCTGATTGCTTTCAGAATCAAGCCTGAAAGGCAAATTGCACTTGGAAGTGTGAATTATCCACAGTGGTCCACCCCGATCAGATAAACAGCCAGCGGCCTGTCCAGAGGCCATTGCCTGGCACCTGGTAGATGCCCAGTAAAGGGCGGCTGGGTGTGGGAGATAGCTTCTGCCCTCCCGCTGGCATACCCAGCCTGCAGGGAGAGTGCAGTCTGGGCACAGTTGAGTCTTGGTGGATCCCTGGAGGGGGCAGGGGACTCACAGGGGTTCCAATTAGGGTTGACCCAGGTATTTGTTTGCACAGCTGGGACCAGAGAAACTGAGCTGACCCTGGGTCTTTCTCATGAAAATGCAATGAGGGCAGAGCTGCCCCTGAAAATACCAGCATGTTGCATAGAGCGGAGGACGGCTTCACACACTCAACCAGCCTCAGACTATGCTCCCATCTCTGTGCACAAGGAAACTGAGGCCCAGTGAGGGTGAGAGGTTTGCCTAAAGTCACATAGCCAGTTAGAAAACCTGAAAAGCACATATTTCATTTGCTATGGTGGCCGAAAAGATAAAATTCAAAGGGACAAATTTAACCAAGAGTCTGTAGGATCTATAGGAAGAAAACTTTAAGGCTCTAGTGAGATTCATAAAAGAAAACCGGAGTACATGAGAAGATATACCCTTCTTTTACAGATGTCATTTTCCCTAAATTAATGTATATGCTCAATGCATTTCCAGTTAGAATACCAAGAGGATGGGGGCGGTGGTGATAAAATAGTATTAAAATTTATCTGGAAAAATAAACATGGGAAAATATCTGGGGAAAGGCTAAAGAAGAATAATGAGGTAGCACTACTCCTACTAGTTATTAAAATATATCATGAGGGCGCCTGGGTGGCTCAGTTGGTTAAGCGACTGCCTTCGGCTCAGGTCATGATCCTGGAGTCCTGGGATCGAGTCCCACATCGGGCTCCCTGCTCGGCAGGGAGTCTGCTTCTCCCTCTGACCCTCCTCCCTCTCATGCTCTCTGTCTCTCATTCTCTCTCTCTCTCAAATAAATAAATAAAATCTTTAAAAAAATAAAATAAAATATATCATGAAACAACAATAATTAAAACAGTTTACAGCAGAGAAAAAAATAGTATAATAGAATAGGAAGGGACCATAAATAAATGAAGTACACGTGGAAATTTAGTTTATGATAAAAGTGGCACTTCCATTTAGTGAGCAAGGAGAGATCATTCAGTCAATGATTTGAGGTAATTGCCAATCAGCTGGGCAGAATCATGAAGTTAGACCCCTACCTCAACCCTTCACACCCAAATACATTTTATTTGGATGCAAGATTTAAACTGTAAAAAGGAAACCATATAATGTCTCAAAGAAAACATGTAAAATGTATAATCTAAGAGTGGAGAAGAACTTAAGCCGACTATGAAACCCAGAAACCAAAAGGGAACAACTGATACATTTGACTAAAAAAAAAAAATGTACAATTTCTGTAGGGCCAAAATAAGTGCCATAAACAAAGTAAGATAAACAACACCCGGGAAAAGCAGTCTGTGAGCATAAAAGGTTAGTTTCCGGTTTTACAAAGTACACCCAAATCAGCAAGATCTGCAAGTACAACTCAACAGAAGAACAGGCAAAGGAAGTGAACATGCAGGTCACGGAACAGAAGTCCCAGGGTTACCTAATGGCACTACTCCCACTCCCTAAACAATCTCTCCTGTGGCTTATTTTAATCAGAAAACCCATCCGTGGAATTTTCACTTGTGTATTTGCTTTAGATTGTCACTGTTGTTTCGTCCTCCCTGAGCCCGCTCTTCAGTGGCAAGAGTCTCAGGCACAGCCCGCAAAGCCAGGACAACCCCAGGGGCCACCTCCCCTGACTGCCAGTCCCCAAAACCACCGCCAACCCTCCTGCAGGGAGGCCAGGTCCCAGGGCAGGTACCATGTTGCCCTCCAGCCCTCCAGGAAAGGAACAAAACCCACACCATTTGAATGTCACCGACCATTCGCGCCACCTCCTGCTAACACCCCGCCTCGCTACTCCTGGCTCCCGGAGTAGCTAGAAATGTGGAACGGATGGTTAACACTCATCATGGGGTTAGGTTTCCTGCAACTCCAGCTACCCAGAATGCAAAGAACCCAGAATCGAGGTTAAAAAAAAAAAAAAAATGTGCCTCTTAACAGTGGTCCCTCCTTCCCTCAGAGGATCGACGGTCCCTTGTCAGTTCTGGCTTTACGCACAGTCCCATCGAGGCTGGCCATCCGCTGATTACTCAGTGCGGCATACTAAAGACATCTACTGGAGTCTGCCACAGTAAACAGACGGGAGAGCAGAAAGGCTGGTCAAAGGCACAGAAAGAGGAGGGCAGCAAAGAGGTGATGCCTCAGGGACAGATTAAAAGATCCAATGAAGTTAGCCATGCCGTGTTTCAGAAGCCAAGGCAGTGTGTCATCCATTTGCGAAATAAAACGATGTTTTACCCCAGAAAGAATCAGCCTTAAGATCACTGTGGAACATCAGTAAATGAGGTATTGATGAGTAACTTTCCTACTTATTTGTTTTTTGTTTTAAGCGTAGACTGTGTGGCCGAGCAATGTGAGAACCAAGGAGCCACACACAGAGAATTGTGGAATCGAATGAAACATACAGCCCTAATCTGCACAGGAACAGATGATGCATGCTCGGCATAAACAGGAAACCCAAAGGATCAAGTTTATGTCACTTAGAGTGTTCTCCTGTTACTAGTTAACCAACTATACACCGGGAATCACAAAACCCACCCGCAAGGCTTTGTGGCCAGCCTTAAGTCAGGTACGCCATGGACCCTGCTGGCACCCGGTAATAATAGGAGCTTCGTTGTTATTACCCATGTGTGTTTTCTTTGTGTCAACTTCTCAGTTTCCAGGAATCAGAGTCTCAGAATCAGTCATCATTTTTCTTTATAATGTTACGTCCTCCATCTCCCTCTCTCTCACCCACCCCACCCACACCCCCAATCCTCCTACACACTTTACACACCTTCAAACACAAAGATTCTGTATCTTGGGGTTTTCCTTGGGTGATCACAGGCTAAAATCCTTCGTTCGTTTCCAATGCCCCCAGTAATAGTAACAGCTGACCTATAATGCTGTCTGCGTGCTGGGCACTGGTCTCATGACTCCACATGAATGGACTCATTTAATCCCCACAACTCTCCCCCATTTTACAGCTGAGGAGATGGAGCACAAGGAAATTAATGACATTAACAGATCTCACGGCAAAGAAGTAGGCCAGAAAAGTACTGCTTTGTGAAAAAAATATGAATAAGTGTGTCCTGCAGACTACCAATAAATGTTAAGCGCACGCATGCGCACGCACACACACTCTCACACGCACGTGCACAGATATATGGGGTGGGGGCACTTGGGAACAAGGGGTAAGAAGGACACTTGCTTTTCACTTCTGAACCTTTTGAAAACTGAATTGTAAAGTTCTCCCAACACAATGCTGCTCACTCCTCTCTGGAGTCCTCTGCCCCTTTTAATGGGTTCAGATCTATCTCCAGGCCCCACGGCACACAGGCCAGCTGTCTTGAGGGCAGGAGTGCCAGGATGGGCCTGCTTTAGGGAGCAGACAGCTGGACCCCAGGTCACAGACAGGCTACATAGCTCACTTCCAGAAACCAACTGTTAAGGGTGACACTCCCCCAAACTCGGGTTTTGTTTCCTTGTTTTTTTTTTTTTATCTGCACCAGGCTTGAAGGTAGATGCTTGGGGGGCCGGCACAAAGAAGACCCCCTCCTCTCTTCACCTGATTTCCATTGTCAGCCCTTCCTGTCAGAGAAGACAAAGGCTTGCATTCCACAATTAGCAACAGAAGGTTTAAAATGCAAATTCATGGAGGAGCTCACAAACCCTTGTGAAAGAGTCTCCACTTAGGTGTTAATTATTTCCACCTCCTTCCTGGGCTGGGCCAAAGGAGAGTGGAGGGAGAGGGGGGAATGGGAGAGGGGAAGAGGGAAGAAAGCCTGTGTGGGGACAGGGGGGAAGGGCTGTGTGTGCCAAGGTTGAATGTTGGGGGGGCCTCCCTAGTCAACCCTCCCTGCATGGAGCAGAACTGGCCAGAGGGGCCCCCATCCCCTCCCCCATCACCATCTCCATCAGGAGCACTTCTCTAGACTGGGAAAGCTGGGCAGAGCCACAGAGGAACCCAAGAAATAACCACCTGACCACCCCTGGAGGAAGTGCAGGCCTGTGTATAGAAAAGGCAGATCCCAGAAGCCCAGAATAGGTGCCATCCAAAGAGTTCTCTGTTGGGGTGGGCTGCACACAGACCTGAGTGACTTGAAGGGGCTTGTTACCTGTTGCTCAGAGTAGGACAACTGAGGGGAAGCCACCAGGAGAGCAGAAGAAAGCGCTAGCATGGTACCTAGAGTTGATCAACCCAATAAACGATACCTATTATCTATGTATTTTTTTGGCTTAAAAATGGCAGGAGTAACACATACTTATTCAAACATTACAGGAAAGTATAAAAGTAAAACTCCCCTCCTCTCCGTTAGAGTTTAGTGTAGGTTTTTCCAGAACTTTCTACGTGTATATATAAAATCAAATACGCGTGGAGAAAGTTCTACAATAACGAGATCACATTCTATGTTTTGTCCTGTGGCTTGCTCTTTTTCTCCACTCAGTAATAAATTGTGGATATCTTTCCATATCAGTGCACTCGATACCTTTGGTGATGTCAGTCGTTTAAATAAATACGTTATAAGAAGTTGTTTTCATTATTTTTTCTGATTCTAGAAGTAGCGCATGTTGAAGGGAGAAAACTTGGAAAGCATGCAAAAGAAGCACCCACAACGTCAGCACCCTGAAATACCCACTGTTCCCACTTTGCCTGCTTCCTGAGGGCTGGAGTCCCGAGGAGCTGGGGGTCCTGCGGTACCAGTACTGATGGCAACTAGTAAGTGAGTTCTAACAGGAACGGGGTGCTGCAGCGAGCGTTATCCGCAGACCTTAGCACTAATCTGCTCCAGGCCCGCCCTGGGATACAAGTGCAGGGCCTCCAGACACCACAGTGCTGGAACTGCCCACTTCCTGCAGGAGACGTTGCTGCCCTTACTATTCTATCAACCCTTTTGCTGGCTTCCTCTTTCTCCCGGGAAACGGACCACAGATTCTTCAACAATCTCCTCCCTCCCCTTCCCAGCCAGCTGGACCATAAGCTCCATGAACCAGAGACCATCCCCCATTTATCTGTGCCGTGCCTGGCTCCCCATAAATATCTGTTGAATAAATGGATCAACTAAGCCGATGGGCATGCACCCCACCTCCTGGCCCTTGCTTATAACACTTGCCCTGCCTGCAGCACTCTTTCCTTCCATACACAGTGTCCATGCTTAGGGCTTGCTTCAAAGCTCATCTCTTCCAAGCCTTTCCTGGCAGGCTCATTTCTCTTTACTCAGACCAGCCCTCATTTCTCTATATTTTGATTTTTGCCATTCATTCACCAGATGGGCCAGCATTCGCAACCCCATTCACAACGCATATATTCTTTCTTCTGGAAAGCCGAGCAAAGGGAAACTGCTTTGGTGGGTTGTATCGCTTCAGCCTCAGAGTGGAGATTAGAAGACTGCCCGTGTGATCTGCCACACTTTCTCTTTCTCAGTCTGGTTTCCTCTTTTGTAAATGAAGGGATTGCCCTACAATCATTCTGTGGTTTCTCCTGAGTACCAAGTTGTATGATTCGAGACTCAGGTATATGTTTCCATTCATTTCCTAAGACCCTTCATTTTGATAAGAAGTCTCACCTCCTGAAAAGACTTCATGAATCTGGATTCCCGGCTTCAATTTTAAGACTTTGCAGTTGGAAAACACAAAATGGCCTTCATTTAATTAGAGCTGATTTTCAAGAGTGATTCTTGAGTTTACTAATTATTCTTTCTTGTTCCACATCATAGTTGTAATTTATGATATATGGACAGTGCCCTACTTCTCAATGACTTAGTGAGAGATGGTGATGCTTCCTTGTGCTATCACTTTTCCGTTTTGCCCAGAGAAGTTCTGGCTTCTTTTTTTTTTTTTTTTTTTAAGATTTTACTTATTTATTTGAAGAGAAACAGAGATAGTGAGAGAAAGCACGAGCAGGGAGGAGAGGGAGAAGCAGGCTCCCCACTGGGCAGGGAGCCCTACATGAATGAATTTTAAATATCCATTTTTTAAAGATTTAATTTATTTGCCAGAGAGAGAGAAAGCACAAGAAGCAGGGGGAGCAGTAGGCAGAGGGAGAAGCAGGCTCCCCACTGAGCAGGGAGCCCAAGGCGGGACTCGATCCCAGGACCCTGGGACCATGACCTGAGCCGAAGGCAGATGCTTAACAACTGAGCCACCCAGGCACCCCGAAGTTCTGGCTTTCTGCTGCCTAAGAATCTGGCCCTAATGCTGATGCTACCATAGTTAACAAAGAAGTCAACACCTTTGAGATCCCTGAAGCGCTGAGAAGCCCAGTTTCCAGAGCTCTTTTATATTTCCCTTCCCCCACCACCTACAGCTCCAATTACACCAAGCCCAGTGTCTCTTTCCATGACAGGCATTGCCTCTCACCTTCTCCCGGCTAGATTAGTCCCCGAACTTGTCTATGAACCTATGGTGTATTTAACTTCAGTTCCTTTATGTTCTATTTCTGGAAGTTCTATTTGGTTCTTTTTCATATCTGCTGGATTTTTTTTAGAGTTTATTATTCCCTACAAATATGTTCAAGTTTATAACATATAATAAACTTGTTTTATAATTTGTCTTCAATAATTTCACTACTGAAGGTAGGTGCAGGTTTGTTTCTACTATCTGTTGTTTCTCTTGATTTTTACTCTTGTTGCATTGCTTGTGCAAGCCACAATCTTCAGGGATGAAAACGCTTTAAATGATACACAGGGGGTACCTGGGTAGCTCAGTCGTTAAGCATCTGCCTTCGGCTCAGGTCATGATCCCAGGGTCCTGGAATCAAGCCCCATATCGGGCTCCCTGCTCCTCGTGAAGCCTGCTTCTCCCTCTCCCATTCCCCCTGCTTCTGTTCCTGCTCTCGCTATCTCTGTCAAATAAATAAATACAATCTTTAAAAAAAAATGGTACACAGAAACAAAATCCCCCAATCATTCTTAAACCCAGCAATTCAGAATCATCTTGATGCAGGAAAAAGGGATATGTGTTGGAAATACATGTGTAAGCCCAGGATCATCTGTCTGTTGGAATTCAGTCTACTGACCTTTTGATTTCATCTCTTTGTAGAGCTGACTTCCTATGACCTTTCTTCCTCATCCTTGGCTATAACTCACCCACTGCCCTCAGGCTTACCTTATAATTGTTATGTGATGTTTGCAAAGGTTATCACATCCATTACTACTGTGATTCTCCCTATAGTCCTTTGAGATAGGCAGAACTAGGTGTTTTTATCACCATTTTCCAGACAATAAAACAGTTTCTGTGAGGTCAAATGTCTTGCCCAAAGTCAGAGAGGCAAAGAATGGGGAGAGAGATATGAGACCCTGGTGCTGTTTTCCCCCATGTAGCATCTGCTCATTGGTGGATTACAGGCAGCTGACCTCCCAAACCAAACCACTGCATTTCTTGCCAAGAGACATTTCCTTCCAGCAGTGAGGTTGAAAAACATGACATTATGGGAATGAGCCACACCTTTCCTGGTCACTTGAGCTGGCTAGAGGGTGACAGCTCCTCCAGCATGGCCCTCAACCCTCTTTCGGTGAGGCCTGGGTTCCCACACCCAGCCAACCCTGAAGCTCTTGTGATTTCTCTTGTGTCTTGAGTGAGGGGAAGAGCAATCACCTAGAAGAGATGGAAGAAAGAAGGAGGGACAGACCTCATAAACAGGAGCTGAGGAACTGGGCCTGTTGGGTTAGACCTGTTGGAGCTGAAAGCCCCTAGAGAAATGTTGCACCTACTTGCAGAAACTTTACAGCAGGAAGAAGGAGAGACAGACCACTGAATCCTGGAAAATGAGGTTTTAGAAAATGCCTGCAATAGTTTGAAAGTGGACATCTTTGAATGGCTGGGATGCTCCCCTGGGGTGTGAGAGTAGGGAACAGTAAACACCATTTTCAAAGATATCCTGGCCCATCTAGCTGATGACTGCTGGAATGTGAGGACCCAGAGGTGTAATATGGGCCACTTTTTTCAATAAGCAATCAAATAGGGATACAAAAGAGAGGGATTCCTTTTAGAGCTGCAAGGACCCTTGAACCCCATGAAAGGGTGTGTGACACCAAAGTCAGACAGACCTGGTTCACATGCAACCTCTCCAGTGACTGGCTGGTGACCTTGGCAAATTGTTTAAGTTCTTTGAACTTTGGTGTCTTCATCAACAAAATAGGTAGGAGCAACAACAGTATTGCCTATGTTATAGGATGGTTTAGAGAGAATGAAATGACCTGAAGCATATTAAATGCATGGCAACAGCTAGCTAGTAGTGTTACCCTTCCATTTATGAACGGAGTCACTGAGGTTCTGAGAGGTGACATGCCCCAGGTCATCCAGGACAGACTGCCTGATGGGTGGTCATTACAGTAAAGCACTTATTTGGATTTTTTTAAAAATTTTCTCAAGGATTCAGTTTCCTCTTCTGTAAAATGGTGCAGGTTTGTTTTGTTAAAATATATTCTCAATACTTTATCCAAAACCTTGGAGCCCTGTGTTCAAAGTTTAGAAAGTTCAATGTGAGGGGCGCCTGGGTGGCTCAGTTGGTTAATCCTCAGACTCTTGATTTTGGCTCGGGTCATGAGCTCAGGGTGGTGGGATCAAGCCCCAAGTTGGGCTCTGTGCTCAGCACAGAGTCCACTTGTCCCTCTCCCTCTGCTCCTCTCCCTGCTCTAACACTCTCTCTCTCTCCCCACCTCCCCTCTCCAATAAATAAAATCGTTAAAAAGAAAGAAAGAAAGTTCAATGTGAATACCAATCTCCAGAGGGGTATGGGGCAGAACCCACTAATCAAACACATTAGTATTTCTGCAGCAAAATGTGAGAGTGTTTACATTAAGTGGGAGAAATAAAGACTGCATATAGTTTCATATTGGTTCAGGTCAGACTTTGCTAACCTGCTAGCCTGAAATTTTAATAAGAAGAATTTTGGTTTTTAGGGATCTGAAATTTCAGATTATAGACCTGTGATGCCTACTTCAAATGGTTTGAAGGATTCTACAAGATGGTCCACCTCAAGTGGCTGGCTGGGTGGGAGCTGTATATTAAAGTTACCTATTATCATCAGCTGGTCTAGTGCTCAAGCACAGAGCTACAAGCTGTTCAGTCATGGAGAATGTCGGGGCAGGATATGACAATCTCAGAGACCCTCAGGAAGATGTCCTATGCTAGCACTCAGCCCAAGCATACCACGCCCTTCCTGCAGGGCTGAGGAAGATATGAGAAGGGGGCAATGCCCCATGAAAACCTCCCATAGCATCAGTCTGAACCATGAGGCCCTCATGAGTTTCCTTAAAGCACCATTAGAGTTCTATTGAGTAGGAGCCCAGATTCTGAAGCCTCTGGAAACTGTGAAGGTTATTTTAATTAGGGAATAAGGGGGATGATGCTCTAACCCGGAGACTGAAACCTTAAGGGCCAAGCAGGTAATGTAAAGGAACAAAAGAGTTCGGTGTGGCCTATGGCAAGTGGGACAATCCCTGCCCATCCCAAAGGGAAGATGCCACCCACTTAGAGCCATTGGTTTCCATGTGGGTATTTAAGCCTTGTGCTGCCTGACCCTTTACAAGGAGTCAAAATCTGAAATATGTGAAATATCCTGGCTTTTACCTGGTGGCCACTAATTTTGTTTTAATTTATTTATTTGCAGGGGCCGGGGGAAGAGAGGACAAGGGGAAGGGCAGAGGGAGAGGTAGAGAGAGAATCTCAAGCAGACTCCCTACTGAGCACAGAGCCCAACGTGGGGCTCAATCTCACAACCCTGAGATCATGACCAGAGTCAAAACGAAGAGTCAGATGCTTAACTGACAGAACCACCCAGACACCCCTGCCACTGATAGTTTTAAACAGTGTACAAACCCAACAAAATGGCTGTGGACCTCTGATCTAAATAATCATAGTGAGAGTAATTTAACTGAGAGCTTACTGTGTGTTAGGCAGTGCCCTACAAATACAATGTGCTTCTATTTAATCCTACAGCAATACTATGAGAGAGAAGCTATTAGTGGCATTTTACAGAGCAGGAAAATGGAGGATCAGATTACATTACATAAAAATGGTTAATGTCCTACAAGTCAATAAAACTGTAACCTTGGGGGCTCTCCTTTCTATAAACAGAAATCATTTACATCCCTCCTGAAAAAAAAAACAACTTATCAGTCTTCTACAAGTTAATGTTCAAAGTTAAAGAGTCTGGAGTTTAAGCAATAGTTGTCTTAGTCAGCTCAGGCTGACATAACAAAATACCACAGAATGGGTGGCTTAAACAACAGAAACTTATTTTCTCACAGTTCTGGAGGCTTAAAGTTCAAGATCAAGGCCCTGGCCAATTCAGTTTCCAGTGAGGGCTCTCTTTCTGGCTTGTAGATGCCCATTTTCTTGTTATGTCCTCACATGACCTTCCTTGATGCACGCACATGGGGTGATGGGGAGAGAGAGCTCTTTGGTGTCTCTTCTTATAAGGACACTAATCCTGTCAAATCAGGGCCTCACTCTCATTAACCCTAAGCATTTCCTTTAGAGACCCCATCTCAAAAGATAGCTACAATGGGGTTAGGACTTCAACATATGAATTTTGGAGACACACAAACATTTAGACTCCAACAGATAATAGTCAAAAAAATAATTCCTTAGAGCATCAGATAGTCATGAAATTAGTTTGTTAAACAGTTCTCTCTCTGACATTGAAACAAGTGCATGCAATAACTTCTTTATCTTATTTCTAAGTTTTAGAAAATTTTTTTCTTTTTTAGATTTTATTTATTTGTTTGTTTATTTATTTATCAGAGACAGAGAGAATGAGCACGAGCTGGGGAGGGGGGGCAGTGGTAGGCAGAGGGAGAAGGAGGCTCCCCGCTGAGCAAGGAGTCTAATGCAGGACTCAGTCCCACGACCCTGGGATCATGACCTGAGCCGAAGGCAGACACTTAACTGACTGAGCCGCCCAAGCGTCCCTGGAAAAGTTTTCTTAACAAGAACTTTGAAAGAAAATCTCAATAAGCCATTACTTGATAACTCAGGAAAGCTGTTTAGCTCATATGAAAATAAAAGTTAGCACTGAATATTTCCAAATGAATACTAGCAAAACCTTATCCACTGATTCTCTCGTTAAAATAGTCTGTATCCATACCAAATGTGTCCGCCATTATGCTTCCTTAGGAAAGGTTGGAATTTTCATGATTTTAGTTTCCCTTTCATTGATTACATTTTATTTTTTAAAGATTTGTTTATTATTTTAGAGCATGCATGTGTGAGCGCGAGCAGGGGGAGGGGCAGAAGGAGAGAATCTCAAGCAGACACCCTGCTGAGCGTGGAGCCTAAGAAGGGGCTTTATCTCATGACCCTGAGATGAGCAGAAATAGTTGGATGCTTAACTTACTGAGCCACCCCAGGTGCCTCTCACTGGGTTACATTTTAAACTGGTGATTCCTTTTTGGAGTCGCCGTAGCTTCTTGCTAAGATTTATACAGTCTTCTAATTTTATTTAACAGACCCCACATTTATGAAGCACACATCACCTGGCATTGTGCTCAGGCTTCCTGAATATGCTATATGATTTAATCTTCCCATTTGCTCTGTGAGCTAGATGCTACTGACCCCATTTGAAAGATGTGGAACTGATGTTCACAGCTTGTAAGTAGAAATGCCAGAAATCAAACTTGGACTTTCTTACTCCAAGTCTGATGTGCTTGCCATTGCTTAGAGGTTTGGATGCTAGGGTTATTTCCTGGGAAGACTGCAACAGTGATATTTATTAATTAAGCAAATAGGTGTTCAACATAAAACATCATATTGGTAGTCACTAGAGCTAAAGCAATGAATATAATCCCTGTCCTTGCAGACCTTACAGCCAAGGAGGTAGCTTATCTTATCCATTTTGTGTCATTTCTCTTTCTTTCAGTTTCAGATAATAAGATGCTATAAACTTATTCCAGGATCTCAGGTAAACACACTGTTTGGGTTCCTTAGTCTCTAAAACATGAAACACAATTTTGCCAACGAAGCTCAAGGGCAGGGCCCCCTAGATGCCTGAGGATATCATTTCCCAATAGCACTGGTGTCAAATGCCTCCAGTAGTGAATTATGCCAGGATCATCAATACCTGAGAAATGGACCTCCAAGAGTATTTCTTTCTTAAATAAGGACTGTCTTCCTGGGCAGTCCACTCCACTGGAATTCTTTCTGCTTCACTGAAGGGCTCACTGGTAAATACTCTTCCTTGGATTTAAAAAAAAGGGGGGGGCGCTTTTTGAAGATGCAGTACAAGAAGAATGGGATTCCCTTCTATATTCCATCATTTTTCTTGCTTCATTCCTCTAGCTCTACCTCTTAGGATTATAGAAAGAGCAACTACATCCATTTAATTCCACAGATGGACAAAAATCTCAGAGGATTGGCTCTCCTCTATAAACAAGGAACAAATACACAGGGATAATGTAAAGACAGAAGTCAAGATTTGGCCATTATTTCCAATTAAGAAGCTATTTTCCAAACTCACCAACTGAACTCCTACATGGTGGGAACTCAACAGATGGATGGAGGGATGGCGGGTAATTAATTGAACTAACCCTTATAGTGGCTCTTGACTCAGTTCTTCTCTGCTACAGGGGAAAAGTGGGAAGACATTCTGGTCTGCCCAGGCATAATTTGGGCAGTTTTGTAAATTTGGGTTCAATACCAAGGAAGTATCTAGGCACTTGCTAATTGGACCTCCAAAGACAGAAAGAAAGCGAGCTTGTTGGAGCTGAGCATACCACTGGGCTGAAAACACACGAGTGTGCCCTGACTCATATCCATGAGTTCAGTGTCCTCTCAGCTATTTTTATTCTTTATTTTGTATCCATAGCATTATTTCTCCAACCCTGAATAACTGGGCTTACCTGATTACATTCAGCCTATGTCTTCCCTGGAGGTTTTATTGCCATATTATTGTTCTCAATGGCCTGTTTATGCCATAGAATGAAAACACTACATTCTGAAAAGGACGGTGTGTTTTTTTACGTGAGGGAAAGAAAGAATCATAATTGGTTCTGATTGTTAAACATGAAGAATAGGCCCTGTCATCTCTATTTAAACTCAGTGAAATGAGAAAATGAAGTTCCAGTTCTGAATGAATAATCCATATTGCCTAAGTAGAGTAATTATAAAGGGATAAGTGGAGAGCAATGGAAGGAAGGCTAGAGGCCAGGATGCAGCACGACGGCCAAACAAGTGCTCACAATGCCGCCGAGCCTCCCGACGCTGTCTGTCAGCCGTGGGACCTCGAGCAGGGCAGTGAACCTCTCTGCCCTCGTCTCTTCACCTACAACAGAAGGGGATGGATCCTGAGGATCTCTCCCTACTTCAGAACCCTGCTTTTCCCACTAGAATCTTGCTATTTACTAGCATTGTGGCTTTTTCAGAGGAAAACTCTTATAAGATCCTTATTCTGGATAGAAACTAGCTTAATTCTCCCTCTTCCTTTGGCTCAGCCATACCTTCCTTTCAGCCCCAAGCCACCTTTGCTCTTTCAGCTTCTTCCATGTTATTGTTCTTGCTGCCCTTGACTTTGTCTTTCCTTTTTCTTGACACGTTCTCCTGGGCATTCCTGCTGCTTGCTGCAATGTCAATCTCAGAAAAAACTGGGTGAAAGAGTTGTGAACCCCTATATTGAGTCGGAACAGATAAATAGCATGTCCGGGGGAAAAGGTACTTGAGGTATTTGCCTCTGAGGTAACTGTCATTAGCCAAGGTTTCACATAAGCACTTTCTAATATTTGAGTTTTTTAAAATAGAACCTTTATGAGAATGCTTTTGACCCTGCAATTCCCCTCTAGGAATGCACTTCACCAGAGTGCAAGGCTATAGGTTCAGAAATGACCTCTGAGGGGTGCCTGGGTGGCTCAGTCATTAAGCGTCTGCCTTCGGCTCAGGTCACGATCCCAGGGTCCTGGGATCGAGTCCCACATCGGGCTCCCTGCTCCGCGGGAAGCCTGCTTCTCCCTCTCCCACTCCCCCTGCTTGTGTTCCCTCTCTTGCTATGTCTCTCTCTGTCAAATAAATAAATAAAATCTTAAAAAAAAAAAAAAAGAAATGACCTCTGAGGCACTGCTTGGAAGGGTCAAAATGGAGACAACGTAAGTGCTCTGCAGAGGTTAGAAAAATCATGGTATATCCAGGCAACTGGCAGTCCATTTGGGCTCCGTGAAGTTTCCAGGACACTGAGCAACTTGGACACCTTGTTCAAAGGTCCCATTAAAGGACCTAAACTCTGTAAGAATTTTATTTGTATGGTGTGGAAACATGAGCTTCCTATGAATATCGTTTAGATATTATAGCAGGGAAAGGCCATGATGCTCTACTCCCTTTTGTAAATAAGTGTGTATGCCTATAAATCTCTCCTAGAGGTGAAAGATCAGACTTTTACTCTCTTCCTGATCATAAATGCATCTTCTGTCCAGATTAACTGACATCTACTGAGCCCTTACCAGGAGTGATGGGTGCTGGGACTAGAGAGATGACCGGATTCCTGGGCTCCAAAGGTACATAGAGACCCAAACAGATAATCACAGTGCAGTGTGTGTGTCTGCTATGAAAGCGACAGCCTTATGAAGCTGTCAGAATGTGGGATTTGAGGTGGGGGCAACCTAATCCAGACTGGCAGGGGACAGTGGGGATGGGAGGTGGAGGTGGGGGAGTGGGGGCAGTGAAGAAAGGTTTCCCAAAGGAGATGGCCCAGAGCTCAGGCCCATTAGAGAGCCTGGACTTTCCGGGATCACTCATACTTAGGAGTCGGTGCCCAAACTGCCTCACCTTACATTCTGTACGTCTGCAGAGAACTTCTCTGTTACTTCCTCCTTCCCCTTTTCTCTTCCAGCTCGCAAGAAGCACCCAGCCTATTCCAGCTGGTCCCTCTGTACTTCTCATTCTGATACTCCCAGGACAGTGTGGCTAGGTGTTCAGTGTTAATGTGAGACTTAAACCTTAGTTTCCACATTTGTGAAATGGCATTGACCATAGTTTCTAAGCAACGAAAGCAAAAATAAATAAGTGGGACTATGTCAAAATAAAAAGCTTCTGCACAGCAAAGGAAATCATCAACAACATGAAAAGGCAACCTACTGAATGGGAGAAAATATTTGCAAATCATATGTCTGATAAGGGACTAATATCCAAAACATATAAAGAACACATAAAAAATCTGATTAAGAAATGGGCTGAAGGTTTGAATAGACATTTTTCCCAAGAAAACATACAAATGGCCAACAGGTACATGAAAAGATGCTCAACATCACTAATCACCAGGGAAATGCAAGTCAAAACCACAGTGAGATATCACCTCACACCTGTTAGAATGAATATTATCATAAAGACTAGAAATAACAAGTGTGGTCAAGGATGTGGAGAATGCATTGTTGGTGGGAATGCAAACTGGTACAGCCACAATGGAAAATAGTACAGAGGGAATTAAAAATAGAACTATCATATAATCCAGCAATTCCACTTCTAGGTATTTATCTGAAGAAAATGAAAACACTAACTCAAAAAGATACCTGCACCCCCATGTTCATTGCAGCATTATGTACATTAGTCAAGATATGGAAACAACCTAAGTGCTCACTGATGAGTGAATGGAGTTCAGTATGTACACACACACACACACACACACACAGAGGAATATTACTCAGCCATAAAAAAGAATGAAATCTTGCCATTTGCGAAATGGATGACCTCAAGGATATCATGCTAAGTGAAATAAGTCAGAGAAAGGCAAATACTCTATGACCTCACTTATATGTGGAATTAAAAAATAAAATAAAATTTAAAAAACCAAGCTCATATAGGGAACAGATTAGTGATTGCCAGAGCTGGGGGATGGTGAAGAAATGGGTGAACTGTTTTGCTTTTTTTTTTTTTTTAGTTTAAATACACTGAAGAAACTTATGAAATAATACAAATTTTTAATCATAGTATTTATCTTATAAAGTTATTAAGAATGAAAGCTAGCACAAATGGTTGATCATGTACAAAAAACTATGCTAAGCACTTTTAAACATATTATCATTTCATCTCATTCTCAAACAACCGATGAAGTAGTTAAAATGCTATCCCCATTTTACACACCTGGGAAATGACCATAGAGTGCTCTAGTAACTTACCAAGGCTACAAACTGGTCATGCTCTTAGCCCAATATCTTGCTTCAAGGATTAGGTGAAATAGTGAGTATCAATGCTTAGCAGAGTGCTGGTACACAGCAAGCACTCAGTAAACATAAATTATTGTTGTTGTAGGGGAGAAGCTCCATTCAGTTTTTCAAAGACTTGACTGCTTTGGTTTTGCTTTATCCTCAGTGCCCTGAATGAACGATGCCTGACACGTAGTAGGTGCTCAAAATAGAGGTGATAAATTTATTAACCAAGAGTCCTTGGTCCTGTTTTTTCTCCTGCTCTGGGCCAGCTCCTTCTCTCTCAGGACCTGCTAGGTAGGGGGTCCCTAACATCTTAGGACAAGACTGAAAATAAGGGGGCTTTTTAAACCTGTGAGAAAATCACTGACATGGTTTGGCTTTGGTGGCTTTTCCGACTGCCTTAACTTAAGTTTTTGCCAGGAGATCGAAGAAGATCCTCGACACTACTTAAGTAGTACTTAAGGGAAATGGTGAAAATGAAGATACTGAAGTCATAAAAGCCTGGTGGTAGAGAGAGTGAGTTCTGGATTCCAATCCTGGCTCTGCCACTTTCTAGCTCAGGCAAGTTACTTCTCTATGGCTGTTTCCTCTGGCTTAAAACTCAGACAAGAATAGCACATACTACCTACCTTGTTCTAAGGATGAGACAACACAACTTAGGTGTCCTGTGTCTGGTTCAAAGATCACAGCAGCAGCCCAGGAAAAGCACAAATCCAGGGCTGCCCTCAGGTTTCTTTCTGTTAGGATTTCCCTCTGATTCTTCCAAAACTGACACTCACCAAGAGGAGTCCTTTTGCATTTGCAACTTTGCAAATAAAGGAAAAATGCTTTTATTATCATTGTCAGATATGATTATTAATTCTATCTGCTAATAGAAATTATTGCAGGGGGGCCTGGGTGGCTCAGTTAAGCATCTGATTCTTGATTTCGGCTCAGGTCATGATCTCAGGGTAAGATCAAGCCCTGTGTCAGGCTCCATGATGGACGTGGAGCCCGCTTAAGATTTTTTTCTCTCTCCCTCTGCCTCTGCCCCTCCCCCTCCTACCTCTCTCTCCCTCTCTCTCCCACTCTCTCTCTAGAAAAAGAAACAAACAAACAATTGTAGCCAGCAGTATGCTGGTAAATGTTTAACGGGCTCTCTAAAGAAGGAGGAGGAAAAGGAGGCGGGGAGGGGAGGCAAGAAGGAGGAGGAAAAGGAGAAAGCCCTGACTGGAAGCATTTGCTAATGTCCCTGGTGTAAATACTCCCACTGTGGTTGATTTTAAGCTACTGAAATGGATGGCACTGGCTGTGGAGTTTGTAAAGAGATGCTAACAACCAACTTGGCGCTGGCTCCAGTGACTGTGGGTGTCATTTCATCCAAGGACACTCGCTTAGAAAGTGCTGATTACATCCCTCAGTTCCGCTTGACTTATTCCCAGCCATTAGGTTAAGAATGAGACACACCGTACGCAAGAGGCAGTGACGTAGACTGCACCAGCCTGCTGGGGTCACACCTCGGCCCCATCATGTGCCGGCTCTGGGACCTTGGATGTGGATAAGTTATTTGCCATCTCTTTCCCTCGGCTTCCTCATTTGTTAGTTGGGACTAAAACGCACCTGACCTCCCGTGTGGGCAGGG
The DNA here is from genome assembly GCF_011800145.1 of Mirounga leonina. NCBI lineage: Eukaryota > Metazoa > Chordata > Mammalia > Carnivora > Phocidae > Mirounga > Mirounga leonina. The sequence continues at coordinate 20,762,321 of NW_023270265.1, read as the reverse complement.
ATGTCGTGTGGCATGCCAGCCCAGTGCCTGGTGCGTGTGTGTAGGCACAGGTTAGTTGTTATTATTAGCATCGAGCTAGCACAGGGGATTCTTGCAGCCAACACAACAATTCGTGGCTAACATTTGTATGGAAACTCTTCATTCATAAAATGCTTTTTCACACATCATCATATTTGACTTTCGTAACAGCCACAGTTGAAAAACCTGAGGGCCAGCATCATATCAGTGATGTGGCTGTTCGGTGGGTCCCTTGTCTTTCAACACTTGGTCCGAGGTTCAGAGTCATGCCTGAAACAGGCACACTGGAGAACGTTAGTTTATATCATGAAATTGGGTCTGCCCCAAAACGCCTTTAAAATCTTCCAAGTTCTCCTGAATGAATCAAGGAACACATGACTTGCTACATAACAAGGCAGAAAGCAAATCAAGAGGCCTAAACTGGTGTTCTAGAGACCCACAGTGGAATTACCCTTGTCTTGATAACTCTGAGAATCTCGATGCCCCAGGGAGGCACTAATACACAAATAGACTTGGCTCCGGCCGGCCCTCCAGGTCTAGCTCTCATGGGCACTGAAGGAGGCCCTCAGAGCCACTTTCTCTTCCTGATTCCCACCGGTGCTCTGCTGGGCTGAGGCTGCCTAATCAGTTCCAAGATGGGTGAGATATTATTGTACTAAATATTGAGAAAATAGGTTGCTGAGAAGAAAAGCACCTGAAATGTGCTTAATATTTTCTACTTAAATATTTGCTTCTTGCTGTTTTCTTCTCTTTTTAATTGTGATAAAATAAACATAACATAGAATTCACCACTTTAACCATTTCAAAGCATGCAATTCTGTGGCATTTAGTACACTCACAATGTTGTGCAGCTATCACTGCAGTCTAATCCAGAATATTTTCATCACACCCAAAAGAAACCCTGTACCCATTAGCAGTCACTTTCCATCCGCCACCGCCCAGTCACTGGCAACAACTAATCTGTTTAGTTAGTGCACAATGTTACACTAGTTTCGGGTATGTAACACCGCGCTTCTACAAGTCTGTGCATTGTGCTATGCTCACAAGTGTAGCCAATATCCGTCACCATGCACTACTACAATACAATCGACTATATTCCTTACGCCATTGTTTTCTTCCCATGACTTACTCATTCAGCTGGAAGTCTGTACTTCCCACTCCTCCTCACTCAATTTGCCCATCCTCCCACCTTCCTCGCCTCTGGCAACCACCAGCTCATGTTCTGTATTTATAGGTCTGATTCTGCTTTTTGTTCACATATGATCCCATAATTCCACTACAGGCTTTTTACCCAAAGAAAATGAAAACACTAATTTGGAAAGATATATGCACTTCTATGTTTCTTACAGCATTACTTACAATAGCCAAGATATAGAAGCAATCTAAGAGTTCATCGATAGACAAATGGATAAGGAATATGTGGTATATGTATGCAATTACACAGCCATAAAAAAGAATGAGACTGTGCCATTTGTGATCATATGGATGGACTTAAAGGGTATTATGCCACTAACCTGCTTTTTGTCTCTATGGATTTGCCTATTCTGGACATAGGATATATTTGGAATCATATAACGTGTGGTCTTTTGTGACCGGCTTCTTTAATTGAGCATCATGTTTTCAAGGTTCATCCACGTTCTGCCATGTATCAGTATTTCATTCCTTTAAATGGCTGAATAATATCCCATTGTGTGGATAGACCACATTTTGCTTATCCATTCCTTGGTTTGTGGATATGTGGGTTATTTCCACATTCTGGCTATTGTGAACACTGCTGCTATGTGTACACATTTTGTTTGATCATCGGTCTTTGATTCTTTTTTGGTATTACCCCGGAGTAGAATTTCTGGGGCATATGGTAGTTCTATTTAATTTATTAAAGATGTCTTCCTCTTATCAAAGACAAATCTAGGGAAAAGCTATCTTAGAATATGGAGTATGAGCGGTGGGACCAGAGAAACCTGACTGAATCTCAGCTCTCTGACAGACAGCCAGTTGACCCTGTTAACCTTTCTCCTACACAGTTGATGGAAGAGCAATCTCTCAACAATCACAGCATTACTAGTAAGCAGTTATGTGCGTAATACTTCATTATGTCCCAGACTCAGAAAAAGAAGAGGAATTTCTCTCTTTTTAAAAAAAATAAGGCTGAGGCTTTACTATGTCCCAGGCTCCAAGCAGAAGTGGTACAAATGAGGTGATGTTGAGTAAATAGTTGACCCTTACCAGCTCCCAGCCCCACCTGCTCATCACATTAGGCCTTGTTTAATATATCCTCTCTCCCCCAACACTTATGTTCCAGAATTCCCAAGGGACGCTGCTCATGGTCTTCTGCCTCTGTGAAGCATCATGCCCTGTCCCCACCACACCACTGCTCTCAGCAGGGACTCTGCCGGTGATCCCCTTGGACCTACAGAGCTGCCCTTCAGTCTCGGCAGAATGGAAGGGGAGTGGGGGCAACCAGCCCTCTCCCTGCTCAGTGTGACATTTTGTCCCTTGGGCTCTGAACCAACAGAGCTTGGGCACAGTCTCAAAAAGTCTCCCTGGCAGAGGGCCATCTCTATGACAGGGGGACAAAAGTAGTGACCACTTCCTCAGTTCTTCCTCCTTCCCCAGGCACCTGAGAGAAATAACAATGACAAGGAAACTCTGCACCCTCCTCCCTCAACCAAGAACCAAACTACTATGCACATCAACTCATGCGAGCAGGCCTTGGGGTGCAGAGCCAGCCCGTCCCCTCCCGGTGACACCTCAGCTCCAGCTCATCATGGACAGCAGCTTTCACCAACAGTCTCAATCAGTCCACAGTCTTGTGAACTCGCTAACTTTATCCCATTTCATAGACTATGGAAAAGTATCATAGTAAGAGATGTTCGATATCAAACAGGCCAAGCCAATTCAGCGAATCCCCATCCATCATTCTTGGCCAGGGATTTGGTTATCTTAAGGCACATTGCTGGAATGCCTGGACATCTGCATATAAACTTCCCTTTGTGGCTTCCTTTTTCTAGTTAATTGTTCAAGGATAACCCTGCTGATCCCCTATCTTTGCCGGCTATGGTCTTTTATGACCCCTGATAGGATCCCAGACCACCCCTTGGTATGTAAAAGTTTTAGACAACTTATGGTCTGTGAAAACAGATGCCAATCTTGGCTCCCAAAAGGCTAGGATGGTAGGAAAAGTCAGGGTCTGGCCTAGTTGTGTTGTTTACCTTGGCCAGCAGGAAGAAAATGAGGTTCTGGAAAACATGGATGTAAAGAGCCTGCCATCCTGCCATCCAGCCATCCATTATGGATGGAGGAGGGGATTTTGAGATTTAGATAAACCTGGACTGAGATGCTCGCCTGGTTTTATTCACCTTTTCAAAGGAGCCCCAGGACTCACAGCAAGCCTCTGTTTCTAAGGGGTGCATGTTGGTATCTAATCACAAGTGGGGAAACTGAGGCTCAGAGAGGCTAAACACCCTGCCCAAGTTCACATAGCTCAGCCAAGCCAGGAAAAGACTGCCCCAAACCAAGAAGTTAGAAGTTGGAGCCCTCGCTTCAGGCCAAGATAGCAAAAGAACTTCTCCTCCAACCCCCAAAGCGGTGAACTCTTCTTGGCCCCAGGCTGCTGCCACTTCCCAGGGCTTGTGAGAACTCCAGGAGGTCCCAGACCTGTACAGGAAATAATCACATCTTCCTTTTCACAGATCTCTAACTGCAATTGAGCATTTCCTTCGATCATCAATGTTGGCAGAACCTGGAACTTTGTAACTGAAATCAGATATTGTCATATCATATTCTAGTTACTGTACATATATTGAAATATTATTTACACTCATAACTGTTTCACAATTAAGGCAGTTATCAGGCCTGCTTCTATATCTTATTTACTATATTAGTAAAGGAGCTCATGTGTTTCTATGTCACAATTTGTTTTAAAATACATATTGATAATTGTATATCAATATAATTGGCTTCCTTTGTGATTATATTATATCTAATACACACACACACACACATATATAATTTTGTGCTTTTTAAAACATTATTTGGGACATTATTTGAATAGCCAAAAGGCAGAGGCAGGCCAAGTGTCCACTGACAGATGAATAAACACAACATGGTGTATATATATATACAACAGAGTATTATTCAGCCTTGAAAAAGAAGGAATGTCTGACACATGCTACATCATGAATGAACCCTGAGAACATCACGCCAAGTGAAAAAAACAGTCACAAAAGGACAAATACTGTATGTTTCCACTTATATGAGGTACCTACAGTAGACAAATTCATAGAGACAGAAAGTAGAATGGTGATTGCCAGGGGCTGGGAAAAGAGGGAATGGGGAGTTAGTATTTAATGGATACAGAGTTTCAGTTTTGCAAGATAAAGAGTGTTCCGTGGATAGCTGCACAACAATGTGAACGTATACATAACACCACTGTACTGTGCCCTTAATAAATGGTTAAGGTGGTAAACTTTATCTTATGTGTATTTACCATAATGAAAATTTAAAAAAAATTGTTGGCAAAGCAATCCACAGACTTTCCTAGACTGTCAAAGGAGGCTGTGGTACACGAAAAGGTTAAGAATGCTGCTCTTAAACAAATAATGAAAATGACACATTCTATGATACAAGAGGGTCCATGCCCCATCTCCCATACTCTACCCATAAAACTTCTGTCCTCCCCTGCTACTTGTAAAATGGAAGGAGTTCAACCTAGAGCAATCTACACATTCAATGCAATCTCCATCAAAATACCATCAACTTTTTTCAAAGAAATGGAACAAATAATCCTAAAATTTGTATGGAACCAGAAAAGACCCCGAATAGCCAGAGGAATGTTGTAAAAAAAAGCAGAGCTGGCGGCATCACAATTCCGGACTTCCAGCTCTATTACAAAGCTGTCATCATCAAGACAGTATGGTACTGGCACAAAAACCCTGATGTTTATAGCAGCAATGTCCACAATAGCTAAACCGTGGAAAGAGCCAAGATGTCCATCGACAGATGAATGGATAAAGAAGATGTGGTCTATATATACAATGGAATATTATGCAGCCATCAAAAGGAATGAGATCTTGCCATTTGCAACGACATGGATGGAATTGGAGGGTGTTATGCTGAGCAAAATAAGTCAATCAGAGAAAGACATGTATCATATGACCTCACTGATATGAGGAATTCTTAATCTCAGGAAACAAACTGAGGGTTGCTGGAGTGGGGGTGGGGTGGGAGGGATGGGGTGGCTGGGTGATAGACATTGGGGAGGGTATGTGGTATGGTGAGCACTGTGAATTGTGCAAGACTGTTGAATCACAGATCTGTACCTCTGAAACAAATAATGCAATATATGTTAAGAAAAAAAAAAAGATAGCAGGAGGGGAAGAATGAAGGTGGGAAATTAGAGGGAAAGACGATGGACTCTGAAAAACAAACTGAGGGTTCTAGGAGGGAGGGAGGTGGGAGGATGGGTTAGCCTGGTGATGGGTATTAAAGAGGGCACGTTCTGCATGGAGCACTGGGTGTTATATGCAAACAATGAATCATGGAACACTACATCAAAAACTAATGATGTGAGCGCCTGGGTGGCTCAGTCGTTAAGCGTCTGCCTTCAGCTCAGGTCATGATCCCAGGGTCCTGGGATCGAGTCCCGCATCAGGCTCCCTGCTTGGTGGGGAGTCTGCTTCTCCCTCTCTCTCTGCCTCTGCTTGTGTGCTCTTTCTCTCCTTCTCTGTCAAATAAATAAATAAAATCTTTAAAAAAAAAAAAAAACTAATGATGTAATGTATGGTGATTAACATACCAATAAAAAAATTTTTAAAAATGGAAGGAGTTCAGAAGCCTGAGGACCTATTTCTATCACTAGTAAGTGGGTGACTGTGAGCAAGTCACATAACCTCTTTCAGCTTCCTTTGTTTCAAAATGGAAAAGATCATCCCTGTCTCTCCTCCTTCGTGGAGCCGTGGGGAAGATCAGGGGAGGCGGTGACATCTATGACTGTCCTTACTGTCTAGCTTGTCCTTGACCTTCCTCATTGATCCCCCCATCCACCATGAACTGCTTCTCCCTCCCCTCAGCCTGCAGAAACTCCTACATCCTGCCCCTCCACAAAGTCATTTAAAAAAAAAAAAAAGATTTTATTTGAGAGAGAGAGAGTACGTGAGCAAGCATGGGGGGGTGGCAGGGGGGTGTAGAGGGAGAGAGAGAAGCAGGCTTGCCGCTAAGCAGGGAGCCCTACAACATGGGGCTCGATCCTAGGACTCTGGGATCATGACCTGAGCTGAAGGCAGATGCTTAACTGACTGAGCCACCCAGGTGCCCCCCCAAGTCATCTTTGACCATTCCGGCTGAAGCAATGGCTCCACATCCACCTTCAATTAGTGGGTGATCTTTCACAGATAAATATATTCCTCTCCTTGACCAGCAATCAAAAGCAATGGCTTTGGAGTTAGAGTCTGGGTGTGACTGGCTTTGCCACTGACCCCCAGCTGTCTGTCCCGGATGGAGAACAAACTACTTGGTCTCCCTGAGGAGGTTTATAAAATATGAAATAGGCTGATAATAGGCACTTCATTACAACTGTACCAATCCAGCGAGATAATAAACATAAAATGCCTACAGAGTAGATATTATTATTATTATTATTATTAGACAATAAATACCTCCAGGGCACAGATTAAAAAATGTGTACCCTCATGAACTTCAGACATAGTAATAATGATTGATCAGCCTCACAGGCTTATAATAAATATTGGATACACAGATGAGGACAGAGAAACATCATTTACAAATTATTTGTCCAAAGATATCACTCCTGGACTTTACACCCTATGAGGTGAGCTAAACAGTATTAGGATTCTCCTCTTGGAAGGTCAGAAACTCTAAGAGGTAAGTAGTATATTATCATTATTCTCATTATCCCAAGAATACAGAGAAACAGAACACAGCTAATGAGTGGCAGAATCCTAGGCAGTCTGTCTCCAGAGCCCAATTCTTAGCCTCTCCACTATATTGCTTCCTAAATGGGCATAAAATGCAGCTACAGTAAATGCTTCAGAATTGGACAAGTCATCAAAGTAACAAGAAACAGATAGCATAAAGCCCTCTTTCTACCTCACACATCCTAGTCCTAGGTGTATAATCTTGGGCAAGCCACAGAATCTTCAGCCTCTGGGTCCCCACTTGTAACTCGAGGTAATGCTGCTTACCCTGCAGGGTTCCTATTAGGAGTCAATGCGGTACAGATGTAAAATGCCTGGCACATAGTAGGTACCTAATAAATAATAGTGCCCTCTCTCAGTCCTCGATCGAAGCCCCCTGACTTTGGCAATCTCAGGAAATAACTCTGTTTCAGAGTGAACATCACAGGTTCCTATCTGATGAAACACCCCCATCAGCATCAGGGAGCTGGAGCCTGAAAGAGGGAGAAGAACAAGCCTGCTGGCCTTGGTCTGGTGGCTCTTTTGAGACGCTATGGAACTGAAGAGAAACTGGAACCAATGGATGGCTAATTCCTGGGCTCTTGACACCCTGTTTGGGATTTCCAGTTATCCGTGTTCACGCGCACAGAGCAGAAGATGAGAAGGTGAAGTACCGACAGCTGTGTGTTCTCTTGGCCTGGTGATGGGAGTAGAGGAGGAGGAGGGTGAGGGGAGACAGTGGGCACTGGGAAACCGGAGCCGAGTCCAGTCTCATTCTGTAGGCTCAGTGCAATTTGGGCAGCCTCCTGACTTCTTCAAACAAATAGCCTGGCTCTTTATATAGGCTCCCCTCTCTACACCATGCCCATTGAACTGCCAGCCCAGCCAGGCAAGTCCAGTCCTTCCATTACCCCACCATGCTCAGTTCAGCCTTCCATATGCCAAGGACATCTACTCCCTGTCAGTGAATAGTTCAGCCTGAAATCTCCCTTTCTCTTTCCTCTTTTTTTTGATGATGATAAAGAATTACGATTGACTTCAAGAGGTCAAAGCATTCTTCATGGATGGCCTGAGCCAAGAAACCCCTTGCACATAGCCTGCTGCAGACCACTTCTGGAGCCAACTTTTTAGCATATAATGCAGTATGCCATGGAGGAGACAGGGGAGGAAAACAGTAGGGGTGGATTCCAGAAAGAGACCATATAAATGTAGGTTGAGTAGACCCACGACTGAAGGTCTTCTGAAGGACATGCTGGGAACAATTGACCTTCAAGCCAGTTTCCTCTCTACGTGTGGTCACAAGCCACTTGCATCTGAATCAGCAGGAGTTAACACTCTACTCAGATATACTGAATCAAATTCTCTGGGGGTGGGACCCCTTAAGGTTCACTGTCAAAGCAACCCTACCCCAGCTCTGATGAGCTCTAACGTTTGAGAACCACTGCTTTAGACCTTAGCCACTTCAGCCTAGAACTGGCATTCCACCTTTAAAAAATGGGTCATTTCCACGTGTCAGGTGCCCACACCTCCCACCCCACAGTGTGTCCCCTCCATCATCACACCCACTTACCCACTGCTTTTCCCTCCTATCTCCTCATGTCTCCTATGATGAGCACATAAGCCTCAAACCAAACTTAGTATTTAAAGGATAAGACCTAGAAATAAGAATTTTAAGGAGAGAAAAGAAAAAAAAAAAAACAACACTCTGTAATCATACTTTCTTGCAAGGGGGAATATAAAATGGATATAAAAGGGCCCTTTCATCTTGACTTTCTATAAATGTTTAAAATAGGGTTGGTGATAATTAATGTTTCTATAAGTATATGCTTAAGAAGTTGTTACAATCAGCCTTTGTCTGCTCAGAGCTGGCAACCTGGACCCACTGCATTTCAGAAGGGAATGCTTGAGGGTCATTTCACATTGCCTCACTCCTGGCAGTCCAAGAGCTGCTATAATTCTGCCAAAGAACATAGAGGGTTTCCCAGTCAAGTTCCATCCTGATTTTGATTATTGTTTATCTCCAGTCCCTGTCTGAATAGTCGTAGTAAAATAGAGGAAGTTTTACTCCTGAATCCGAGGTCAGCTGGTAATGAACCATGGTTTCAATTGCATGAACAGCTGCTTCTTTTATAAGCAAGGAGGGTTCACTTACAGTTCAGGGTAACACAGAAATAATTTAAAGAACAAGGACGCTTCTATTCATTTCTTGATTTTTTTTTTTTATGTTTTTGAAACATTTTGACATTTGAGTGGCTATAGAATGTGGATTATTGGCTAGACTCAACAAGGGGAAAAAAGAAGCCAACAAAGTTTAAAAAAATAAGTTATACAATATTTCTTGACCCACCCCCACACCCTAATCATTATATAAGAATTTAATTTGTGTAGAGTAAGTTCAAATAATTGACCACACATTTTTAAAAAAGGTACAACTGGACATTTTTAAAATTTTTTATACCACATACCTTCAAAAAGTTCCAAAAAAATAAAGCAAACCCTCCCTCCTGTCTCCCCAAAACACTATAATGTGAATTTTAATGGCTCTTCATTTAAAAATAAGACCTAAAATGGAACATTTTAAGGTTTGAAATTTCATGTTGCAAACATGTCTGGCATTTAGCCAAGAAAAGTATGGCACCTACTGTTATGTTCTGAATCTGCGAGGACCTGGCGGGTCACACAGCCCAGCCTGCCACCTGCATGAGGAACAGCGGCCACAACCCTGAGAGCCAGACACAAGCCTAGTGACTGAATAGGCATGACCAGTGTCAGGGAACAGCCTCTTCCACTGTGCTCAGTTCTGCTCATCATTACTGATCCCTTCAAGTTGGCATTATCTCTCCAAATCAAAAATGTATGGACCCTTGGAGCTGGAAAGTCCACTTGTAGAAATTATCCAACCACTAAACTTGCCCAGATGCAGAATGGTGTTATATACGAAGTTTTGCAATGCAGCTCTATTTGGAAACATCCTAAATAGAAGACCAGTTACATAAATTATGGCAGATCCCTACTGAATGTTACTATGTGCCAGGCCTTGTTCTAAGAGCTTTGAAGGCATAAATTTAATCTTTTTTATTATAATTTTATTATACTCTTGTGCTCATGAGGAACCTAAAGCAAAGCGAGATCTAGCAACTTGCCTAAGATTTTATAGCTAGTACATGGTGGAGCTAGAATTTCAACCAGACATACACACATACATTCATTCATTCATTCATTCATTCAGCCATTCAGTAAATATTTATTGTGCACCCCATGCAATACACCCCACATGGCATTGGAACAAAGTCTCTGCTGTCATAGAGCTTGGTTTCTAATGGGGGAGATGAACAACAAACAACAAAACAAATGCGTACATCTTGCACCAGGTTGTGCTAGGAAGAAAAGTAATGGAGGGTAGGGGATACGGGATGACGGAGGGGTGCCACTCTAGGTGAGGTGGCCTCTCTGTTTCACAGGCCTGAACGCAACAAAGGAGCCAGATGCAAGGCTAACCAGGGCTGTTTGACGTCAGAACATGCACATTTCCCCTTTAGGACAGAACACCTCTCCGCCAGCCACACAACAAAGGCCACTCTGTATGCAGGTTTCGAAAGTTCTGCAAGTTTTTCTCTGAAACTATGTGTGAGCAGTGTGAAGAGCGTGTGGTCACTTCTGGAGACGTACACGTGTCACGTTTGTAAACACACCTATTTTCTGGGAGGACACAGAAGAAACATGACAGTGGTTGCCTCCAAACTAGCAAGGGAAGCAAGACTTACTTTTACTAGATGCTTTTTTGAACATTTTGGATTCAAATTTTATTATGGATTGTTTGGCATCTACAAAAGAATACGTGCAACATATATGCAGGTGATGTAGTACAGTTTTGTAAAGTAAAAAATGCAGAAAATTCCCCCAGAGAGTGTTCGTCGCCACTAGAACATTTTCAGCGCCATGAAGGCGACCTGTGGGCTCTTCCTCTAGCCCCCTGTTGTGTATTCCTCTTCTTCCCTCACAAGTAACACCTTCCTGAATTTCATGTCCATTATTCTCTTGCTACTTGTTTAATTTAACTTTTTTTTATTAAACATTTTATTTATTTATTTTGACAGAGAGACAGAGACACAGCGAGAGAGGGAACACAAGCAGGGGGAGTGGGAGAGGGAGAAGCAGGCTTCCCGCCAAGCAGGAGCCCGATGTGGGGCTCGATCCCAGGACCCTGGGACCATGACCTGAGCCGAAGGCAGACGCTTAACAACTGAGACACCCAGGCACCCCCTCTTGCTACTTTTTTAACTTTACTGAGATATAATTCACACACCACATGATTCACCCATTTAAAGTGTACAATTTGATGGGTTTTGTTATATTTCTAGACTTGTTCAACCATCACCATGATTTTAAAACATTTTCATTACTCCCCCAAAAAGCTCTACACCCATTAACAGTCACTCCCCATTCCCGCCAAGAGCCCCCCACCCCAGCCCTTAGGCAACAAGCAATCTACTTTCTGTCTCTCTGGATTTATTTATTAATTTCAGATGAATGGCATCACAGCAACTGGCTTCGTTTACTTAGCATAATGGTTTCAAAATCCATTCGTGTTGCTGCATGCCTCAGTACTTTGCTTCCTTTTATTACCAAATAATATTCTGTTGTATGGATATACCATATTTTATTTATCCACTTATCAGCTGAAAGACAGTTGGGTTGTTTTCCATCTTTTGGCCATTATGAATAATGTGTCTCTTACCATCTTTTAAAAATAATTTTATCATACAGATACAGCTTTAAGCAATATATTGTTTCATTTGGCTTAATTTTGGGTTTACAAAAACTGCATCATGCTATGTGCAGTCTTCTACAACTTACTCTTTTCATGTCAACATTAAGTCTGTAAGATTTTTCCATATTGTTGCATATATCTGAGGTTTTTCACTTCCATCACTACATACTATCCCATTGCATGAAAATACTGTAATTTATTTATCCATCCTCCTGTTGGTGGACATTTGGTCATTTCCAGTTTGATGCTCTCACAGTCTTTCCCAGAACGTTCTTGTATGTCTCTTCTGGTGCATGTGTGCAAGAATTTCTCTGGGGTAGGTCCTACAAGGTGGATGGCTAGGTCATGGAGTATAGAAAAGGTCACTTTTTCTAAGAGGTTGTATCACCAGCAATGTGTAACCATTTCTACTGACCCACATCTTTACTTGGCATTAACACTTTTAAATTTTGTACCATGTGCTTATAATGCCTTTTCAAAAAAACAAAGCAATTTTTTCAGGGTGCCTGGCTTGGTCAATAGAGCATGCGACTCTCGATCTTGGGGTTTTAAGTTCAAGCCCCACATTGGGTGTGGAGATTATTTAAAAGTAAAATCTCTTAAAAAAATAAGGCAATTTTTAAAAATTCCCTCTCATTCAGAAGTCATGTCTGCTATCCTAGAATCTAGCCACTGACCCCTGCTCTGTTCTTTGGAGCTATACAGAGCAAATCTAAATCCCACTGTCTGAAGTGCCAACCTTCCACACGTTTGAAGATAATTACCTTATTTGTCTAATCCCGTCTTCTCTAAGGTATCTAGATAAGTCAAGGGGAAAAAACAGAAGTTAAGATTGGATGTACCCTTCCTTGACTAGATGCGGAACAGAATTCCCTAGTTTCTTATGAGGCTGATGGGATCTTTGTCTAAAAAGGAGCTCTGTGAGGGGCACCTTGGTGACTCAGTCGGTTAAGCGTCTGCCTTCAGCTCAGGTCATGATCCCAGGATCCTGGGATCGAGTCCTACATTGGGCTCCCTGCTCAGCGGGGAGTCTGCTTCTCCCTCTCCCTCCGCCCCTCACCCCTGCTTGTGCTCTCCCTCTCTCAAATAAATAAATAGAATCTTTAAAAAAAATAGAAAGGAGCTCAGTGGGCAATGAACTCAGGAATGCTGGGCTAACAGCAGTGAAGGCATTTTCTTGGCTGCAGGACTTCTCAGAACTAGCTCACATTATAAATTTCTGAGAGAAGTCCTAGAATTTAACCCAGCACCTTCTGAGAAACTCTTAGGCCAAGCTGGTCTTAAGACAAAGTGGGGACCTGGTCTGTGGTTCCCTTGACTTCTTTTTATTCCCTTTGTTTCCTTTAGGCTTATGTCTTCCTCCCCCTCCATCCCCGCCCTTCCCACCACAAACATTTCTCATAAGAAAAAATTTTATATCAGAGATTCAGAACTCTAGTGTGAACTTTTATTCAAGTCTTGTCTTCCCCAGGGGTTTTAGCCCTCTACTCCAGCAGTTTTGAGCCTGGATTAAAGTGAATTTCAAAAAGAAGAGGTAACTTCAAAGGAAATACTGAAAGCATTTTCCCTCTGTCCTAACTTCTGCTCATTGTTGTGATCAGAAAATGCAGTTCCAAATGGCAAAAGCCAAGTGAAATATTGCATGGTAATGTGTTTTATCAATGGTCATGGACAAATATTCTGATGACAAGGACTGTGCAATAATAGTGAACATTTCTACTTTACAGATAACATGATACTAGCCCCCTAACAACCCTGAGAACTGGATATTATCTGCATGTTACAGATGTAGGAAGTGAATGTCTGTTCCAGAAGTTTCTGTCTGACCCCAAAGTCTGCACACTCAACTCCTTGTTCACCCACCTTCACAGCCAGCACAGGCCTTGTCAGTCACTGGCCTTAGGAAATCTGCCATCTGTGACTTTGCCTGATCAAAGCACAGCAGCCTTTCAATGGCCTTCCTGGTTTTCCTGGAATACTAAATGTTCCATCTCCTTATAAACCCACTTGGGCTTCTAAGACCTAATTCTCAGCTAACCTCTCTCTGACAAGAACACTCTAGGCTTAATTCTGAGCCTCTTCAATTTTTCTACGGCTCCAGCCATCTTCTCTAGAAGGATTAAACCAAATCTGTCTGCTCTTCATGGATCCAGATCATGATCCCATTCTAAACAGAAATCTGCCAACAAGTCTTCCCAGACTGATGTTCCACCATGACGTTCAGCCTGAAAATTACCCATATAGAACACTTTTCCTTTTAATCACCACCAAGGGTTCACTCTGGCCCGAGCTTACCCTGAACCCAGATATCTGGGGTTAGACACGGATTCCAGAGCAGTCAAGAATGCCAGGGAATCCAAAAGAGGGAGTTCTCCCCTCCTGGTTTTGCTTTCATTTGTGTTCACAGACACCTAGGATTTAAAAAAAAAAAAGACTGGGTTCCTGGATCCAGTTCTGGCTTCTCGAACCTCCATCCCTGACTTTGCCCAGGTCACAACACCCATGGGGTTCAGGAACAACCATGGGTGTCCCCAAAATTCTGATATGAGAAGAAACACTACCACAGTACTAAAACAGTTTCAGAGTGCCTGTTCCCAAACGCTGCCTTCTGGATGAATCTGCCTCATTTACAAGTACCACTGTCTTCAATGGTCATTTCTCTCTTTCTTTTTAACAAAAATATAAGAGAACAAATCTACGCTTTTATTTATTTACTTTTCACTAAGCTTAAATCCTTAAAGGGTACGGCATCACACGGACCCTGTGGCCAACGGCTTTAGCAGGAAGGTTGCTTTGGAATTTGGCATGGACCATACCACTATCTCCATGAGCACGAGTTACTTTTCCCTGGATTACTCTGGTTTTGTTCGGTTTGCCACCAGGAGTCACTGTGTTGTTCTTTGCTTTGTACACGTAAGCACATCTCTTGCCTGGACAGAATTCCATTTCATCTTGAGCATAAACACCTCCAATTTTAAGAAGAGCTGTGTGCTCCCTCTGGTTCCAGAGGACCCCCCCCCCATTATAGCCAGCAAAAATGGCCTTGGACAACAGCCTTCCATACATATTTGTCATTTTAGGAGTCCTGTTCCCAGCAGGCCTCCATAGGCTCCCAGATGGCCCTCAACAGTCACTTCTATGCCATCTGAATTTGGCCATGACTAATAGGACCAGGAATGACATCTGACCCAATGAGGGGACTGTCCATAAACCAGCCACACCTTGTAGGGCCCAGCTCAAGAGAATGATGTTCGTCTCTTGAGAATTTAAATGAAGAGCCTCCAAGGGAAATGGTTGGGTGTCTGCGGTGATGGCACTACCACTGAAAAGCCAGGAGAATGGACACAGGGTGAGCCATTATGATTATGTGCAAGGTGAGATTTGTGAGAAAGGAGAAACTGAAACCACACAGGAAAGCCAAGGAGAGAAGAAAGGGAGAGTAGACGTGCTGAGAAAAGCCAAGAAGCCATTAGAAAGGAAGAAGAGAGACAGACAGACTCTTGCAGAGACAAGGCCTCTTCCTAGCGGTTCTAGGGTTTCCCATCCTAGTCCTAGTGAAATGTGGCTGCATTGGGCTCTTTACCACAGATTTTATTGTGATTTCCTTTTGGGTTCTTATAACGAAGGCCCCTTTTCTGCAACATATACAAGTGGGTCTATGTTCTTGGAAACCAAAAGGATTCTAAGTAGAATTCCCCAAACTCTAAGGACAAGTGTCTACTGCCCCACCAGTTTGGCCCAAAGCAAACACTCTTAATCCATTTAAATCCTGGAAGCCCCACTGAAAAGGAATGAAACTGCTAGGAACACTTAAAACTATAAAATACTCATGAAAGAAATTGAGGAAGACACAAAGAAATGGAAAAACGTTCCATGCTCATGGATTGGAAGAACAAATATTGTGAAGATGTCAATGCTACTTAGAGCAATCTACACATTCAATGCAATCTCCATCAAAATACCATCCACTTTTTTCAAAGAAATGGAACAAATAATCCTAAAATTTGTATGGAACCAGAAAAGAGCCCGAATAGCCAAAGGAATGTTGAAAAAGAAAAGCAAAGCTGGCGGCATCACAATTCCAGACTTCCAGCTCTATTACAAAGCTGTCATCATCAAGACAGTATGGTACTGGCACAAAAACAGACACATAGATCAATGGAACAGAATAGAGAGCCCAGAAATGGACCCTCAACTCTATGGTCAACTAATCTTCAACAAAGCAGGAAAGAATGTCCAATGGAAGAAAGACAGTCTCTTCAACAAATGGTGTTGGGAAAATTGGACAGCCACATGCAGAAGAATGAAACTGGACCATTTCCTTACACCACACACACAAATAGATTCCAAATGGTTGAAAGACCTAAATGTGAGACAGGAGTCCATCAACATCCTAAAGGAGAACACAGGCAGCAACCTCTTCGACCTCAGCTGCAACAACTTCTTCCTAGAAACATTGCCAAAGCGAGGGAAGCAAGGGCAAAAATGAACTATTGGGACTTCATCAAGATAAAAAGCTTTTGCAAAGCAAAGGAAACAGTCAACAAAACCAAAAGACAACCGACAGAATGGGAGAAGACATTTGCAAATGACATATTAGATAAAAGGCTAGTATCCAAAATCTATAAAAAACTTATTAAACTCAACACCCAAAGAACAAATGATCCAATCAAGAAATGGGCAGAAGACATGAACAGATATTTTTCCAAAGAAGACATCCAAATGGCCAACAGACACATGAAAAAGTGCTCAATATCGCTCAGCATCAGGGAAATCCAAATCAAAACCTCAATGAGATACCACCTCACACCAGTGAGAATGGCTAAAATTAACAAGTCAGGAAACGACAGATGTTGGCGGGGATGCGGAGAAAGGGGAATCCTCCTACACTGTTGGCGGGAATGCAAGCTGGGGCAGCCACTCTGGAAAACAGTATGGAGGTTCCTCAAAAAGTTGAAAATAGAGCTACCATATGATCCAGCAATTGCACTACTGGGTATTTACCCCAAAGATACAAAAGTAGGGATCCGAAAGGGTACGTGCACCCTGATGTTTATAGCAGCAATGTCCACAATAGCCAAACCATGGAAAGAGCCAAGATGTCCATCGACAGATGAATGGATAAAGAAGATGTGATATATATATACAATGGAATATTATGCAGCCATCAAAAGGAATGAAATCTTGCCATTTGCAACGACGTGGTTGGAACTGGAGGGTATTAAGCTGAGCGAAATAAGTCAATCAGAGAAAGACATGTATCATATGACCTCACTAATATGAGGAATTCTTAATCTCAGGAAACAAACTGAAGGTTGTTGGAGTGGTGGGGGGTGAGAGGGATGGGGTGGCTGGGTGATAGACATTAGGGAGGGTATGTGCTATGGTGAGCACTGTGAATTGTGTAAGACTGTTGAATCACAGATCTGTACCTCTGAAACAAATAATACATTATATGTTAAAAAAAAAAGAAGATAGTAGGAAGGGAAAAATGAAGGGGGGGGGAATCAGAGGGGGAGACGAACCAGGAGAGACTATGGACTCTGAGAAAGAAACTGAGGGTTCTAGAGGGGAGGGGTGTGGGGGATGGGTTAGCCTGGTGATGGGTATTAAAGAGGGCACATACTGAATGGAGCACTGGGTGTTATACGCCAACAATGAATCATGGGACACTACATCAAAAACTAATGATGTAATGTATGGTGATTAACATAACTAAATAAAAAAAAATGTTAAAAAAAAGACTTAAATAGTTCTTTTTTGTTTTGTTTTTAGCTTTTAAAAAGCAACACAGACATGCAAATATACACAATAATTTTATCTAGTAGCTTATAATTCCAGTCTTAAGAACAAGAAAACATTAAATGTAACATTGTTTTCACATAACATGATTGTGTTTGATGGTTAACAATTAAAGTTATATTTATTTAGGCAATAACTACAATTGCCTATTGGATTCACCTCTAATATTTTATCCACTAAATTATAATTTCCAAGAGGGAAGGCTTTTAGATTTTCAGTATGCTTGTTCACTGCTATATCCCTATTCCCAGTCCCTAGCACATAAATAATTGATGAATGAATTTTAAATATCCATTTTTTTTTTAAGATTTTATTTATCTGTCAGAGAGAGAGAAAGCACAAGCAGGGGGAGTGGCAGGCAGAGGGAGAAGCAGGCTCCCCACTGAGCAGGGAGCCCAAGGCGGGACTTGATCCCAGGACCCTGGGATCATGACTTGAGCCGAAGGCAGATGCTTAACCAACTGAGCCACCCAGGCGTCCCTAAATATCCATTTTTAAATTGAGTTACAAGGTAATAATTTTAAAGGATTTTCCAGATGAAGTTTTGTTGGTTTTTTTTTTTGTTTGTTTGTTTAAATTTTTAGCTTGCTCAAATCAGGCAAAACCTGTTGGCAAAAGAAGTCATCCTCATGCTAAACATTGCTGTCTTTTCAGTCTCTTCAATAAATGGTGCTGGGAAAATTGGACAGCCACATGCAGAAGAATGAAACTCGACCATTCTCTAACACCATTCACAAAGATAAACTCAAAGTGGATGAAAGACCTCAATGTGAGACAGGAATCCATCAAAATCCTAGAGGAGAACATAGGCAGTAACCTCTTGGACATCGCCCACAGCAACTTCTTTCAAGATACATCTCCAAGAGCTAGTGAAACAAAAGCAAAAATGAACTTTTGGGACTTCACCAAGATAAAAGGCTTCTGCACAGCAAAGGAAACAGTCAACAAAACAAAGTGGCAACCCACAGAATGCGAGAAGATATTTGCAAATGACACTACAGATAAAGGGCTGGTATCCAAGATCTATAAAGAACTTCTCAAACTCAATACCCAAAAAACAAATAATCAAGTCAAAAAGTGGGCAGAAGATACGAAAAGACACTTCTCCAAAGAAGACATACAAATGGCTAACAGACACATGAAAAAATGTTCATCATCATTAGCCATCAGGAAAATCCAAATCAAAACCACATTGAGATACCACTTTACACCAGTTAGAATGGCAAAAATGGGACAGAGAGGGAAACAACAAATGTTGGAGAGGTTGTGGAGAAAGGGGAACCCTCTTACACTGTTGGTGGGAATGCAAGTTGGTACAGCCACTTTGGAAAACAGTGTGGAGGTTCCTCAAAAATTTAAAAATAGAGCTACCCTATGACCCAGCAAATTGCACTACTGGGTATTTACCCCAAAGACACAGATGTAGTGAAAAGAAGGGCCATATGCACCCCAATGTTCATAGCAGTAATGTCCGCAATAGCCAAACTGTGGAAAGAACCCAGATGCCCTTCAACAGATGAATGGATAAAGAAGATGTGGTCCATATATACAATGGAATATTACTCAGCCATCAGAAAGGATGAATACCCAACTTTTACATCAACATGGATGGGACTGGAGGAGACTATGCTAAGTGAAATAAGTCAAGCAGAGAAAGTCAATTATCATATGGTTTCACTTATTTGTGGAACATAGAGAATAGCATGGAGGACACTAGGAGAAGGAAGGGAAAAATGAGGCGGGGGGGAATTGGAGGGAGAGATGAACCATGAGAGACTATGGACTCTGAGAAACAAACAGGGTTTTAGAGGGGAGAGGGGAGGGGGATTGGTTAGCCCAGTGATGGGTATCAAGGAGGGCACGTACTGCATGGAGCACTGGGTGTTATACGAAAACAATGGATCGTGGATCACCACATCAAAAACCAATGGTGACTAACATAACATAATAAAATTTAAAAAAAGAAAAAAAAAAAACATTGCTGTCTTTTAAGGACAAGCAGACACTAAAAGCGTTAATTTGTAGGGAAAGCTCCAAGGAAGAAAAAAAAGGGGAAAAATTCCACGACTTATTAGGCACATTTTTCCCATAGAGGAATTCCCTAAATAGCCCTCTCAGTATTTTCCACTTCACCCAATGCTTGACTTTTATTATCTTCCTATATGCCTAAAAATGGGGGGTTTTTGGACCAAACTGCAAGAAGCTGGAAAGCCTGTGGGGTGCACTGCAGCCCCCTGGATTCTGAGTCATGGTTGGAGACCCGTCTCTGACACTTCCCAGCCATGTGACAAAGCTTGGACCTCAGCTCTCCTACCTCTAAAATGGTCAGAGAAGGAAACAGGACAATCTCTCATTTCTTTGAGTGCTAATCGTCCCTGATTCCAGACTGCTCACTTTCACAGATATATTCAGTACTTTGCTGTATTTCTAGACCGAGACAGTTTCCTTCCCACATGGCAGAGACAAAGCTCTCAGATGCCAGGGGAGACAGGGGCTGGGTCCTGCTGAGGACCTGCCCGCATGGCACAGTCAGGCTCTACCTGGAAGTCACCCAGACCACATTCCTGATCCAAACACTCGGCGTCTGTGACATTTGAAAGTACCTTTCCAACTTGGAGATCCACGCCGTGGGTCAACTATTCAATCCACTCCAATGCAGGGAGTATTACTTACATTTCAGACTTTAAATCAGACAGAAGAGATTTTTACCATCAGATGACAAGATCGATCAAGGAAAAGTTTCTTAAGTGTGTCTTTACTTTTATTCTCCATTTTTAGGTGGAGATACACCTAGAGTGGGAAAGTTCCTCAAAGGTCACCTGTCCTGAGATTTCAACCCCCATTTCCAGATTCGAGGTACCTGGGCATTTTCCTAAAAACAGAGATTCTGGGGAGCCCTTCAGTCAGGAACATGGAGGGTAGAGCCCAGAAACTGGCGATTTAACACGCCCTCAGGTGATTATGAGGAGCAGCTGGGTTTAGGACACATGAATCATGGAACACTACATCAAATCTCAGCTTAGAATCCTGGAATATTCCTGTGGGAATGCCGGGCTCTGGCTAATGGAGAGCTGATCAATGGGAACTTGTTTTAGAGGTTTCAGACATTTTAGATTTCCTCAGAAATAGCCATTCCAAGGCAGAAACTGGGGCTCAGTCACCCAGGGTGAGACTCCTCACCCCACCAGGTCCCAGGCAGGTAAGATGAGTCCATCAGAGGCACCTGGCATTCGGGAACTGAACTCCTGGAAAGTTCGACTCCTTTTTTTTCTGTTCCCAGAAAGTGTGCTTGCCAGAGGCAACAATGCTGACCAAGCCTCGACTGTGAGCTCAGCTGGATCAAGTAGACGGCGTCAAACAGGGCTCCATGCGTTTGTAGCCCTAACTTACTTCCCCCCCCAAACTTTTTTTCCTGAAAATTCTCAAGTCTATAGAAAAGGTGAAGAAAATAATGCAATGCACATCTATATACTCTTTATCTAGAAAACTCAGTTAACATTTTATCCTATTTGTGCCTGATTGTTTCCTTTCTTCCTCCACTCTTCACTTACATACTTTTCTCCCCTTCCAAATCACTTGGGAGTACGCTGCAGGCATCACAGTACTTCATTGCTAAGTAATCCTGCATTTATTTCCAAAGAACATGAACGTTGTGCTACAGAAACACAGTATAACCATCACACTCAGGAAACTTCCTATCAATACAGTACTGTTATCTCATCTAGGGTCCATATTCAGAGGTCCCAAATTATCTCCCAAGTGCCTTTTATAACTTTTTAAAAATATTAATGATCCCATCTACAATCACACATTGCATTTAGTTATGATCACAGCTTTCTCTGTCTTCCATGATAGCGATATTTTTTTAAGCATACAGGCAAGTTATTTTTGCAGAATGGCCCCCAAATTTGGATTTCTTTACAAATGTGATTGTCTCTTCATGATTAGGTTCAAGTTAAATGTTTGGCAAAAATACTACAGAGGTGACCTTGTGTCCTTACATCAGAAGACACACGTGGTCAGTTTGTCTCGTTTTAGATGATAAGTTTGATCATTTGACACAAAAGTACTTTTTTTTCCTTTAATGAGTGGACATTTACAGAGTGATATTTTGAGACTGTGTGAAAATCCTATGCCCTAATGGTTTCATCCAGTGGTTGAGCATCTACTGATGAACTTTTACTTGCTTCCATTATTGAATGATGATTGGAAAATAACCATTTCCTAATTTTGTTATTCCTTTTACATTTTTTTTTTTTGGTGGCATTATTCTATGAAGAGCTTTCCCATCTCACCCCATACTTTTTTGTTATTGTTATTATTATTTGAATATCTCAATGGACTCATTGATCTTTTATTTGATGTTATTATTTATGATTTTCACTATTCTTTTTGATGCTCCAATTGACCCAAACTTTACCAATATGAGCTCCTTCGAGATGGCTCCTATGTCTTTTTGACATCTCCTCAAGGTTTTGAACACTTCCTTACTGGCATGACAAGACATTCCAGGCCCACCTTATATTCTCCCTTCTCTAGCCCCGGAATTAGCCATCTCTCCAAGGAGTTCTGGTAGCCCTCAAGCTCATTACCTTGAGCGTCATTGCTTCCAGGCCTTTGGAGTGAATAGAACTAGGAAATACATATCTATTTTTAATGTACTATTACTTCCAATTCTAATCTAACACCAAAAAGTACTTCCTCTCCTTCCCCCATTCCATAGTCACATCTCCCTTCTCAACAATAAAATCCTAATTCCCCTGAATACCAATCTATTCTTTCATTTACTACAATATACTCAAAATAGCTTAGGAATTACTTCACCACTATCTCTACTGACCACAAACTGCCTAAGTTAAGGGGAAGATTTTTACAGTTCAGTAATCCTTGGCCTACATCCCACGAAGGGTGTGCAGTAAGAGTACTGTATTCACAAGTTCCTTGGATGGGTTCTTTGTTTTCCTCTGCATGGTTCTATTGTCACTTTGATTTACAGTTAGGCTCAACTAAGCTTTTAATAAATATTAAGAAAAGCTCAAGGTTATAGTTGCAGACAGAACCTGGAGGGTAAAGACCCATGGTGCTAATTCAGCGCAAATTCATGCATTCAGTCATGAAGGGACTCGAGCAAGACAGAAGGCTTAGTAGGGTCCACATCCTTATAGGATAATGGACCAGGACTCTTGAAGCTCCTCCACATGACATGAAACGATCAGAAAATGAACAGGCACACATGTGCAGACCTAATGCCAAGTTCCCCAGCACAGACCTTTTGGCTTTGAGGTTTGTCTCATTGTTCTGATGCTTCCTTGATCTTGGGAAAGAAAAGCTGTGTATGGAGAACACGAGAGACAGCCAAACAAGGGAGACTGGGAAGGGACTGAGAGAGAGAGGGGGAGAGAAAGCCAGAGGAAAGAGAGGCCAGAGACAGGGAGGATGGCACCAACGTCAAGCCAAGGCTGTGTAGTGTCCCGCAAAGGCCAAACTGCACTGGACTTGGATGACTCTTCCCTGAGTTCTCCTCTTTAGAGAGGGGTGAGTTTGAGCTGGAGGACTGGCCCTCCTGTCAGGGCTAATTTGAAGTTGGGAAAACTGCAGCCAGCTCTGGTGCTCACAGTTGCAGACATGGGCTAAGCCTCTGGTCCAGGCATGGCCAAAGAGAACCAGCTGTGGGCAGCAAGGCAGATGTCTGTGTTATCAGGATGCCACAGGGGGGTGCTGGCGTCCTTGTAAGACTTTCTTCCTAGCTTTCGGGGTGTGAGACAGCTGAAGGCAGCTCTTCACTTCCAGGGTCCATGCCATTGGCAGGGAAGGAGAAGATCTGAGTCCATCTTTTCTTTTTTCTTTCTTTTTTTTTAAGCGTGGAGCCCAACATGGGGCTTGAACTCACAATCCTGAGATCAAGACCCGAGCTGAGATCAAGAGGTGGATGCTTAACTGACTGAGCCACCCAGGTGTCCCTGAGTCTACCCTTCTGATATCTACTTTATGCTGTCATGGCACAAAAGGAAGCCAGAAAATTCCACATCTGACTTGGGAGAAATCTGGGTGAGGGATGAAGATGAAGAGTTGTGGAGGGTCTGCCATTCCTGCAGATGGGCTTCCCCCACCCTCCTTGGCCCTGCTCTCCACTGGCCAGCTGCACATGGAGGGCCCATCATGCGGGCGGCGGAGGGCTGTAGCCCCGTGAAAGAGTTCTCTCCTCTGCTCCTCCGCTCTACCTGCTCTCCGGAAAGCAGTTAATACATATTCCCCTGAAAGTAAACACCCAGATGTGGTTTAAAATGTGACCCCTCCAAGAGAAACATGAGTTTCAAAAACAGATCCTTAGGTAGTAGAGGCTAGAGCAATAATGGTGGAAAAGTCAGACAGGCTTTTCCAAGCGGAGTTGACATTCAGGGACAGGAGCTCCTCAGTCTCCCTTCAAATCATGACACTGACCACTTACAAAGCTGGTTCTGAATGGAACAACAAGATTTGGGGGATACTTGGAAAATTCTGTTTCTTCCTAATTAATCTTTTGAGTTACCATAAACCTGAGGGCCTGAGTAAATTCAAGGGGCCCCATAAAATTTACTTCTGCAACAACCAGCCAAAATCTCACACAATTCTGCCAAGATAATCCATCCAATCACAGCATGAAATCATAGCACTGGTAGGACCCAGGCAAAATAGAGGGTTACACCCCCTCCATCCAACCTATGCTTGATCTTTGATATAGAGTGAAATGTTGGCATTGTTCTTTTACGGATATAAGAAAAGATGGCCAGACATGGTATGGACCAAGACCCAAGGTGGAGTGGAGATGCAGCTGTCACTACCCTCTGAGTTTTCCAGGTTCCCTGAACCCTGGCCAGGATATCTAGAGAGCCACAGGTCCTAGAGAAGAATGAGAAGAAGGAAGCCTCCAGAAGTACCACCTCTGAAAAAATATGAAACTGGGAGACGAACTGACAGGTTTAATAATGGGAAAAACTGTTCTGAGAAACACTGTTGGTACAATGGAGGATATGGGGAGACTGAGCCAAAGGTTCAAAGAAATCTAAACAACGAAAAGAAATGAGCAGTAATTAGCCCCAGGAAACTAAAAATTTATACAAGAAAATAAATGTCATAATAGTACACCACTTGGCTCAGCATTAAACAAGACTAACGGTGTTTTGTTTTGTTTTTTTAAGTTATAAGCTTGTTAGCGTTGACTTTTTAAACTGTGTTCAAGTATTATTTTGATAAAAACTAATTTGAAAAGCTTTTAGTGACTTTAAAATCGTCTTAAATTTGTTAGAATAAGTAGATCGGACCTGAATTCCGTGTGGCATTTGGCAGGAAGTTAGATGTTGACATCCAGTGGTTTTGTTCTCTTACCTCTTTTTTCTAAAAT
This sequence comes from Mirounga leonina, assembly GCF_011800145.1. Classification (NCBI taxonomy): domain Eukaryota; kingdom Metazoa; phylum Chordata; class Mammalia; order Carnivora; family Phocidae; genus Mirounga; species Mirounga leonina. The sequence continues at coordinate 20,737,435 of NW_023270265.1, read as the reverse complement.
GTTCAAGTTCAGAGGGAAGTCAAGGCCTTGGAATGTGACATCAGATCATGTCTCCTTGAGGTGGTGGGAACATCCAAAAGTCACCCAGAGCTCAGGGCACCTTGAGAGCATTAGGCATCCTTGTGACCCTGAAATTTCCCTAGCCCGACAGCCCGGGGGCCGAGAGGCAGTAGAGAGGGGTTCTAGCCCAGGTTGACAGTATCAGGTGAACTCGAACAGCTCATTCCACTCCCCACCCTTTATCATGGGCTCTAGTGGGCTCACTGCTAAAACTGCTAGGACAGGGAAAAGCACAAGACAGCTAATTACCATGGCATTCAATCACAGAAGTTTATTGATTACCTCCCATATCCCTACTGGTCACAGGAGTTAAGCTATGAACCAGACTCACAAAGTCTCTGCCCTCATGTGGTTTACAGTCTTGTGGGGGAGATAAGAAACAAGGGAGCAGGCAAATACATAATTCAAATGGTTGGGATAAAAAATGGCGGTGGGCAGGGTGTGGGGTACTTATTAGATGGATGGTCAGGGAAGGCCTCTTTGAGGAGGTGATTTCTGAGCTGAGGTTTGAGTGATGAGAAAAAGCAATTTGGGTTTTATCCGGAAATGCTCTGAGTTCTGATATAAAAATGCCACAGAACACCGCACCCTAGGGGCCCACCCAACCCTCTGGCACACAGCCACACCCACACTATCCAAAGCCACATCCACCTAGGCAGACACTAGGCCTCACTCTATAGTCTCAACCCCCAAATTCCCCATAGGTCTACAAGGACCCATTCAACATCGCCTCTCCACTCCTCACTCATCCAGGCACTGTAATGGACCATCCCCACTTGCCACCACCATACCACACTCAGGTCACACCCTCAGACACACAACAACAGCCCCAGAGATACGGTCACACACACAACCCAATGTACAATCAAAGTCAAACATGCAATGACCCTCCGACCAGACAACCAATGTCCCCATCCCTCTCTGGAACCACATCCACAACCACCCTCTCTTTCCACCCAGAATCACACTGATGGTCTCTGCTTTGGCCAAAATTACAAATGCAGTAGCCGGGGCTAGACTGCCTGGTAGGGACAATATCCCTGTCTCTAGTCCCAGAGTGTCAGGTGGAGACCAGGGCTAGACTTTGTGACAGGCATTCCCACCCTCCAATAAAGTTGTCTTTGCCCGTCAAAGACTTGTGTTGGGGGAGGGGTAGTTGGAAAGGAATAAAGGGAGAGAGACAAAGAAACAGAAGAGATATTCAGCCGAAGCAATAGGATGGCCTCTCTGCCCTGAGCCTGAGTTCTACATCACCCCTGTGAAGAGAACATTCCTTATAAGAGCAGGCGTCTGGCTCTTGCACAGAGTATTAGGTATTAGGTATCCAGGTTCTAGAATGAGGTAGATGTCTGGAGCCAAAAAAAAAAAAAAAAAAAAAATCTGTCTCTCAGTAATCTCAAGGGACACTTCCTGGTTCCATTAAGCCCCTCAGAGCAGAGCAAAAATAATAACAAAGACTATTTCACATGTGAAACACCTTATTGATATTGTCGTCATGTTATTATAACCAATGGACTTCCAATCCATTACTTCATTTTATACAACCTACCTTATTCGCAATGTCCCAGCTTCTGTGCACTCTTGGCCAGGGAAAAAGAAGTCTGCGTTCCAGTTCTCGTGAAGGCCATTTAAACTCCTGGAGTGTCAGATTCCTCACCTCAAAAATGAGGGAATGCTCCAGACCATGCCCAAGGCCCCTTCCAGATTTAATGCTTTATGCTTCTACACATTGTGTAGAGCATCATTGTCCAACAGAAATATCACACAAGCTATATACATAATTTAAAATTTCCTAGTCACATTAAAAAAGTCCAAAAGTAGGTAAAAATATTTTCATAATGTATTTTATATTTAACCCAAAATATCTAAATGATTAGCATCTATCCTGTAATCAATATTTGAATAATTATATTGATTTCTTTTACATTCTTTTCTCATACTAAATCTCCAAAATCTGGTATGTATTTTACATTCACAGCAGATCTCCATTCAGATGCTAAATTTTCACTGGAAATACTTAATCTGTTTTTAGATTTCATAAAAATGTACAGTTGTAAAAGGTATGATCCACATACCTAAACTGTTCCAAACATATTTTTTCAAATGTTTCCAATACCTGAATCAAGCATCTGTTTTTTAATTAAAAGTAAATGAAATGTAAGGTTTCAGTCCTCAGTGGCACTAGCCACCTTTCAAGGGTAACCTAGCAGCATGCGGCTGGCTGGTGGCCAGCACGCCACACAGCTGGGCAGTGGGGATTGGCGCACGGAAGTGTGCCACGGGGCCCAGTGCAGGGGGGGGGGTGCTGCCCTCGGCTCGCCCTGCCCCCTGGAGCACTGGACACACTGCTGGTTGAGAGTGACAGGGAGTAGAAAGGAGCCCAAGCCAATGTCATTCCATCAACACCTGCCCTACCACCTCGCCGTGCACATGCCAAGAAGCCAGAATAGGGGCCGACCCACCTCGCCCACAGAAACAGTCTCCAGCTCCTTTCCAGGGAACTGTTGCCAACGTTTCCAGCTCAGACGCAAAGGCACAGGCAGGCATCTGAGCTTCCTCTCCTCACTCAAAGGAATGCCCGCTGGGCAGCCGCCCAGGGCTGCAGCCCAGACTCTACGTGTCACATCGGGGATTTGGGCTTTATTAGCACAAGTCAGACGCAGGATGGTCGGGGCCCAGGGTGGAAGGCAGGTAAGGCATGAGCATCAGAAAGCAAGCTCAAGAGGACACATCCACTTCAGGCTCTGCATTCTTCCAGGGATTCAGGGAGAGTCTCTGGACTTCAGAGCACTACCTGGAACCTCACAGCCCTGAGTGAGGAGAAGCCTTCAAAGACACTTGCAGGATGATCCTTTTATGCATCCTAGAGCTGTGGAGAAAACACCAGCAGGGCCTTCACACATAGTGTTGTTATCTCCATAGAAAAACGGAAACTCTGGGTGCCTGGGTGGCTCAGTTGGTTAAGCAACTGCCTTCGGCTCAGGTCATGATCCTGGAGTCCCGGGATCGAGTCCCAACTCAGGCTCCCTGCTCGGCAAGGAGTCTGCTTCTCCCTCTGACCCTCCTCCCTCTCATGCTCTCTGTCTCTCATTCTCTCTGTCTCAAATAAATAAATAAAATCTTTAAAAAAAAAAAAGAAAAACTGAAACTCAAATAAGTTAAATAACTTCCCCAAGGTCATGCAGCTACAAAGCTGAAATTCAAATTCAAGTCTGTTTGACTCCAAAGCCTGCACTCTTTCTACTAATAATACATAATAATAGTAGGTGATGTTTAGTGAATGGTGTCATGTGCCTGGGCACAATGATGGATGCTTTATAAAAGTGAACTCATAGTCACAACATCTCTCTGAAGTAGGATCTCATGCCCATTTTACAAATGAAAGGGAAGGATCTTTCCTTGCCTCTTCCTAGCTTCTGGTGGTTGCCCACAATCCTGGAGGTTCCTTGGTTTGTGGCAGCATAACTCCAATCTCTGTCTCTGTCCTCACATGGCCATCTTCCCTGTGTGCCTTTGTGACTCTTCCCCCCTTCTTCTAAGAACACCAGTCATATTAAATTAAGGGCCCACTCTACTGTATACGACCTCATCTTAACTAATGACATCTGCAACAACCTTATTTCCAAATATGGTCACATTCTAAGGATCTGGGAAGGACATGAATTTTGGGGGGAACACTTTCAACCCATTTCAGGGGCCAAACTTCAACCAACTGGGGAGGTGAGTAGGTTAGCAAATGCTCCAGCCACCCCATCCTTTGGTGGCACAATTCTGAGATGTGCTCCATATGGTTTCCCAGAGGTTTCCCAGAAAGACTGAGTCTCCATTTCTCACAAGAACCCTCTCATTACTGTCCCCATTATTGGTTTTTCTCATTTCTCTGTCTCACTTTCCCCACTTCTTCATTTGGGTTTTCTGAGGTCACCAGGTTTGTTTTATGGAGAATCCAAGTGATTGACTTACTTTAGGTTGAGTGTAAAAAGAAAATGAACCTCAGGCCCTAAGTCTGTTCAGTATGCTCTGCCTCACTCAGCAGCCAGTAGACTTTTTAAGGATCATAAGATGACTGCTTTCTATTCCACATTGATTTAAGCAGACGTCTGGGGCCTGCAAACACTTTGTAAAGGAACACCCCCAACTCCCCCGTGGGAAGGACTGGGGTTGGAAGACATGAGATACATGTCCAAAGATGGTGGCTCAGTCAGTTAGACAGCTAACTCTTGGTTTCAGCTCCAGTCATGGTCTTGGAGTCCTGGCATTCAGCCCCATGTCAGGCTCTGCGCTCGGTGGGGAGTCTGCTCAAGGAGTCTCTCTCTCCCTCTGCCCCTCCCCCTGCTTGCTCTCTCCCTAAAACAAATGAATAAACCTTAAAAAAAAAAAAAAAGATGGTAAAAATTATTTTGCTAAAGGTTGTATAATCAATGTTGAAAATTTTATCAGTCATGCCCAAGAAATGGTATCAGCATCAAGAAATGTTTTATAAACCAAGGAAATCCAATATACTAGCAACAGAGGGAAAATCTAGGAAAGGTAGAATATAGAATTGTAATAATGTAAATTAGGAATTTTCCTAGACTGTTATCTATTGCATCCATCAAGTCTGTGGTTTTGTTCACAATGGGCTCATCCATCACCTAGTTCAACATTTTTCAAAATGTATCCTGCAAGAGTTTCCCAAGAAAAAATCTCTCTGGCCAAAATTGATGAATGCTGATTGCTATTTACTCTTCCTAATGATGCACAGTCCATATGAGTATATTAAATTTTCTAAAATCTTGCTTTTTGAAATAAAATTCAAGTTAATATTGCTCCCCAAACTTATTTTGTCATGAAAATTTTCCATCACACACTATTTAATACCCTATAGAGCCAATATTCCACAGGATCCACTTTGGGAAATCCCAATCTATATTTGACCAGTATGTGTGCAAAAACGTCTGCTTCAGCCCACAGGACTCTTATTGCAGAGTGCTCCAGGGTGAAACTGTCCTTTTTTGTCCACATTTCACACCCACCCCAATCCCCAACCTCCTTTCTTCCTTTTTGTTCCTTTCTCCATTTTGGCTTTGGTCACATGGATTCCTGGCCATGGGCTAAAGCCCCCACCATATTGGGCCTGACATATCCTCTTGCCTAAGTTTCCCATGGTTAAGCTGAGCTTCTGAGTGGCCCCTTCATCCCTAGCTCTTCCAGGAGAACAGGGCAGGGGACACTCTAGGAGACAGACATCTACACAGGAAGGACTCCATTGCCGATGAGCATCTGTGACCATCCACAAGCACTCAGCATGATTCACATCCCCCTGCACAGAAACCACTTTCCAAACATGGGGTCTGTCATGGGTTGAATTGTGTCCCCACCCCAGTTCATAGGTTGAAGTCCTAACCCCAGTACCTCAGAACGTGACCTTACTGGGAAATAGGGTCATTGCAGATATAAGTAGTTGAGGTCATACTGATTACAAAGGGTCTTTAATCCAATATGACTGGTGACCTTATAAAAAGGGTAAATTTGGAGACAGGACTGCACACAGGGAGCTCACCATGTGAAGATTAGAGTTCTGCTGCCACAGACCAAGGAACGGCCAGAAGCCAGGAGAGAGGCTTGGACCAGATCTTCCCTTAGCACCTTCAGAGGGAGCAGAGCCTGCAGACACCTTGATTGCAGACTTCTAGCCTCCAGAATGTGAGACAATAAACTGTGTGGTTTAAGCCACTCCATCTGTGGTACTTTGTTACGGCAGCCCCAGAAAACTAACACATGGGGAAGAAGTCTCCTCCTAACCTCCATTCCCTATTCACCTGTTCCTGACCCAATTCCTGCGGGGAGGGGGAGGAGGTAAGAGATAGCCCTGGCAGCTACATGGATAGACTCAGGACCCTCCTCTGGCTGACTGTTTATGTCCTCCTAATTTCCACTGTGTCTCTGTCCTCTGCCCCGTCATATCCCAGGCTCTCATGATGAGCAGGAATGGTACCTCCAGCTTCCCTCTCAGTCCTCTGGGCTCACCACAGACCCTGCCAAAGGAGCCATGAAGGTGGTGGCAGGGCTGCCTGGCTGGAAAAGCATCATTAAGAGGTATGTGCCAGAGGCCAGCCCCAGGGACAAGGATCCTGACCCCCTCAGAGAGGCAGCCAAAGCTACCGGCCTTCCCTTAGCACTTAATCAGGCTGAATCCTCTGCATTTGGGGTATTGCCATGCAGATGAGCAGCATAAGCTGCCTGTTTCTAACAGTATTCGAGGCATTGATAGACCGGGTTTCTGACGTTTGGGCAGGATAATTCTTTGTTGTGGGGCGGTCCTATGCACGGCAGTACATTCAGCAGTGGGGCAGCCTCCACCCACTAAATGCCATCAGCCCCAAGTTGTGACAACCAAAAACGTCTCCAGATGTCTCAGTCTGTTCAGGCTGCTTTAACAAAATACCACAGACTAGGTAGGTATCTAGTAAAATACAGAAATTGATTTCTCACAGTTTGGGAGGCTGGGAAGTCACAGATCAAGGCACCAGCAAGGTCACGTTCCAGTGAGGGCCCTCTTCCTATTCATAGCTGGCAACCTTCTTGCTGTGTCCTCATGTGCCAGAAGGCACTAGCAAGCTCTCTGGGGCCTCTCATATTAGGGCACTAATCCCATTTATGGGAGCTCCACCCTCATGACCTAAGCACAGTCCTAAGGCCCCACCTTTAACACCATCACATTGCGCATTGGGATTTCGAGGTATAAACTGCAGGCAAGGGCGGGAGAAGGGGGAGGGAAGAAACATTGAGACCATAACACCAGATGTTGCCAAATGTCCCTTGGGGGGCAAAATCACCCAAAATTGAGACTCCCTGAGATGGACCAACCTTGATACTCTCTAATCTGAGGTCCTCACAATCTGAGGTCCTTACAATCTGAGGCAATTTTATTATTTCAATGATTTTAGGTTTTAAAACCTATTTACCTAACTCCGTTTATATAAGAAAAACCCACAAAGAAAAAAATGACTAGAAAAGAACGTTAATCATTGTTGTCTCTGAATGTTAGGTAGTAGATTTGCCAGTGGATTGTCTTTTCTTTCTGCTTTTCTGGATTTTTCTTGTATTTGGTATATCAAGCATGTATTCACTCTATACTTGGAAAAAAAAAACCCTACTTGGTGACTTGGGCATATTCATGTTAAATACAATAATAAGTCCCTATGAGCACATGATAAGAAACCTAATTAAGAATAACCAGAGCAAGATGATAAAGGAGAAAGAGCAGGATTTTCAGTAACTCCCACTCACTCACTAGCCATGGGGCTACTGTTAATACCTACCCTGCTAGGCTGAGCCAAGCCTGAATGTGGGAATATTTGTAAAGCATCTAGAGAATGGTAGGGATTTAATAAATGGCACTTGCACAATTTTTAGGCTCCCTTTCAGCTAGAGGACCTGCACCCCTCTTTATTCTCTGTCTGTGCTAGTGTGGAATCCTCTCAATAGAGAGTCTCCAGCATGTCCTTGCAAGGCCCAGTAGAATGTCCCTGAGCAAGGGAGCCCTTCTTTCCAACCCTTCCAGGCTCAGAGACTCTTAGGAAGGGTAGAATGGCAGTTATTGCTAGCATTATTATTGTGCCAGGCACTGTGCCCCCCACTTTTCACACATGGCCTCTCATCTTCCTCGCAACCACCCTATAAGGCAGGAATAATGATCCCCTTTTCAGCAATTGGGCATTCAGCTCAGGTTATATAACTTCTCCAAGGTTACATAGCTGGTAAGCAGCAAGAATCAGCATCAAACCGTCCAACCCCCTCATTTTACAGGTGATAAAATTGAAGCTCAGAGAATGAAATGACTTGGTGCCCAAGGTTACCCACGATGCCACAAACGAGCCAGATTCTTAGTGACAGTGTAATAGTTCATAGAACACACATAGGCAGTTCCCGCAGCAACTTATTCCTAGAAATATCTCCAAAGGCAAGGGAAGCAAGGGCAAAAATGAACTATTGGGACTTCATCAAGATAAAAAGCTTTTGCAAAGCAAAGGAAACAGTCAACAAAACCAAAAGACAGCTGACAGAATGGGAGAAGATATTGGCAAATGACATATCAGATAAAGGGCTAGTATCCAAAATCTATAAAGAACTCATCAAACTCAACACCCAAAGAACAAAGAATCCAATCAAGAAATGGGCAGAAGACATGAACAGACATTCTTCCAAAGAAGACATCCAAATGGCCAACAGACACATGAAAAAGTGCTCAATATCGTTCGGCATCAGGGAAATCCAAATCAAAACCTCAATGAGATACCACCTCACACCAGTCAGAATGGCTAAAATTAACAAGTCAGGAAACAACAGATGCTGGCGGGGATGCGGAGAAAGGGGAACCCTCCTACACTGTTGGTGGGAATGCAAGCTGGTGCAGCCACTCTGGAAAACTGTATGGAGGTTCCTCAAAAAGTTGAAAATAGAGCTACCATATGATCCAGCAATTGCACTACTGGGTATTTACCCCAAAGATACAAAAGTAGGGATCCGAAAGGGTACGTGCACCCTGATGTTTATAGCAGCAATGTCCACAATAGCCAAACCGTGGAAAGAGCCAAGATGTCCATCGACAGATGAATGGATAAAGAAGATGTGGTCTATATATACAATGGAATATTATGCAGCCATCAAAAGGAATGAGATCTTGCCATTTGCAACGACGTGGATGGAACTGGAGGGTATTATGCTGAGCGAGATAAGTCAAACAGAGAAAGACATGTATCATATGACCTCACTGATATGAGGAATTCTTAATCTCAGGAAACAAACTGAGGGTTGCTGGAGTGAGGGGTGGGATGGGAGGGATGGGGTGACTGGGTGATGGACACTGGGGAGGGTATGTGCTCTGGTAAGCGCTGTGAATTGTGCAAGACTGTTGAATCTCAGATCTGTACCTCTGAAACAAATAATGCAATATATGTTAAGAAAAAAAAGAAGAAGAAGAATGCAGCAGGACGGGAAGAATGAAGGGGGGGAATCGGAGTGGTAGACGAACCATGAGAGACAGTGGACTCTGAAAAACAAACTGAGGGTTCTAGAGGGGAGAGGGGTGGGAGGATGGGTTAGGCTGGTGATGGGTATTGAGGAGGGCACGTTCTGCATGGAGCACTGGGTGTTATGCACAAACAATGAATCATGGAACACTACATCTAAAACTAATGATGTAATGTATGGGGATTAACATAACAATACAAAAATTAAAAAAAAAGAACAGTGTAGAAGGACCAAGAGCTGGGATATCAGTTAGAGGCTCCTCTGGAACATTAGGCAAAAGGTGATGAGTGCTTCGGGGTGCCTGGGTGGCTCAGCTGATTGGGCGTCTGTCTTCGGCTTAGATCGTGATCCCCAGGGTCCTGGGATCAGGCCCGGCATCAGGCTCCCTGCTCAGCGGGGAGTCTGCTTCACCCACTCCCCCTGCTTGTGCTCTCTTTCTCTCTGTCAAATAAATGAATAAAATTAAAAAAAAAAAAAGAACACACATAGGCAGTTCCTACAGGAAGAGGAGGAAAGTGGAGATGCCAACATTTTAATTTTACTAAGCAATTAATGAAGTCACAAGGCAAGGATAAAAATCATGGTTTACAAAGTAAGACCTGGAGCCAGCCAGCCTGAGTTGAAATCCTAGCTCTATCTCTTATCAGCTATATTATCTTTTTTTTAAGTTTATTTATTTCATTTTTTTTAGTAATCTCTACACCCAACATGGGGCTCAAACCCACGACCCAGAGATCAAGAGTCACATGATCTTCCGACTGAGCCAGCCAGGCACCCCCAAGCTGTATTATCTTGAGTAAGTTACTTAAAGTCTCTGAGTTCCCATTTCCTCATCTCTAAGAGGAAAAAAGAATGTATTTAAGAATAAATAAATTAATCACATACACACTTGGACTATACCTGCCACATAATAAACACTCAACAAACATTGGGTGTTATCAAACTGTGCACAGCGAGCTACTAAGAAATCAGTGACTTAATTTTTGGTTTTATTCCTTGCCAAAAAGCATACTTCCCACTATTTAAAGTAAATCACTATCATTGTGAAAATTTTGGAAAAATAAAAAATGTGTAAGGGAAATATAACAATCACCCAGAATGGTGACTAATTAAAAACAACAACAAAACCCTTTTGTACTTTGGGAAATTTCAAACATACACAAAAGTATAAAGAATAGTATAGTGAACCTCCATGTCCATTCACCCAGTTTTATTAAATACCAGCTCTTGGGAGCGCCTGGGTGGCTCAAGTCGTTAGGCGTCTGCCTTCAGCTCAGGTCATGATCCCATGGTCCTGGGATCGAGCCCCGCATCGGGCTCCCTGCTCAGCGGGAAGCCTGCTTCTCCCTCTCCCATTCCCCCTGCTTGTGTTCCCTCTCTCGCTATGTTTCTCTCTGTCAAATAAATAAATAAAAATCTTTAAAAAAAAAAAAAACACCAGCTCCTGGCCAATCTTATTTTATTTAAAGCCTCATCTAATTCTCTCCCTTCCACCTTCAATCTCTTAGAGCAAATAGCCCATGATATAACTTCATCTTTAGACATTTCAGAATGTATTTCTGAAATAGATGAACTCCGTCTTTTTTTTTAAGTTGTAATACCAATATCACACCTTAAAAAACTAACAATAAATATTTAATATCATCATATTACCAGTCAGTGGCCAAATTTCCCCCAGTTGTCACATAAATTTTACATAGTTTGTTGGAATCAGGATCCAAATTATATCCACATGTTGGATTGGTTAATGTTCTTCAATTTCTTTTAATCTATAGATTCCCTCACCATCTCTTCTTCCCCTTGCAATTTGTTTGTTTAGGAAATTGAGTCATTTGTCCTGTAGAGTCTCCATAGTTTGGGTTTTGCTGATTGTATCCCTGCGGTATTACTTCACATGCTCCTCTGGACCGTGTGTTCCTTGTAAATTAGTAGTTCTGGAGGCTTGGTCAGATTCGGGTTTGATTTTATGCCAAGAATGTATTACAGATGGTGAAGTGGACTTCCACTGGAAAACACGTAATGTCTCTTGATCTGACCTTTGGAGAAGTGAGCAGCCTTTAATGAGCACAGCCCAGATCCACGAAATTTGTTAGAGATTACAAAATAGTGATATTCTAAACCCATCAGAACTTTGTATTTTTCAGCTGGAATGTTTTTGCAAAAAGAAACTTACCTTCATCACAATATACAGTCTACAGAGGAAAAGAAAGATAAATGCTTGACTCTTTCCCTGTAATGGCTAGCTTTCAAAATAAAGATCTCTAATACCCTCCAAAGGTGACAAGCACGTTTTGTTGCTGTGGTTTTGTTTTAGTATCATTATCGGTTGATGTCTATATTATCAACTCATGGAAATGAGCATATTTTACATTGTTTCAATCATTTCAGTTATTATTCTCACAAATGCTTAAATTATCTGAAGTTTTTCTTCTTTTTCTTTGCTCTTAAGTAGCACTGATATTACCTGATCTTTAAAGGTTTGGTAGAGTTTCCCTGTGAAACCATTTGGGCCTGGTGCTTTTTTTATAGGGAAACTCTTTAACTATTTTTTTCTATTTCTTCTATGGTAACTGGTCTGTTAAGGCTCTGTCTCTACTGGGATTACTTTACATAAGTTATTTTTTTCTAGAAAATTATCCATTTCATCTAGATTTTCTAATATTTTTGCATAGAATTGAAAAAAAAAATCTCATGTTTTTATTTTAGAATTCCTCTGCTTTGATGGTTTTCCCCAACCACCCACTGCTACCATTTCTAATTTAGTGTGTCTATGCTTTCTACACTTATTTTTTAAACTAGTTTAACTGGTGGTTTGTATATTGTATTGATTACTTCAGCCGTGGGCTTATTTATTAGTTCTACTCTTTTTCTATTTTCTAGCTCATTAATTTCTATTTTTATCTTCATTGATTCCTTTCTTCTACATCTTTTTGGCTTACTTTGTTGTTCTTTTCTTTTTTTTTTTTTAAAGATTTTATTTATTTATTTTGAGAGAGAGAGAATGAGAGACAGAGAGCATGAGAGGGAGGAGGGTCAGAGGGAGAAGCAGACTCCCTGCCCAGCAGGGAGCCCAATGCGGGACTCGATCCCGGGACTCCAGGATCACGACCTGAGCCGAAGGCAGTCGCTTAACCAACTGAGCCACCCAGGCGCCCCTTTTCTAACTTTTTGAGTGGGGTGCTTGATTCGTTTTCATTTGTGTTGATAGAGGTATTTAATGCTAAACTTTTCCCTCTATTGACTGCTTTAGCTGAATACCACAGAGCTGATTATTTGTATTTTCATTATCATTATTTTCAAGAAATTCTATAATTGCATGTGATCCTTCTACCTCTGACCAACAGCTGTTCACTAACATGATTTTTTTTTTAATTTTCAGATGAAGTGGTTTTTGTTTTTCTATTTGCTAATAATTATTAGTTTCAATTGTATTTAATCAAAGAGTATTCTTTCTGTTCTTTGGAATTTATTGAGGTTTTCTTTGTGGCCCAAGGTATGGTCACTTGAGAAGAGGCTGTTTTCTCTACTACTGAGGATCAGATTTCCACACAGATCTATAAAAGCTACCTTACTGGTTATGAGTTTCAAGCTCTGACATTTGTACTGTTTACTTGATCTTTCTGCGATGAGAGAGATGTATTTAAATCACCTACCATTAGTGGGTTTCTATGTCCCCTGCATCCCTGCATCTCCAATTGTTAGTTGCATAAATATTAACAACTGATAGAGCTTCCTTGTGAACTGTTGCCTCTAGCATCTTATAGTCTCCTTCTTTGTCACCATAATGCTTTGTGATTTGAATTTCATCTTGTCAGCTATCGAGACTGCAACTCTACTTTGAGGTTTTAATTTGCACTTAATATGTCTATCCATCCTTTTATTTTTAACCTCGGGACCTCTTGTTTTAGGTGTATCTCTTGCATACAGCAGAATGTTGGATTTTGCTTTGTTAGCAAAATTGAAAGTCTTTCTTTTATATAAGTTAAGCCATTTACATTGATTGATAGGACTGATATATTTGACCTCAATTCTGTCTCCTTACTTTATCTTGTGACTAACTTTTAATACAATTTTTTATCCCTGAAACTTTCCTTCTAAGTTTGTAATCCCTTTCCTGGGCGAAGTTCCACACGATTCCCTTTTGTTTCCACCATCCTTCATGCTGTTTTTGATGCTGTTTTGTAGTTCACACTGATCATATATCCATCTTGTGATCCTAAAGCTTGGAAACCTCCTCAGCCTGTTAAAACACTTAGAGTCAAAGCATTAGTCGGCTGCAGTGTGTTCCATCACGAATGAAGGAGTTGTTTGGAGAGACTCACCCAGGCTTGCTTGACATAGGAATGAACCCAGAGTTTGGAAATTAAAAGACAAAGGGTGTTAGGAGAGGAGAGCAATGTTTCTGGGAGCGTTTCCCCTGACTTAATGAATTACTAGGAGATTTGTGGCTGCCCAGCCCGTTTGGGTAAGTCTTTCAGCATGTGGACCCAGAAGTGTCATGGGCTTGCGCCACTATATCCTCGCTGCCCTTTCCGTGAACTGTGACACTTCCTGTCACCAGTTTATTTTCACTTCTCTCCTGGCAGCTGTCCACTGCAGTCGGCATGCATTTGAAATCATTTGCTACTTACTTGAGAATTCACGCTAGGGAGAAAGGGAAGAAAATAACCATTCCTGGGGACACCACATCATCATGAATTTGAAAGAAAAATCAACATTGCAGAAAGCTCATTTCCACCTTTTTTTTTTTTTTTTTTGCCACCCAAATGACTGTGGATTAAGGACCCACAGAACGCCAAATAAACTGTAGGAGAAGGGAAAGAAAAGTTCAAGTCAGTTACAGGGCGGGGGTGGGGGTGTCATAATGAGGCTGCAATGCCTTTGGGAGCCCCGCTCCAGCCAGGCAGCTCTGCAGTCCATCATGCCCCCTCTCATGCTGCTCTGGGTTCAGCGCCCACTGACCCACCACAGGCAGAAGCTGCTCATGCTCAGGATTTTCTGGAGAGCTTCGGTTTGGTCTTCGATGTGTAAGTTTTGTTTGTAAGCTAGAAACAGGAAGCTGGGGTTGGGTGGGAACCTCAGAAGAAAGCAGTATTTTCAGTGGTCATTCCAAGAACTTTGGTTCGAACAGTCTTAGGTTTAAATCATAGCTCTGACATTATCTGTGTGACCTCTTGAGCATCAGTTTCCCCATCTAAACGACTGAGAATATAGTATCATACAGGGTTTCTGTATGTCTTAAATGAATTAATATAAGTTAGTGGCCTTCAAAGTGGGGACACAAGATCACCAGCATCAGCATCACCTGGCAACCTGCTAGAAATGCAAATTCTCAGACCTTAGCACAGGCCCACCGAACCAGAAACTCCAGGGCTTAGCCCAGCAATCAGTGTTCTGAAAGGCCCTCCAGGTGATTCTCCTGCCCACTGAAGTTTGAGAACCACTGGTATGAATAAAGCATCTAGCACAGAGTCAGCAACATATTAAGTCCTAGAGAATGGTAGCTCTAAACATTGCTCTCATTTTGAGTTCAGTCTAAATAAATTTGATTGTGCCAGAGTTAACTCCATCCTGACTTTCTGTGATGTGCTTACAGGAGACAATGAGGAATCATTTTTTCCAAAGTGAGTTGGAGTTGGATTTCAGTCACTTTCAACCAAACAAGTCCTGATGAATATATACCAGAAATAGAGGTTCCAGAGCCAGGATCCAACCTGTGTCCTCCACCCATGTTACACAGATGTGGTCCTATCTGGGACTGGTGAAGCAGGTACGCAGGGAACCTATGGGCATGAGAGACAGAAGTGATCCCTTCAACTGCCTCCCATCTACGCATTAGGATGGGCCCCCAGAAGCCATCAAAGTCCTTACCCTAAGAATTTGGAATTGGGAGGGAAAGAGAGCTACAATCTCTAACTCTCTAGAACTGTTGTATATGAACTTTGCCACATTGTGTAACTTTGCATCTGCCCTACAGGCCAAATGTAGAAAGAGCTGGTGTGCAGCGTGACTGTCACAGAAGCCCAGAAAAAGGCTGAGCAAGAACTCCCTAGGTTTATGCACATTTCCCACTTCCCAACTCCACCCTGCCTTGACCCTTGGTACATTCCTGCTCTTTAATTTAGTAAGATATTCTTGAAACTCAGTAATTATTTGTCTTTGCTTTTAAAGTTCAAGTGTATTTCTCTTGTCTCCAAAAGAGCACAAATGAATACACAATCAAATGTAACACAGTCTCATGCGCAGAACTCCTGCACGAGTACAAGGGAGGGCACAGAGTGGGTGCTACACCGGATTTACCCCCATTTACCCAGATGGAATATGGCACAATTACACTGGAAAACAAAACCACGCAGAACGGAGAGGAGGGAAACATTTTGCATCAGTATTACGTGCATGGACAAGCTCTTAAAACAGCACAAGGGGGGACCAGATACCTGGGGGGGGGGGGCATCTAAGGGTGACTGTGACAAGACCCAGTGGGAATGTGGGTAGGATTATGACTTGGGAGGTGTCTGTAAGTCTCCTTATGGATGAAAATGAGAAATTTTGAGCTACTGCAGCTCCCATGATCTAGCTGGCTGGGAAAACCACAAAATAACTATTAGCTTCTATTTCTTGTGAACCTTTTGATTCTTCCTCAAATATCAAGTCAGCTTTGTGTGACCTAATAGAGATGAGCTCCTTCCTGGTCTAGCCAAGCTAGGAGCTGCCATCACTGAAACAACAGTCCAACAACCAAAAAGTAATTATAAAATCTTTATCCTTCTGCCCCCCCCTTTTATCACCATCAGATCCTACAGATACTGTTTAAATAGCTCTATTTGGTCACCTATCCATGTCCAGGCCTCCTTGAAGATGAACTCTTACCCCTGTCAGATGACCCGAATTCCCCTTGCCTTCCAACTTAGAAGTAGATGGTGATGCTCTATCTTCCTGCCTTGGCTTCCGTCAACCACCAGCAACTGGGTCCTCTGCCAACTCCTTCCTTCATCCCTGTCATGATCTAATTTTCAGGCCCCATCCTTCTTGGTCTTAGCGTTCCTGAAATTCCACGAGTTCCTGTTCTGAAAAGGCAATTCTTTTTTTTTTTACTTTTTTTTTTTATTCTTATGTTAATCCCCATACATTACAACATTAGTTTTAGATGAAGTGTTCCATGATTCATTGTTTGTGCACAACACCCAGTGCTCCATGCAGAATGTGCCCTCCTCAATACCCGCCACCAGGCTAACCCATCTTCCCACCCCCCTCCCCTCTAAAACCCTGTTTGTTTTTCAGAGTCCATCGTCTCTCATGGTTCGTCTACCCCTCCGATTTCCCCCGCTTCATTCTTCCCCTCCCGCTACCTTCTTCTTCTTCTTCTTCTTTTTTTTTTTTTCTTAACATATATTGCATTATTTGTTTCAGAGGTACAGATCTGAGAGTCAACAGTCTTGCACAATTCACAGCGCTTACCAGAGCACATACCCTC